>NC_138046.1:30052162-30522009 GCF_964194185.1 Rhinolophus hipposideros
CAATTCTGCCAGCACCATTTATTGAAGAGGCTGTCTTTCTTCCATTGTATGCTTTTAGCTTCTTTGTCAAAAATTATCTGTCCATATTTATGTGGTTTTATTTCCTGGTTCTCAATTCTATTCCATTGGTCTATGTGTCTGTTTTTCCGCCAATACCAAGCTGTTTTGATTATTGTAACCCTGTAGTACAAGCAAAAATCAGGGAGTGTGATTGACATCTGTATTCATCAGATGCTTTGGTCTGTAATTTTGTGTGTGTGTGTGTGTGGTACCCTTACCAGGTTTTGGTTTCAGGATATATTGGCCTCCTAAAGTGAGTTAGGAAGTATTGTGTCTTCCTTAGTTTTTGGAAGAGTTTGAGTATTACAGATATTAGATCCTCTTTAAAGATTTGGTAGAATTCACTAGTGAAGACATCTGGTCCTGAACTTTTGCATTTAGGAAGTTTTCCGATGACTGATTGAATTTTCTTACTGTTGATCGGTCTGTTTGGATTTTCCAATTCTTTGAGATCCATCCTAGGAAAGCTATATGTTTCTAGGAACATGTCTATTTCTTCTAGGTTATTGAATTTGGTGGAATATAGCACTTCATAGTATTTTTGGATGATCAGTTTTATTTCTGTGGCATCTGTGATAACTTCCCATTTCTTTTGTGATTTTGTTTACTTGTCTTTTCTCTTTTTATCTGAGTGAGTCTAACCAAGAGTTTCTCAATTTTGTCAATCTTTTTAAAGAATCAGCTCTTTGTTGCATTAATTTTTTCTACTGTCTTCTTGTTCTCTATTTCATTTAGTTGTACACTGATTTTTATTATTTCCTTCCTTCTGTTGACTTTGGGTTGTACTTCTTTGCTTTTTCTAGTTCTTTAAGGTGTAACGTGAGGTTTATTGGGATTCTTCTTGTTTCTTGAGCTGGGCCTGTAATGATATAAATTTATCTATTAAAACTGCTTTCTGTGCATCCCAAAAATTTGGTAGGATGTATTTTCATTCTCATTTGTGTCTATGTATCTTTTGATCTCTCCTCTTTTTTCTTCTTTGACCCGGTATTCTTTAAAAGCATGTTGTTTAATTTCCACATATCTGTGTTTTTTACTGCTTTCTTTTTGTAGTTGATATCCAATTTCAAAGCCTTGTGATCAAATGATATGCTTAGGATGATTTCAATTCCTTTAAATTTACTGAGTCTGGCTTTATGTTCCAATATATGGCCTATCCCTGAGAATGCTCTACGTGCACTAGAAAATAACGTATAGTTTGATATTCTAAAATGAAGTGATCTATAAATGTCAATGATGTCTACTTTATCTAATGTGTCATGTAGGGCTTAAATTTCTTCATTTATTTTCTGTTTGGATGATCTTTCCATAGCTGTCAGTGATGTATTTAGGTACCGTGCTATCATTGTGTTTTAGTCAATATCTTCCTTTTGTTCTGCTAGTAGTTGCTTTGTACATTTTTGTTCTTCCTGATTGAAGCATACATGTTTATGACTGTTATGTCTTCTTGTTGTATAGCCCCCTTTATCATTATGATACATCCATCTTTGTCTCTTGTTATTTTTTTAATCAGAAGTCTGTTTCATCTGATATCAGTATAAAAACATCTGCTTTTATCTTAATACCTTTTTTTTGAGAATGAATTTCCTTCTTTTCACTTTTAGTCTATATTTGTCCAGGTTGCTGTTATGTGTCTCTCTGAGGCAGATATGGTTGGGTTTAGGTGTTTTTTTGTTTTGTTTTGTTTTTTTGTTTGTTTTTTGTTTTTTGTTTTTTTGTTTTTTGTTTTTTTTTTCCAATCCACCATTCTGTGACTTTTTATTGGTGAGTTCAGTACATTTATGTTTAGGGTGATTATTGATATATGAGGATTTCCTATCATTCTAACTTTAGTTTGCTGGTAGGACTGTGTCTCCATTCTTTTCTCCTTGTTGTCTATTATTTCAGTGTAGTGGTATTCTATGATTTCTTAATCTCTGTTTCTTCTTTTTATATTATACATTTCAAAACTGTTTTTTTTTGAGTGGTTGCCATAAGTTTATGTAAAATAAATTTCGTATTTAGAGTGTTCCATTTTCTTCAGCGTGCTTACTTTCTCCATTCCTTTATCTTGGTTCAGACCTTTATAATCTCCCTTTTCATGTTTTTGTTCTCACAAATTATCCCTATTTATACTGTGGGTTGATTTCTGCACTGCAGTGGGAAATTGTCTTTTTCCTAATTTTTTTTCTTTACCTGATATGTAATGTTCAAGTGTATAGGGTTTTATTTCATGAGGGAGTTGCCATTTCCTGCTTCAATCTCTCTGTTCATAATAGTACTCTTGGTTTTGTATTCTTTTCATATTTTTTGAGGTGGAATAGCCTCCTTCAATATTTCTTGTAGTGCAGGTCATGTGTTAGAAAATTCTCTCAAATTCAGTATGTCTGGAAATGTCTTTATTCCACCTTCATATCTAAAGAATATCTCTGTTGGATATATTACTCTTGGCTCATAATCTCTCTCTTTCAATAGTTTGAATATTTGATTCCACTCCCTCCTGGATCATAGAGTTTCTGCTGAAAAATCTGATGATAATATAGTGGGCTTTCCTTTGTAGGTTAACGTCTTCTTTTCCTTGGCTGCCTTGAGGATTCTTTCTTTGTCGTTAATTTTTGACAGCTCCCATATAATGTGCCTTAGAGAAGGCCTGTTGAGATTGCAGTATTTGCTTTTTGGATTTGAGGATCTAAATATTTGGATTCTTTCCATGAGTTTGGGAAGTTCTCTTCAGGTCTTTGTTTGAATGTACTCTCTGTGTCTTTCTACCCTTCTTCTCTTTCTGCTATGCCCATTGTTTTTATATTTCTCTTTCTGATGGAGTCAGAAAGTTCTTGTAGAGTTCTTTCGTGTTTTTAACTCTCAAGTCTCTCTCTTCTTCCACCTGTGTCATTTCCAGATTTCAGTCTTTGATGTCACTGATTCTTTCAACCATCTGGTCTGCTCTGTTTCTTAAACTCTCTATTTCACTCTTAAATTCTTTTATTTAGTTCTTAATCTCCAGAAATTCTATTTGGTTTATTTTTAAAATTTCAATCTCTTTAGTAAAATGTTCTTTTTGTTCTTTGATTGTGTTTCTTGGTTCTGTGTTTTTTTGCATCTTGTGGAGTTTTTTCAGAACGGCAGTCTTGAATTCTCTGTCATTTAATTCATATATTTCCATGTCTTTAAGTTAATTTTCAGGAGACTTTATTTTCTTTCTGAGTTGCCTTGTTACCTTGTGTATTAAGGGCAATTAATGAATTATCATTTCTCTTCCTAGGCATCTACAGGAGTGAGTGCTGCAACAAGTTGGTAGGAAAAGGTCTTTCTTTTCCTTTCCAACAGGTGTTGACAGAATGCTTTATTTTCTCTTCGACTGCATCCTTTTATTCTCTCTCACACTGTATGCAGTGTGATATTTTCTCTGCACTGTTCGATCTTCTCAAACAATGGGGAGATTCCCTGGAAGGAGGACTTCTTCTCTGTGAGCACTTCACCTGGTTCTCATAGCACCACCTCTGTAAGGGGCTGTGGAGAGCTTCTGAAATTCCAAAGTTATTCCTACACCACTTTCAGCATCTCTGTGTTTCAATGCCTCTGTTTTCCCCTACAGGTGTCCACCAAGATAGGTGAGGGCAAGTGCAGGGTGGGTTGAGAGAGGTGGCTCTGAGCAATGTTGGTGATCTCCAGAACAACAAGTGCTGCACCAAAGGCTCCCTCCCCTTCACCAGAACTAGTCGGGCTGTGAGTCTGTGGCTGGGGGCCACAGTTCTCAGAACTGCAAATATTGTGTTCTTTTGATGAGACACTGCTACTGTTCCACTTCCATCACTGGGCAGATGGGGGTGAGTCAAGCTCTGGAAGGGTAGGGAGGGGTCAGCTAGGCTCCATGTGTATGCCTCCCATCCTCTGATTGGCAGTGAGGGCTTAAACTGCAATTTTCACCCTTCTTCCCTTAGTATTTCCTTCCAGGTCTCTTGCATGAATGTTGGGTTCACAGAGTTATATACTGATCACCCGGGCTGGACTGTGGGCCATAAGGGGAGCACTAGCTCTCCGAATTCTTGCCTCTCCCATGACATCTGGTAGCTCCAAAAAGCAGGGAGCACAGAACTGTGGTCTCCCTCCAACATATGGTCCACATCTCTGCACTTCCCCATTCCCTCCTCCCAAATTTCTCCCCTTTTGATGATTTCAGTTGAATAACTCTTACTCTTTCCTGTCTTCTGTACAGGGAGTCCTTTGTGGAATTATAGCTCTTCAATTTGTTATGAATTCCAGGGGAGATTTCAAGAGGCTCTCCTCACGCCTTCATTTCTATGATGTCATTGAATATATTTCACCTTTACAACTATAGATCACATTAACAATTACAACACAATTATTTAGAAACAAATACATTTCATAAAGTACAAGACATATGCACTAAAAGATCCAAATTTGTCTTTTAGTTTCTTCATAGTAAGAAACCAAACAGAGAACAATTTATACCATTATATAGGAACTCACGTTTTACAATGTCATGCTGTTTAGAAATAACTAGACATTCAATTTTTTTTTAAATTAAAGTTCATTAGAGTGACAATTTTTACAAAGTTACATAGATTTCAGATGTACAATTCTGTATTACAGCATCTATAAATCCCATTGTGTGTTCACTACCCAGAGTCAGTTCTCCTTCCATCACCATATATTTGATAGCATTTATCCTCATCTACCACCCCCATCCTCCCTTAACCTCTAGTAACCACAAAACAATTGTCTGTGTCTATGAATTTTGGTTTCTCATTTGTTTATTTTCTTATTTTGTTGGTCTTGGTTCATATATTACATATCAGTGAAATCGTATGGTATTCTGCTTTTTCTGTCTGACTTATTTCACTTAGCATTATAATCTCAAGATACATCCATGTTGACAGAAATGGTCCTATTTCATTCTGCATATCTATCACTTCTTTATCCATTCATCTATCGAAGGACATTTTGGTTGTTTCCATGTCTTGGACACCATAAATAAAGTTGCAACGAACAATGGAGCACACGTGTCTTTATGGATAAACGCTTTCAGATTTTTTTGAAAGACACTAAGGAGTGGGATTGATGGGTCATAGGGTAACTCTATTTTTAATTTTTTGAGGAACTTCCACACTGCCTTCCATAGTGGCTGCACCAGTCTGCATTCCCACCAACAGTGTATGAGGGTTTTTTTGTCTCCACAGCCTCTCCAACACTTGTTACTATTTGTTACTCTTTGTCTTGTTGATGATAGCCATTCTAACTGGGGTGAGGTGTATCTCATTGGGGATTTTATTTGCATTTCTGTGATGATTAGTGATGTTGAGCATTTTTTCATATGTCGATTTGCCATTTGCATATCCTTTTTGGAGAAATGTCTCTTCAGGTCCGCTGGACATTTTTCAATTCGGTTGTTTGTTGTTGTTGTTGTTGTTGTTGTTGTTGTTGTTGAGTTGCATGTGTTTCTTGTATATTTTGGATATTAGCCTCTTATCAGAGGCACTGTTTGCAAAAATCTTCTTCCATTCAGTCGGTTACCTCTTTATTTTGTCGATGGTTTCTTTTGCTATGCAGAAGCTTTTAAGTTTGATATAGTTCCATTCATTTATTTTAGCTTCTACTTACCTTGCCTTTGAAGTCAAATTCATGAAATGCTCTTTGAACCCAAGGTCCATAAGTTTAGTACCTATGTTTTCTTCTATGCAGTTTATTGTTTCAGGTCTTATGCTTAAGTGATTGATCCATTTGGAATTAATTTTGGTACATGGTGGCAGATAGCAGTCCAGTTTTATTCTTTTGCAAATGGATTTCCAATTCTGCAAGCACCATTTATTGAAAAGGCGGTTTTTCTCCATTGTATGTTTTTTTTTTTTTGCTTCTTCGTAAAAAATTATCTGTCCATATTTATGAGGTTTTATTTCTGAGATCTCAGTGCTATTCCATTGGCCTATGTGTCTGTTTTTCTGCCAATACCATGTTTGTTTTTTGTTTGTTTGTTTTTATTATTGTTGCCCTGTACTACAAACTAAATTTAGGGAGTGTGATACATCCAGCATTTTTCTTTTCTCTTAAGATCGCTTTGTCTATTTGGTATCTTCCATGTTTCGAAACAAATCTGACAATTTTTGTTCTATTACTTTCAAAAGAGACATTGCGTTTTTGATGGGGATGGCATTAAATCTGTATATCGCTTTGGGTAATAAGGTCATTTTAACTATGTTGATTCTTCCAATCCACGAGCACGGAATATCATTCCATTTCTTTGTGTCTTCTTCAGTTTCTTCTAAGAAGGTCTTACAGTTTTCAGCGTATAGATCTTTCACATCCTTAGTTAAGTTTATTCCTAGGTATATATTTCTTGCATCAATTGCAAAAGATATTTTTTGTCGTTGTTATTGTTTTTTTTGTTTTTCTTTTTCTGAGATTTCATTGTTAGTATATAGGAAAGCAATGGACTTTTGTATGTTGATTTTGTAGCCCACAACTTTACTGTATTCATTGATTGTTTCTTTTTTTTTATTTTTTATTATTAGTTTCAGGTGTACAAAGCAAGGTAATACTTAGACGTTCATCATTTATATCCCTCACACTGTCCCGACCCGCGGGACACTACACGAGGGACCCCGAAGCACCTAGAAGGGAGGAAAATGGGAGACACAAAGACCGGAGACAAGACAGGAGTTCTGATCAAGTCTCTCTTTATTGCAGCTCAATCAGGGGTTATATACATTCTTCTGCTGGGTGGAGGGGCATTAACATAAGAAGGGTTGCCCCAGGCTAGCATCTTAAGCCATCCAGACACCCCCTACAGAAATGTGGGTGTTATCTAAAGGCCCAAGTAACTTCCTCTATCTCATGCTTCTCAGTTATGTGATGGTGCCTTATAGGCACCCGCCCCCTACAGGTCCCCCTTTTCTGTTTTATAAAAAAAGAGCTCTAAGCCCCTAGGGAACTGCGCCTGTCTTAGGTTGGGACAGTCCATCTCTGTGAAACCTGGGACAGTGACAGGTTTTTGATTTTTTATGTTACTTAGAGAGCTGTCCTCTTACCCGTCATTGGCTATCCAGTTCATCTCACAGGGGAGGAGTCCTGTTTTATGACTCCTGTCATTGGAGATAGGGATCTCCTCGCTCTTGCATCTCCAGTCGGGTGTAATGGACCTGTATGGGCTTGGCCTGCAAGGCCTCTATTTGTTGTCTGAGAAAGCGCATGAGTTTATTGAGGAGGATGGGTCCCAGTGATAGTAGGATAAAGCACCCATGGGGCCAAGCAGGGGTAGTAAGTAGGGAAAAAGTCCATTGAATCCAGAGAGGGTTGGAAAGGAGGTCTCTTCTTTTTTCAAGGTCTTCTTGTCATTTTTGACTCTGTCACGAACAATTCCAGATTTGTTAGCATAAAAACAACATTTTTCTCTGAGGGCCAGGCAGATGCCCCCTTTTTCTGCAGTAAGTAAATCTAATCCCCTCCTGTTTTGGAGGACAACTTCTGCTAGGGAATCAACCTGATCTAAAAGATCTTGGATAGTTTCTGAGAGTACCTGGACATCTGATATGAGTTGCCCAGATAATTTATGGTATTGTACTAGGGAATGTCCTATCCCCGCGGACCCGGTGGCAAGTGCGGTGGTGATGCTAGGATCCGCTAATAAGGGAATAAAACGGACTGCATGTTTAGTGCGTCCTGCAATATGTTCGAAAGTCGGGATAGGGACTGGCTCATCTCCTGGAATGATGGATACATCTGGGAGGAGGGAGCCTAGGGCACAAACTCCTGTCCAGTTTTGTGGTAAATAGGTGTAGGCATAATTATTTTCACAGATATATATTGATCCATTGGGTGCACACATAGCAGAGGATACATTAATGAAGGAGGAGCAATTTGTAAAGGAGAGGCTTCTAAAAATAACCTCTATAGTATATTGTTAAAGCCAAGGGGTTGGACTAAAAAAAAAGGGAGAGCTATGTTGCATGAATTAGCAGTCATTTTTGTGCCTGTTGTGAAAGATGGCTTCTCAGGGAGCAGGGCTGTCCCTGGAATGGGGGTTAACATCTATTTGTTTTATAAGTCTCTCGGGAAGCCACCGGGCAGCTTGGGTTTTATTATCGAAAATGCAGACTGATCCTCGTCCCCAAATGAGGACGGGATCTGGGCCTGACCATCGATTTGTTATGGGGTCTCGCCACAAAACGGAGGCAAAATTATCAGCTGTGGATGGATGCCAGAGGCGGTCAGCGGCAGTTTTTGAGTTTTTGTTGAGTTGCAGGAAGTTTAGAATAAAAAGCGCATGAGCAACAACATTTTTTGGGGAATTTTTTATAGTGTACAATTCTCCACTTTTTAACTTTTGGGGATTATAGGGAGGGGGCATTTGATTAGAGGCCAGAGACTGCCAGTCAGGATTAGCGGCAGCTTCCTCTAAATCAGCCTCGTCCTCAGAGCTTAACTGATCGTCCTCAGGTGGGCTCGAATTTACATTAAAATCAGGACAATTAGGTGAGGACTCTTCTAGTCCTGAGATAAACTTGTCATGAACACTAACCTCTTGTCCCATTATGAGAAGGAATAAAGACTCTCCTCACGTAGGCAGTCGGTTGGTACAATCCGCCAACACGGACCCAAACGAGACGGCTCGGATGGTAACGACCCGCAGACGAATGTCTTTTGGGACTCACCCGGCCGGAGCGACGGGGGTGTTGGGATGAGAGGAGAAAAAGCCCTTACGTGAGCAATCGGTTGGTATAATCCGCCAACACGGACCCCGAGAGGCGACGCGGCTGGTAACGACCCTCAGGCGAAAGCCAGTCGGGACTCAACCGGTCGGGAAATCCTCTGGGTGGACGATTGGAGCTCAAAGTAAGCAGGCAAAATCTCGCTCAGACGGTCCCAAACACCTAGAAAACTGTCTCGTTGGTGAACGACTAAAACCCAAAGTGAGCTGAGAGCAGATAAAAAAGGGAGACTGGGACAACAGGTTAGGGGAAAGGGGAACCCTAGTCTAAGTGTCTGAGGGGAAGCCTGTAGACTATACATAAGTCTAGAACACAAATATATGTCCCATTTTTTGAAGGAGTCGTCCGCTTACCTGTACAGATCTCCCACAAGTTGGGTAGTCTTATGGTGATCAAAGAAGAAATATGCTGCAGCTCCTTAGACCGGACGAACTCAGACGTCTCGTCTTCTAGGAGACTTCAGGCCCCACGTTGGGCGCCAGTTGTCCCGACCCGCGGGACACTACACGAGGGACCCCGAAGCACCTAGAAGGGAGGAAAATGGGAGACACAAAGACCGGAGACAAGACAGGAGTTCTGATCAAGTCTCTCTTTATTGCAGCTCAATCAGGGGTTATATACATTCTTCTGCTGGGTGGAGGGGCATTAACATAAGAAGGGTTGCCCCAGGCTAGCATCTTAAGCCATCCAGACACCCCCTACAGAAATGTGGGTGTTATCTAAAGGCCCAAGTAACTTCCTCTATCTCATGCTTCTCAGTTATGTGATGGTGCCTTATAGGCACCCGCCCCCTACATCACACTATGAACCACACTCCCCCATCCATTATCCCTCCAACCTCACACCCAGCCATCACATTATATATATAAAATTATAGTTGCCATTCATTAATGTTTAGCTTCTGGTGTAAAATGCCATGATCAGGCATCCACATTATCTCTGAGGTGGTCTCCCAAATAGGACGCATTTCCATCGGATACCCAACAAAATCTTTATGACATTATTGAATAAGTTCCCCAAATTAATTTTCAGAAAACCCTGAGGCCATCTTGTGTTTACCAGCTGCTTCCTAATCCCTTCACCTTTCCCCTTATCCCCAACACCCCCCTTGCCCCCGCCCTTCTAACAACTCTCGGTTTTTTCTTTGTGCCCTCAAAACTTTCTCTGATTAGTTCATTCACATATTCTTTTCTTTAGATTCCGCATATAAGTGAAATCATGTGGTACTTGTCTTTCTCTTTCTGACTTATTTCACTTAACATAATGTTCTCTAGATCCATCCATGTTGTTGCAAATGATAAGATTTCTTTCTTCTTTATGGCTGCGTAATACTCCATTGTATAAATGTACCACAGATTCTTTATCCAGTCATCTACCGATGGTTATTTCGGTTGTTTCCATGTATTAGCTATTGTGTATAGTGCTGCAATAAACATAGGAGTGCATACAGATTTTTGAATTGGAGTTTTGGATTTCTCATTGGCAAATATCTTTTCCCATACAGTGGGATCCCTTTTTGTTTTATTGATGGTTTCCTTTGCTGTGAAAAAACTTTTTAGTTTGATGTAATCCCACATGTTTATTTTTTCTCTTACTTCCCTTGCGCGAGAGGATATATCACTGTAAATCTTACTCCGGGTAATGTCCATGAAGTTTCTTCCTATATTTTCTTCTGGATATTTTATGGTTTCAGATCTTACATTTAAGTCTTTAAGCCATTTTGAATTTATTTTTGTTTATGGTGTAAGGAGGTGGTCCAGCTTCATTTTCTTGCATGTGTCTGTCCAGGTTTCCCAACACCACTTATTGAACAGACTGTCTTTACCCCATCGTACATTCTTGTTTCCATTGTCGTAAATTAGATGGGCATACAGGCATGGATTTAAATCTGGACTCTCTATTCTGTTCCATTGATCTATGTGTCTATTTTTATTCCAGTACCATGCTGTTTTGATTACTGTAGACTTGTAGTATAGTTTGAAATCAGGTATCGTTATGCCTCCCACTTTGTTCTTATTTCTCAAGATTGCTGAGGCTATCCGGGGTCTTTTATGGTCCCATACAAATTTCAGGATTACATGTTCTATTTCTGTGAAAAACGTCATTGGTAGTTTGATAGGAATTGCGTTGAATATGTATATTGCCTTAGGCAGTATGGACATTTTGACTATATTAATTCTTCCTATCCATGAACATGGAATGTGTTTCCATCTATTTATGTCTTCCTTCATTTCTTTCTTCAGTGTCGTATAATTTTCTGAGTACAGATCTTTTACATCTTTGGTTAGATTTATTCCCAGATATTTTATAGTCTTTGGAGCAATTGTAAATGGAATTGTTTTTTTCATCTCTCCTTCTGCTATTTTATCATTGGTATATACAAATGCAACTGATTTACGAATATTAATTTTATATCCTGCTACTTTACTAAATTCATCTATCAGTTCTAATAGTTTCTTGGTGGAGTCTTTAGGGTTCTCTATATATAGTATCATATCATCTGCATATAATGATAATTTTACTTCCTCCATACCAATTTGGATGCCTTTTATTTCTTTCTCATGTCTGATTGCTGTGGCTAGAACTTCCAGCACTATGTTGAATAGAAGTGGAGAAAGTGGGCAACCTTGTCTTGTTCCTGATCTTAGGGGGAATGGTTTTAGCTTTTCCCCATTCAGTACGATGTTAGATGTGGGTTTGTCATATATGGCCTTTGTTATGTTAAGATACGATCCCTGTATTCCCACTTTCTTAAGGGTTTTTATCATAAAAGGTTGCTGTATTTTATCAAATGCTTTTTCTGCATCTATTGATATGATCATGTGATTTTTATTTTTCATTTTGTTAATGTGGTGTATCACATTAATTGATTTACGGATGTTGAACCACACCTGCATACCAGGGATGAATCCCACTTGATCATGGTGTATGATTTTTTTAATGTATTGCTGAATTCTGTTCGCTAATATTTTGTTGAGAATTTTTGCATCTATGTTCATTAGAGATATCGGCCTGTAGTTTTCTTTTTTTGTGGTGTCTTTGTCTGCTTTTGGGATCAGGGTGATAGTGGCTTCGTAAAAAGTGTTTGGGAGTCTTCCTTCCTTCTGGATTTTTTGGAAGAGCCTGAGGAGAATAGGTGATAGTTCTTTTTTGAACGTTTTGAAAAATTCACCTGTAAAGCCATCTGGTCCAGGGCTTTTGTTTGTTGGGAAATTATTGATTACTGATTCAATTTCCCTGGTGGTAATCAGACTGTTCAGGCTTTCTGTTTCTTCTTGAGTTAGCCTTGGAAGGTTGTGCGCCTCTAGAAAATTGTCCATTTCTTCCAGATTGTCAAATTTGTTGGCATATAGTTGCTCATAGTAATTTCTTAAAATTTTTTGTATTTCTGTGGTGTCTGTTGTCACTTCTCCTCTTTCATTTCTGATTTTATTAATTTGGGTCCGCTCTCTCCTTTTTTTAATGAGTCTGGCTAAAGGTTTGTCAATTTTGTTTATCTTCTCTAAGAACGAGCTTTTAGATTCATTGATCTTTTTTATTATTTTTCTGGTTTCTAATTCATTTATTTCTGCTCGGATCCTTCTTAGCTCCTTCCTTGTGCTCCCTTTGGGTTTATTTTGCTGTTCTTTTTCCAGATCCCTTAAGTGTGAAGACAAACTGTTGATTAGTGATGTTTCTTGTTTCTTTAGGTAGGCCTGCAGTGCTATGAACTTCCCTCTTAGGACTGCTTTCGCAGCATTCCATAGATTTTGGGTCGCCGTGTTCTCATTCTCATTTGTCTCGAGATATCTTTTGATTTCTTCTTTGATCTGCTGCTTGACCCATTCATTATTTAGTAACATGTTATTCAGCTTCCATGAATTGGTGTGTCTTCCTGGATTTTTTTCCCTGTAGTTCATTTCTTATTTTATAGCACTGTGGTCAGAGAAGACAATTGGTATGATTTCAATATTCTTAAATTTATCAAGGCTTCTTTTGTGTCCTAACATATGATCTATGTGCACTTGAGAAGAACGTGTATTCTGCAGCATTGGGGTGAAATGCTCTGAAAATATCAATTAAATCCAACTGCTCCAAAGTATCATTTAAGGCTGTTGTTTCCATATTGATTTTCTGTCTGGAGGACCTGTCCCTTGTTGTCAGAGGTGTGTTGAAGTCCCCTACTATGATAGTGTTGCTGTTGATCTCTGTCTTTATGTCCATCAATACCTGTTTTATATATTTAGGTGCACCTATGTTAGGTGCATAGATATTTACTAGGGTTATGTCCTCTTGTCGAATTGATCCCTTTATTATTATATAGTGCCCATCTTTGTCTTAAATACGTTCTTCATTTTAAAGTCTATTTTGTCAGATATAAGTATTGCAACTCCAGCTTTTTTCTAGCTTCCATTTGCATGAAACATCTTACTCAAACCTTTCACTTTCAGCCTGTGTGTGTCTTTTGATCTGAAATGAGTCTCTTGTATACAGCATATACAAGGGTCTTACTTCCTTATCCACTCAGCCACACTATGTCTCTTGATTGGAGCATTTAATCCGTTTACATTTAAAGTGATTATTCATAGGTACATAGTTGTTGCCATTTTTTAAATTTGTGGTAAATTGTTTTCATCTTTCTTCTATTTACAGAAGTCCTTTTAGTATTTCTTGCAATGCTGGCTTGGTTGTCATAAATTCTTTCAGTTTGTTCTTTTCTGGGAAGCTCTTTATCTCTCCATCAACTTTAAATGATAGTCTTGCTGGATAAAGCAATCTAGGTTGTAGGCCTTTGTGTTCCATCACTTTGAGTATCTCCTGCCACTCCCTCCTGGCTTTCAATGTTTCTGTAGAAAAGTCATTTAATAGCCTTACGGGAGTTCACTTGTACGTAACCTTCTGCCTTTCTCTTGCTGCTTTTAAGATTCTCTCTTTGTCTTTAAGCTTTGCCATTTTAACTATAATGTGTCTTGGTGTGGGCCTGTTTGGGTTTATCCTGGTTGGAACTCTCTGCATTCCTGGGCTTGTATGTTGGTTTCCTTCGTCAGGTTAGGGAAGTTTTCAGACATTATTACCTCAAATATGTTCTCAATCCCTTACTTCCTCTCTTCGCCTTCTGGTATTCCTATGATGCGCATGTTGTTGCGCTTGATGTTATCCCAGAGGTCTCTTAACACATCTTCATTGTTTTTTATTATTTTTTCTTTCTGTTGTTCAGTTTGAGTGATCTCTGCTAACTTGTCTTCTGAGTCGCTGATTCGATCCTCTGCTTCATCTAACCTACTGGTGATTCCTTCAAGTGAGTTCTTAATTTCGGTAATTGTGTTCTTTAGTTCTAGCTGTTTGTTCGTTAAGATTTCTACATCCTTTTTTAGTTCTAACTGGTTGTTCTTTATGATTTCTATATCCTTCTTTATGTCTTCTCTAAGCTCCTTAAACATTCTTATCACCAGTGTTCTGAACTCTGTCTCTGACAGGTTGGTTACCTCTGCTTCATTTGGTTCCAGTTGTGGAGGTTTCTTCTGTTCTTTTATTTGGGACATGTTTCTTTGTCTCCCCATTCTGACTGACTCTCTGTGTTTGCTTTGATGTATTAGGAAGATCCCCTAGAGCTCTTAGTTCTTGCTGGGTTATCTTATGTAGTATGTGTCCTTTATATTTGACTAGGACTACTTCGTTCTTCTCCTCTGCATGTGCTCCACAGGTGGTTCGTGTGTTTAGTATATTGTCCTGTTGAAGAAGAACTTTAATTGCTTTTTGCTTGTGAGTAGGTGGGTTTAACTCCTAGGCCGTCTAGTTGTGAAACTTGGCTCTGCCCACTGTAGGGTGTTCAGCTGGGTGAGGGTTGGCCACTTAAATGAGGTTTGGCCTCTATGGGCTCTTGTGTCTTCGGAGATATCCCTCTGGGTGTGTGACTTGTTGGTCAAACTCTGGTTTGGTCCAGATTTGGCTTCTGGATATGTTGAATCTTGTGCCTCTTAAGCTGGGCGCTGTTACGGCAGTTTCAGCACAAATCAAGTTACCAAGTACAACAACAACGACAATAACAAAGAAAACAGATCAAGTACATTCACATGTAAAATACAACCGACAATCCCCACTCAACATAAGCAAAGATATCAAAGAAATAAAGGCAGAACAAAGCAAATCACAATAAGCAGGAAAAAAAAAAACCCAAGCAAAGCAAACCAGAAAGCAGCACCAGTCTTGGCTTAAGCCCACCAAGTAATCTCCAGGTTGTCCTCCGCTGTGCCAAAGAGTTCCCTGCCTAGTGCACAGGCAGCGCTAGTCACCTGGTGCTCAGAGTGAATTTGGGAGTGTAGATTTAAATGCGAGGGGCTGAGGGGTCTGGATGACAGTTTTCAGAGAGACCGTGCAGTTTCTGTCGTTTCCTGCACAAATGCACGCTGAGAGTAGCTCCACCAGCCCTGTGCCCAGTACTCCTTAGTCTTAGGGCCCTCCTTCCGTGGGTGTGTGGATGGGGCGGGCGGGAGATCTCTAAGCTGCTGAAAGCTGGGTGCTGCGTCTGCCGCTTACTACTGAACTCCGAGAGTGCTTCTGCGGTTGCCCTCGCCCTGCCCCAAGCCAGCCAGAGAGGGTGGAGGCTGGGGATGGAGGGGTCTTCTCTCTCCCAGGCCAGCCACGTCACACTCCTCCCGCAGGCCTGAAAATGTAGTGGCTGGGGGTGTGGGAGTCTCCTCTCTCCTCCTCCAGCGAAAATCCCCTCCTCCCAGCCTCTTGCAAAGGTCAGAGCTTGCTGCCAATCTTCCCAGCGCCTGAGCACAGACGCCCCTCTGTAATCTGACACTACTCCTCAGGGGTCAGTTTAAGTCTCTGGAAGGGCGGAGGGAGGATTCGAAAAGCGCAGTGAGGGGCCCAGGTGTGGCGTCTGAGTTCTTTGTCTGCCCTAGGGCCCACGAGCTGCCCACCCCGGCGGAGCGATCAGCTGTGGGACGCAGGGAAAGAGCCCACCTCCTGGACCCTGCCCTCTCCGCTGCACTCTGGACTCTTTTGGGACTCTAGAGCCCCGGGTGCTGCCTGCCACTGCTGCTGTGGGCACACTGCATGGCCGCGGCTGTACCGTGCGAGGTGGGGAGAGCGCGGCGCATTTCCTCTTGCCCTCCTCGCTCCTCCCCCACTTGCCCATCTAGCGCACCCCAAAGCAAACCTTCCACGAGTCTCCGCTTTGTCCTAAGATTCGCGCAGCGGTCGCCAACCGGCCTGGGCTCTTCCACGAGTCTGCGCTCAGTCCTGGGCACCGCAGCGGCGGTCGCCTGCCGGCTGTGGAGGGGGGAGGGTGCTTCCACTTCGCTGTCCTGCCTCCTCCCCTGCTCGCAATCAGCGCCCACCTTCAGATAATTCCTCCAGGAGTCTCCCCGCTGTTCTGCGTGATGAGCAAAGGACTCCTCGGTGTTCTATATCTCCCTGTGTCTTTAGAGCTGCGGTTTACCACCGCTGCTGAATCTGCCACCAGCCTGATTCCACCACGAGACCGCGCGTTTCCACTTTGCTCCCTTCCTTCTTCCCCTGCTCGCCCAATTTGTGCACCTTCAAGTAATCCTTCCACGAGTCTCTTAGGCGTCTCTTAGCTGTTCACTTTGCACATTGACAATTTCCTTTCTTATATAGACCTCTTCAAATTTGTGAATCATCTGAGCCTTGGTGTTCTTCTGTGAGAATAAGTGTAGTAAGACTTCCACAATTAGGTTGTTGTAAGCCTTAGAATCTATGTAGGCTCCATATTCCTCAGAACTAGTTGTGATGGTCTGCAACCAGTTCAGTGGTTTGGAGAGGAGAATATAGATGAACAGGGTATCAGTGTTTGTGTCTCTGTGCTTTAAGTATCAGCTCTGACAAAAAAGTCCATTGATTGTTTCTAATAGCTTTTTGGTGAAGTCTTTAGGATTTTCTATATATAGCATCATGTCATCTGCAAAGAGTGACAATTTAACTTCCTCATTCCAAATTTGAATGTCTTTTATTTATTTCTCTTGCCTGATTGTTCTGGCGAGGACTTCCAACACTATGTTGAAAAACAGAGGTGATAGGGGACAGCCCTGCCATGTTCCTGAACGTAGAGTAAAGGGCTTCAGTTTTTCACGGTTAATTATGAGATGAGCTGAGTGTTTGTCATATGTGGCCTTTATTATGTTAAGCTATTTTCCTTCTATACCTATTTCGTTAAGTGTTTTAATCATAAATGGATGTTATATCTTGTCAAATGCTATTTCTGCATCAATTGATGTAATCATATGATTCTTGTCCTTTATTTTGTTTATGTGATGTATCACATTGATGGATTTGCATATGTTGAACCATTCTTGTGCCCCTGGGATGAACCCAACTTGAGCGTCATGAATAATCTTTTTAATGCACTGTTGCATTCAATTTGCTAGAATTTTGTTTAGAATTTTTGCATGTGTATTCATTAGAGATATTGGTCTGTAGTTTTCTTTTTTTGTGTTGTCCTTGCCAGGTTTTTGTATCAGGGTAACATTGGCCTCATAAAATGAGTTAGGGAGTACTGTCTCTTCTTCAGTTTTTTGGAAGAGTTTGAGCAGGAGTGATATTAGATCCTCTGAAGTTTTGGTAGAATTCACTAGTGAAGCCATCTGGTCCCGGACTTTTGCTTTTGAGAAGGTTTTTGATGGCTGATTCAATTTTGTTACTGCTGATCGGTCTATTTAGATATTACTGTTCTTCATCGTTCAGCCTAGGAAGCGTATATGTTTCTAAGAGCTTGTCCACTTCGTCTAGGTTATTGAATTTCTTGGAATATTGTCCTTCATAGTATTCTGGATGATCATTTGTATTTATTTCCGTGGAATCCGTGATAATTTCCCTTCTTTCATTTCTGATTTTGATTTTTGTGTCTTTGTTTTTTTTTATGTTAGTGACTCTAGCTAAGTGTTTCTCAATTTTTTTTAATCTTACTAAAGAAAGAACTCTGTTGCATTAATTTTTTCTGTTGTTTTTCCCACCTGTATTTCATTTAGTTCTGCTCTGATTTTTATTATTTCTTTCCTTCTGCTGATTTGGGTTTCATTTGTTCATCTTTTTCTCGTTTTTTAAGATGTAGTATCAGGTTATTTACCTGTCATTTTTCTTTTTTCTTTAAATAAGCCTGCAATGATATAAATTTCCCCCTTAAAACTGCATTTGCTGCATCCATCAAATTTTGGTAGGATGTATTTTCATTCTCATTGGTTTCTATGTATATTTTGATCTCTCCTCTTATTTCTTCCTTCACCCAGTCATTCTTAAACGAATGTTGTCTAATATCCACATATTTGTGGTTTTTGCTGCTTTTTTTTTTTTTTTGCAGTTGTTATCCTAATTCAAAGCCCTGTGATCAGAGTATATGCTTGGTATGATTTCAATCTTCTTAAATTTGCAGAGACTAGTTTTGTGTTCTAATATATGGTCTATTATTGAATATGTTCCATGTTTAGTAGAAAAAAAAAACAACATGTATAGTCTGATGTTCCAAGATGAAGTGCTCTATAAATGTCAATTAAGCCCATTTCATCTAATGTGTCATTTAGGGCTGCTATTTTTTATTTAACTTCTGTTTGGATGATCTATCCATAGCTGTCAATGATGTATTTAGGTCCCCTCGTATAATTGTGTTTTGGTCAATTTCTCCCTTTAGTTTTGTTAGTAGTTGCTTGGTATATTGAGGTGTTCCCTGATTGGCGGCACAAATATTGATGACTGTTTGTCTTCTTGTTGTATAGTCCCCTTTATCATTATTAAATGTCCGTCTTTATCTCTTGTTATCTTTTGTATTCTGAAGTCTGTTTCATCTGATAGCATTATGGCTACACCTGATTTTGTCTGGATACCATTTGTATGGGGTATCAATTTACCTCCTTTCACTTTGAGTCTATGTTTCTCCTAGCTGAGATGTGTCTCTTGGAGGCAGCATATGGTTGGGTTTAGTTTTTTTGTTTTGCTTTGGTTTGTTTGTTTGTTTGTTTGTTTGTTTGTTTGTTTTTTCCCATCTGCTACTCTGTGCCTTTTTATTGGGAAGTTCAGTCCATTTACATTTAGGGGTATTATTGATATGTGAGGATTTCCTATCATTGTATCTTTGGCTTTCTGGTAAGACTGTGTGTCCATTGTTTCTTTGCCTTTTGTTGTTGTCTCTTATTTCTGTGTGGTGGTATTCTATGAATTGTCCCTCTGTTTCTTCTTTTCTTATGTTATATATTTCATTTCTGGATTTTGTGTGTGTGTGTGTGTGTGTATGCATGGTTACTGTTAAGTTTATGTAAAAAAAAAAAGTTTCCTATTTAGAGTATTCCATTTTCTTCACCATGCTTGCTTTCTCTTTTTCCATATTCCAGTTCAGGCCTTACTCTCCCACCTTTTATGTTTTGGTTGTCACAAATTATCACTCTTTATGCTGGTGGAATGGCTTATTTTAGTATTTCTTGTAGTGCAGGTTGTTAGAAAAATCCCTTAGCTTCCGTATGTCAGGTAAGATCTTTATTTGTTCTTCATATCTAAAGGATATCATTGCTGGATATATTATTCTTGGCTCATAATTTCTCTCTTTCAATAGTTTGCAAATTTAATTCCATTCCCTCCTGGCTTGTAGAGTCTCTGCTGAAAAATCTGATTATAATCGAATGGGCTTTACTTTGTAGGTTACCGTCTTCTTTTCCTTGGCTGCCTTGAAAATTCTTTCTTTGTCGTCATTTTTTGACAGCTTCAATACAATGTGCCTTGGAGAAGGCCTGTTGGAGTTGAGGTAATTAGGTGTTCTATTTGCTTCTTGGATTCGAGGATACAGTTATTTCCCCAAGTTTGGGAAGTTCACATTGACGATTTGTTTGAATATACTTTGTGTTCCCTTCTCCCTTTCTCTTCTTTCTGGTGTGCCCATTATTCTTATATTGCTCTTTCTGATAGAGTCAGAAAATTCTTGTAGAGTCCTTTTATTCTTTTTAAGTTTCAAGTCTCTTTATTCTTCCATCTTGTCATTTACAGATTTCTAATTTCGATGTCACTGATTCTTTTCTCCATCTGGTCAACTTTCTACCTAAGCTGGCTATTTCATACTTCATTTCTTAGTTCACATTGACGATTTGTTTGAATATACTTTGTGTTCCCTTCTCCCTTTCTCTTCTTTCTGGTGTGCCCATTATTCTTATTTTGCTCTTTCTGATAGAGTCAGAAAATTCTTGTAGAGTCCTTTCATTCTTTTTAAGTTTCAAGTCTCTTTATTCTTCCATCTTGTCATTTACAGATTTCCAATTTCGATGTCACTGATTCTTTTCTCCATCTGGTCAACTTTCTACCTAACCTGGCTATTTCATACTTCATTTCTTTTATTGAGTTCTTAATCTCCAGAAATTCTATGTGGTTCTTTTTTAAAAATTTCAGTCTCTTTCTTAAAATGTTCATTTTGTTCTTTGATTGTGTTTCTGAGTTCATTAAACTTCCTGTCTGTGTTTTCTTGTATCTCGTTGACTTCTTTAAGAACTGCAATCTTGAATTCTGTCATTTAATTAACATATTTTCATGTCTTTAAATTCATTTTCTGGAGACTTCATTTTCTTCCTGAGCTGTCTTGTTACCTTGGTTATTCATGATAATTAACAACTTATTGTTTATCTTCCTAGACATCTGCAGGAAGTGGGTTCTGCAACAGGTTGATAGAAAGAGTTATTTCTTTCATTTTACAGTTGGTGTTGATATAACTTTTTTTATTATTTCTCCACCTGCAACCTTTTATTTTCTCTCACACTGTAATGTTATATTTTCTCTGCACTATTCTGCTTCTCACACAATGGGGGGATTCCCTGGAAGGTAGGCTTCTCCTCTGTACACAGTTCACCTGGCTTGTACCATGCGGCCTCTGTGGGCATATGTGGAGAGCTTCTGAATTTCCAAAGCTCTCTTTTGACTTCTGTAGGGTTCTGCCCAGATCTGTGGGGACAGGTGCGGGTCCCCTGTCCCGCACCTTTGTGGGAACTAATTGTGCTGTGAATCTGTGTCTGCAGACCATAGTTCTCAGAACTGCAAATATTCTGTTCTTTTGATCTGACACTTCTACTGTTCCACTTCTAGCACTGGGCAGGTGGGACAGGGTGAGCTCTGGGAGGGTAGGAAGGGGGTGGCTAGTCTCAGTACCTAAGGCTTCTGTTCTCTGCTCGGCAGTGATGGCTTAAAAAACTGTTTTCAGCTTTGTTCCCTCAGTCTTTTCTCCGAGATCATCCATGAGTGTTTGGTTCAACCATGTTATATGCTGTCCCCTAAGCCGTGTGGGACATAAACGTATCCCTAGCAGTCCAAGTTTTTCCTTCTCCTGCAGGAACAGTTGTTCTGGGATGCAGTGAGCTCACAGCACTGAGCTAGGTGTGTGTCCTGCGACTGTGCGGCCCCGTTTCTGCCCTTCTCTCTTCCCGTCACCCCTGCTCACACAATTTTCCCAACTTTAGGTGAATTCAGTAGTGAGCCTCTTTGTCTTGCCTGTCTGCTGTGCAGGAAGTCCTTTGTGAATTTAAAGTTGTTCAATTTGTTGTAAATTCCAGGGGAGATTTCCAGAGGATCACCTCACACTGCCATTTTGATGATGTGTTTCAATATTTTTTTATGTTTAACTTAAATTAGTAAAACTGGATGGTGGGCTTCTCCTCTGTAAACAGTTCACCTGGGTCATACGGTGCTTCCAACATGGGGATATGTGGAGAGCTTCTGAAGTTCCAAAGCTCACTGTTGACGCCTGCAGGGTTCTGCCCAGATAGGTGGGAAGAGGGGCAGGATGGGTTTTGAGAGGTGGTCCAGAGCAATGGCAGCGACCATCACCAGAGCCAGTCCTGCTTCCACAGCTCCCTCCCCTTTGCAGGAACTAGTTGTGCTGTGAATCTGTGTTTGTGGACCACAGTTCTCAGAACTGCAAATATTCTGTTCTTTTGATCTGACTGTAACATTTCATGTTACCAACAGATTTTGGGTAAAATATAATGCATATGCATATCATACAACATAATTATAATTATTAAAATGTTTTATCAAACACCTCTATTTGGGAGACATAATCAAAATGGTGGCATGAGGTGAACCTCAAAGGACTCCCTGCACAGCAGACAGAGAAGACAAAGAGGTGCGCAACTCAAATCATCTAATGTGGCAAAATTGAGTGAGCCGGGGGATGAGGGAAAGGGGAAGTGCAGAGACACGAGCTGCATGGGCAAGGATTTAGGCCAGAGATCCCTGCATTCCAGAGCTGCTGTAGTCATGGGAGAGGGAAGAATTCAGACTGCTAGCTCTCCTCTTATGGTCCAAAGTTCTGCCTGAGGGATCAGTATATAACAAGGCTGAACCCAACATTCATGTTTGACACTTCAGAGCAAAGACTGAGAGAAGAAGGGTGATAACTGTGGTTTAAGCGCTCATTGACAAGCAGAGAATAGAAGGCATAAGCAAGTAGCCTGGCCACGTTCTCTCTACACTCTCAGTGGTAGAAGTAGAAAGGTAGCAGTGTCAGATAAAATGAACAGAATATTTGCAGTTCTGAGAAGGTGTAGAGGGAAAAAAATCATAGAATGCCATCACAAGGAAATAATAATAAACAGCAACAAAAATGCAAAGAAACAATGGAGACAACATCCTACCAGAAAACCAGAGATAGAATGACATGAAATTCTCATGTAATAATAATCAGTTAAATCTAAATAAATTGAACTCACCAATAAAAAGGCACGGGGTAGTAGATTGGATCAAAACATAAACCCCAACATACGCTGCCTCCAAGAGACACAGCTCACCTACATGGACAAATACTGTCTCAGAGGGAAAGGGTTAAAACTGACACTCCAAGCAAAGGGGATTCTGAGAAAACCAGGTGTATCTGTACTGATATCAGGTGAAATGTACTTCAGGATAAAAAAGATAACAAAAAGTAAAGGTAGACAAAGCTTTGAAATCGGATATCAACTGCAAAAAGAAAGCAGGAAAAACCACAAATATGTGGAGATTAAACAACATACTTCTAAAGAACGACTTGGTCGAAGAAGAAATAAAAGGAGAGATCAAAAGATACATAGGAACAAATGAGAATGAAAATGCATCCTACCAAAATTTTTCGGACAGAGAGAAAGCAGATTTAAGAGGGAAAATTACATCATTATGGGCCTAACTCCAGAACCAAAAAAATCCCAATAAATAACCTCATATTACACCTTAAAGAACTAGAAAAAGAAGAACAAATGAAACCAAAGGTCAGCAGAAAAAAAGAAATTTTAAAAAATCAGATCAAAACTAAATGAAACATAGAACAAAAATATAACAAAAAAATTAACATGACAAAGAGCTGCTTCCTTGAAAAGATTAATAAAATTGACAAACCCTTGGCTAGACTCACAAAGACAAAAAGACAAAAGACACTAATAAACAAAATCAGAAATGGAAGAGGGAAGTTATCACTGATACCACAGAAATATAAAGGATCATCCAAGAGTATTATGAAGGACCAGATACCACAAAATTCAATAACCCAAGAGAAATGGACAAGTTATTAGAAACATATAGCCTTCCCATGATAAATCATGAAGAATTGGAAAATCTAAATAGACTGATCACTAGTAAGGAAATTGAATCAGTCAACCGAAAAATTCCCAAAAACAAAAGTACAGGAACACATGGCTTCACTAGTGAATTCTACCAAAAGGAATCTAATATCTGTTTTACTCAAACTCTTCCAAAAAAGTGAAGAGACGATTTCCCTAACTCATTTTAAGAGGCCAACATTACTATGATACCGAAACCTGGTAAGGATAACACAAAAAAATAAAATTACAGACTAATATATCTGATGAATACAGATGTAAAAATCCTCAACTAAATTCTAGCAAATTGAATGCAACAATACATTTAAAAAGATTATTCATCACTACCAATTGGGGTTCGTACCAGGGGCACAAGGATAGTTCAACATACAGAAAGCCGTCAATGTGATAAATTGCAGAAACAAAACAAAATAAAGAATAATCAAAACATCATGGTATTGGCAGAAAAACAGAAAC
The DNA here is from genome assembly GCF_964194185.1 of Rhinolophus hipposideros. Lineage (NCBI taxonomy): Eukaryota > Metazoa > Chordata > Mammalia > Chiroptera > Rhinolophidae > Rhinolophus > Rhinolophus hipposideros. Next base: position 30,075,942 of record NC_138046.1, read on the forward strand.
ATAGACCAATGGAATAGAATTGGGAACCCAGAAATAAACCCACATAAATATGGACAGATAATTTTTGACAAAGAAGCAAAAAACATACAATGGAGAAAACCTCTTCAATAAATGGTGCTGGCAGAATTGGAAAGCCACATGCAAAATAATGAAATTGGACTGCTATTTGTCACCATGTACAATAATCATATGATTTTTGATATAATCATATGATTTTTGTCCTTCATTTTGTTTACATGGCATATCATCTTGATTGACTTACATATGTTGAACCAACCTTGTGAATCTGGAATGACTCCCACTTGGTGATGTATAATCTTTTAAATGTATTGTTGCATTCGATTAGCTAGAATTTTATTTAGGATTTTTGTGTCAGAGATATTGGTATGTAATTTTCTTTTTTTGCATTTTCCTTACCAGGTTTTAGTATCAGGTTAATGTTGGCCTCCTTAAATGAGTTAAGGGTATTGTCTCTACTTTTCCTGGAAGAGTTTGAGTAGGACAGGTATTAGATGCTCTTTGCAGGTTTGGTAGAATTCATTAGTGAAGCCAACTGGTCCCCACTTTTGCTTTTGGTTCTTTCAGATGAATGATTCAATTTCCTTACTGGTGATCTGTCTATTTAGATTTTCCAATTCTTCATGATTCAGCATAGGAAGGCTATATGTTTCTAAGAACTTGTCCATTTCTTTTGGGTTATTGAATTTTGTGGTATCTGGTCCTTCATAATACTCTTGGATGATCCTTTATATTTCTGTGGCATCCGTGATAACTTTCCCTCTTCCATTTCTGATTTTGTTAAATAGTGTCTTCTCTCTTTTTATCTTAGTGAGTCTAGCCAAGGGTTTGTCGATTTTGTTAATCTTTTCAAACAACCAGCTTTTTGTCACATTAATTTTTTCTATTGTCTTTTTGTTCTCTATTTCATTAAGCTCTGCTCTGATTTTTGTTATTGCATTCCTTCTGCTGAGTTTGGGTTTCATTTGTTTTCCTTTTTCTAGTTCTTTAAGGTGTTACCTGAGATTATTTTTGGATTTTTCTTCTTTTTTGAGGTAGTTTGTAGTGATATAAATTTTTCTCTTAAAACTGCTTTCGCTGCATGCCAAAAATTTTGGTAGGATGCATTTTTCATTTTCATTTGTTTCTATGTATCTGTTTTATCTTTCCTCTTATGTCTTGTTTGACCAGTCTTTCTTTAAAAGTGTCTTGTTTAATCTCCAAATATTTGTGGTTTTTCCTGCTTTCTTCTCACAGTTGGCATCCAATTCTAAAATCATGTGATCCGAAAATATGCTTGGTACGATTTCAGTTTCTTAAATTTGTTGAGGCTAGTTTTATGTCCCGATATATGGTCTATGCTTGAGAATGTTCCATGGACACTAGAAAAAATATATAGTCTGATGTTTTAGGATGAAGTACTCTATAAAAGTCAATTTTGTTTATTTCATCTAATGTGTCATTTAGGGCTGCTATTTCATTATTTATTTTCTGTTTGGATGATCTATCCATAGCTGTTAATGATATATTTATGTCCCCTACTGTAATTGTGTTTTTATCAATTTTTCACTTTAGTTCTGTTGATAGTTGCTTTGTATATTTTGGTGCTCCCCAGTTGGTGGCATAAATATTGATTACTGTTATGTCTTTTTTTTTTGTATAGTACCCTTTATCATTATGAAATGTTCATCTTTGTCTCTTGTTACCATTTTTGTCCTGAAGTCTATTTCATATGATATCAGTATGGCTACACCTGATTTTCTCTGTATACCATGTGCTTGGAATGTCAATTCCACCCTTTCACTTTGAGTCTATGTTTGTCCTTGTAGCTGAGATGTGTCTCTTGGGTGCAGCATATGATTGGGTTTAGTTTTTTGATGCAATCTGCTATTCTGCTTTTTTATTGGTGAGCTCATTCATTTGCATTTACGGTGATTATTAATATGTGAAGATATCCTATCATTCTATTTTTAGTGTTCTGGTAAGACTGTGTCTCCATTGTTTCCTTGCCTTTTTGTTGTGGTCTATTATTTCTGTGTCTTAGTATTCTATGAATTTTTCCTCTGTTTGTTATTTTATTATGCTATATATTTCAGTTCTGGATTATTTTTTTTGAGTAGGTGCCATTAAGTTTATGTAAAAAATGTTTCATATTTAGAGTGTTCCATGTTCTTCAGCATGCTTACTTTCTCCATTCTCATATTCCGTTTCAGTCCTTTACTCTCCCTTTTATGTTTTGGTTGCCACCAATTATCCCTATTGATGCTGGTCGAATAGCCTCCAACATGCTAGTGCATGGCTCTCTCACCTTTGCCAGAATTAGTTGGGCTGTGAGTCTGTGTCTGCGTGCCACAGTACTCAGAACTGCAATTATTCTGTTCTTTTGATCTGACACTGCTACTGTTCTGCTTCTAGTACTGGGCATATGAGGGCCGGGTGAGCTCTGGAGGGTGGGTAGAGGGCGGCTAGGCTCAGTCCCTAAGGCTTCTGTTCCCTGCTCAGCAGTGAGTGCTTAAACCACTGTTTTCAGACTTCTTCCCTCAGTCTTTGCTCCAAAGTCTCTGCTGTGAGCATTGCGTTCAGCCATGTAATATGCTTTCCCCTCAGCTTTGTGGGCCATAAGTGGAGCCCTAGCAGTCCAAATTCTTCTCCTATAGCTGCCATAGTTCCGGAATGCAGGGAACTCTGAGCACCAAGCTGGATCTGCGTCCTGTGCTCATGCGGTGCCATCTCCACACTTTTCCTTTCCCTCCTCCACTGCTCCCAAAATTTGCACACCTTTAGGTGATTTCAATAGTGCACCTCTTAGTCTTGCCTCTCGGTTGGACAGGGAGTCCTTTGTGGAGTTATAGTTGTTCAACTTGCAGTAAATTCTAGGGGGGATTTCAATTTTTTGAGGAAACTCCACACTGCCTTTCATAGTGGGTACACCAGTATGCATTCTCACCAACAGTTTATGAGTGGTCCGTTTTCTCCACAGCCTCTCCAACACTTGTTATATGTCTGTTGATGATAGCCATTCTAACTAGTATGAGGTGAGAACTCATTGTGGTATTCATGTGCACTTTTCTTATGATTAGTGATATGGAACATTTTTTTTCATATGTCTATTGGCTATTTGCATGTCTTCTTTGGAGAAATATTTATTCAGGACCTCTGCCTATTTTTTAATTGGATTTTTTGTTTGTTTTTGTTGTTGTTTTTTGTTGTTGTCGATTGATATGAATTCCTTATATATTTTGGATATTAGCTTCTTATTGGAGGCATTGTTTGCAAAAATCTTCTCCCATTAGGTTGGTTGCCTCTTTACTTTGTCCATGATTTCTTTTGCTATGCAAAAGCTTTTAAATTTGATATAGTCCCATTTATTTAGTTTAGCTTTTACTTCCCTTGCCTTTGGAGTCAAATTCATAAAATGTTGTTTAAACCCAAGGTCCATAAGTTTAGTACCTATGTTTTCTTATCTGTATTTTATCATTTTTTGTTTGCCACCATGTAAACAAATTGTGAATAGAATTACCATATGACCCAGCAATCCCTCTCCTGGGTATCTACTCAAAAAATCTGAAAACATTAATCCATAAAGACAAGTGTGCTCCAATGTTCATTGCAGCTTTATTTATGGTGACCAAGACATGGGCACAAACAAAATGTCATTTGTTAGATGAATGGATAAAGAAACTGAGGTATATGTACACAATGGGTTACTATGTGGTGGTAATAAAAGATGAAATAGGACCATTTGCGACAACATGGATGAATCTTGAGATTATTATCAAGAGAAACAAGAGAAACAAGTCAGACAAAAAAAGTAAAGAGCCATATGATTTCACTGATATGTGGTATATAAACCGAAAACAACAAAAGAACAGGAAAAACAACTGAAAGAACAAAAACTCATAGACAATAGTTTAGGGGTTACCACAGTGTAAGGGAATGGGGGGGAACAGTGCTCTAGAAGAGCGTAAACGGGGTCTAATATATGGTGAAGGATAGAGAACTGACTCTGGTGGTGAACACACAATGTGAGACATAGATAATGTAGTACAGAATTGTACACCTGAAATCTATGTAACTTTACTAACAATTGTCATCCAAATAAATTTTAATTTAAAGAAAGAAAATTAAAAATAGAATTAACATATGACCCAGCAATCCCTCTGTTGGGTATATACACAAAAATATCTGAAAACATTTATCCGTAAATATATATGAGCTCCAGTGTTCATTGCAGGATTATTCATGGTGGCCAAGACATGGAAACAACCAACGTGTCCTCCGATAGGTGAATGGATAAAGAAGATGTCCTATACATAATGGAATATATTCAGCCATAAGAAGAGATGACATTATACCACTTGCAACAACATGTATTTATCTTGAGATTATTATGTTGAGGGAAATAAGTCAGACAGAAAAAGTTGAGAACCGTATGATTTCACTGATATGTGATATATAAAAGTGAGAAAAAACAAAGGAACAAGACAAAGAAATGAAGAAACAAAAACTCATAGACACAGATTGTAGTTTAGTCGTTACCAGAGGTTTCTGGGGGAGGGAGGTGGTAGATCAAGGTAAACGGGACCCAATATATGGTGATGGAAAGAGAACTGACTCTGGGTGGTGAACACATAATATGAGATAGAGATGATGTATTACAGAATTGTTCACCTTAAATCTGTGTAACTTTACTAACAATGGTCACCTTAATAAACTGTAATAAAAAAAACAACTTTTGTCTGGGTTATGACTATTTATTAGTTCTTAGCAACTCTATGAGATTTTTATTTATTAGTTCTTAGCAACTCTGTGAGGTTTCTATTTTCTTGACAAATTTAATAACAGATAACATGAACTTATTTTTGTAAACATGAACTTTATTTTTGTAAATAAAACAAATACCATATTCAATGTTAATAATTCTAAAATAAATGACCATTTGATCAAACCAAACTTAAATCAGCTTTAATATCCTATACTTTTCTAGATCACATGATCTTGAAAAAACATCTGTGTTACTTTTTTTATATTTCTTAATTCCTATATGTGCTTAATTTCTTTAAGCCAATCGAATCTAATAAACTAGTAATAACATTGGAGGTGGAAAACATACCATACCATTTATATACACAGACAAAGTCACAGATATCACAAACAGATCAAAACAGAAACAGAATTACTAATTTTAGAGAAAACACAAAATTTTTTGTTTGTTTTTCACACCTTTGAAGGATGCTGTTCAAAACTATGTAGAGAGTCAGCCATGGGAGACTTTCACTTCTTATTTTAAAAAAGTGCCCCCTTCCAGTTTTTTGTTTGTTTCTTTGCTTTTGTTTTCTCCCATTACTTCAGCCTCACGCAGTATAAGGATGTGTGTACATTTCCAATTACCCAGCAGAATGACCAGCTGAGACTTTCAAAATATTCTTATCAGACTCTGACATTATTTTCCTAATTTGGCCAAATTTCTGATAAAAAAACTTATCAAATCTTTTAAAACCTGTTCATATACACCAATTCTCATAATCCTATATCTCAATAAGCTTTGGAAAATTTTGGATAAGTTGGGAAGGGAGTGGTATATAAGGGTAAATGGAATCAAGTATATGGAGATGGAAGGAGAAGTGACTCTAGGTGATGAAAACACAATGTGATATATATGATGTATTACAGAATTGCACACTTGAAACCTATGTAACTTTATTAACCATTGTCACCCCAATAAACTTTAATTAAAAATAATAAAATAAATTATTAGCTATCATAAAAAGAATTCTACATTGTTGGGAAATCCCTTGCTTTTTCCCTTCTCTTTTTATTTCTTCTTACTTCTCTTTTTAATTAACCTAATGATATTAGTGTCTGTAAGAACCATGAAACTAAATAGCAGATTCAAAAGTCTTAAGACATGTTATTTTTCTTTGTATCCATTTTTCTCCTCAAGTGCAGGGCAGTTGTACTTCCAATGTCCTATTATTTTCTTTTACAATATCTGTAAATATCTGAATGTAAATAGGAAGGGGTCTGAGTGGACTTTGACTTTTGTTCTAATTTCTGTCCTTCCGTCTTATTAAGGGACTCTTAATGGCTATACCAATGATAGAGCTCTGAAATTTTTCAATTTAGAAGGTTTTCCAATTCAGAGTATCCATCATCTGGCTAGTGACGGTAGGATTTTAATAGAAACTTAAACTAATAAGCCTTTCATGGCCTTATTAGGGAAGCAAAATGCTCCCATAAAGAGCTTGAAGGAGGCAGCCCTTACAGATCCAACCGTTCATTTACAGAGAGAGCCTAAGAAAGATGGGGAGATTTTCAACAGCTGTTCCAAAACACAGGGAGTTATGTGCTTTCACCTTTGAATACAATATGATCTCACATACATGTGGAATCTAAAGAAACAAAACACTAACAAACTCAGATACATATAACAAAACAATGGTTGTCAGAGGGGTTGGGTTTGGGGCCTGGGTGAAAAAGGTGAAGATACTAAGAAATACAAATTGGAAGTTGAAAAATAGTTACAAGGATATAAAGTACAGTATAGAGAATATAATCAATAATTTTGCAACAGTTATGTATAGTTCCCAGTAGGTAATAGACTAATCAGGGGATCACTGCATCAATTATATAAATGTCTAACCATTATGCTGTACACCTGAAACTAATATAAAATAACATTAAATGTCAACTGTAACTGGAAAAAAACACATAAATAAACTTTTTTTTTAAAATTAAACTTATTGGGGTGACAATTATTAGTAAAGTTATACAGGTTTCAAGTGTAGAATTCTGAAATACATCATCTATATATCATGTTGTGTGTTCAACACCCAGAGTCAGTTCTCCTTCCATCACCATATATTTGATCCCTTTTACCCTCATTTAACATCCCCCTAACTCCTTAACTTCTGGTAACCACTAAACTATTGTCTGTGTCTACAATTTTTTGTTTCTTCATTTCTTTGTCTTGTTCCTTTGTTGTTCTCATTTTTATACCACATATCAGTGAAATCATATGATTCTCAACTTTTTCTATCTGACTTATGTCGCTTAGCATAATAATCTCATGGTTCATACATGTTGTCACAAATGACACTATTTCATCTTTTCTCATAGCATAATAGTATTCTATATGCAAATCAATCAATGTGATACACCACATAAACAAAATAGAGGGCAAAAATCATATGACTATATCAATAGATGCAGAAAAAAAGTATTTGACAAGATACAACATCCATTTATGATTAAAACACTGAATAAAATGGATATAAAAGGAAAATACCTTAACATAATACAGACCATATATGACAGACCCTCAGCTGATATTATTATTAATGGTGAAAAACTGAAGTCCTTATCTCTATGTTGAAGAACATGACAGGGCTGTCCCCTATCACTGCTGCTCTTCAACAGAGTAATGGTAGTCCTATCCAGAGCAATCTGACAAGAGAAATAAATAAAAGGCATCCAAATTAGGAATGAAGAAGTTAAATTGTCCCTTTTAGCAGATGACATGATACTATATGTAGAAAACCCTAAAGACTTCACCAAAAAGTTGTTACAAACAATAAAAGAATACAGCGATATTGCCAGGTACAAAATCAACATAAAGCAATATATTGTATTCCTATATGCTAACAACAAAATCACACAAAATAAATTAGAAAAACAAACAAACACAATTCCTTTGCAATTGCAACAAAAAGAATAACATATCTAGGAATAAACTTAACCAAGGATACGAAAGACTTGTACACTGAAAAAAATAAATAATTAAGAAAATAAATATTGTCCGTGTCTATGAGTTTTTGTTTCTTCATTAAGCCCTCACTGCCAGGCAGAAAATAAAAATCAACGACACAGAAACTGGCCCACTCAACCCCACCATCCTAGAGCTTGCCCAAACCTCATGCTCCCAGTGTTTGAAGCAGGCTCCAGAAGAAATGATAGCAGTGTCAGATTAAATAACAGAATATCTATAACCCTGAGAACTGGAGCTATGGTCCCACAGATGCAGACAAACATTCTGGACATAAGGGAAAGCTTTTGGGCAAGAGAGCTGTGGGCTGGTATTTGTCATTGTTTGGAGCCATGAATGCACAAGACACCTCTCAAAGACCACCTCACTGCTAACAATCTGGGTGGATCCCTGTGGAGGCAACAAAAGAGACTGAGACACAAAGGCTCTGAGTTGGGCTCCAGTGGCAGCGTTGGGATTTCTGAAACTCAGAACTCTATTGCATGCAACATCCTCCCATAGAGGCAGTTCCCTGAGAACCAGATGACCTGCTCAGGGAGGAGAAACCCACCTTCAAGGGAACCCCTCAATCATGTGAGAAGCTGAAACAATGCAAGAGAAAATGTTATGTTACAGTGTGAGAGAAAATAAAAGGCTGCAGTTGGAAAGAAAATAAAATATTCCTGCAACACCTACAGAAAAGCAAAAGAAAGACCTCTTTATATCACCCTGCTGTAGAACCGACTTTTGTAGATGCCCGGGAAGAACAATAATAACTCATTAATTGCCATGAATAACCAAGGTAACAAGGCAGTTAACAAAGAAAATCAAAATTCTCCAGAAAATGAACTTAAAACAAGAAAGCATGTGACTTACAGGATGGAGAATTATAGATTGATGTTCTCTATACAATTTCAGAGTGGTAGCAGATTGGGGGAAGGGAGTTATCACTTTGTGAGGGGTGCAAATGTCTAACTATTACATTGTTTTGTTCATCTGAAACTAATTTAAAAAATAGATTGCTGTTTTGAAAAAAAATCAACGAGATGCTATAAAACACAGACAGGCAACTTAATGAACTCAGAAACACAATCAAAGAACAAAATAAATATATTACCAAACAGATTGAATCTTTTGAAAAGAACAAAATAGAAATTGTGGAGATGGAGATGACAGCACAATAAAAGAAATGAAGAATTCAATAGCCAGCTTAAGTAATAGAGCTCATCAAATGGAAGAAAGAATAAGTGATATCAAAGAAGGAAATCTGGAAATGACACAAATGTAAGAAGTGAGAGAGACAGGAGAGTTGAAAGAAATGAAACAACTCTACAAGAACTCCATTAGGAAGAGCAACATAAGAATAGTGTGTACCAGAAGGAGAAGAGAAGGAGAAGGGGACAGATAATATATTCAAAGAAACAGTAGACAAGAACTTCCCAAAATTGTGGAAAGAACTGGATCCTCAAATCCAAGACACAAACAGAACACCCAATACTTCTATCTCAACATGTCGTCTCCAAATCACATGGTATTGAAGCTGACAAAAATTAGTGACAAAGAAAGACTGCTCAAGGCAGACAGGGGGGAAAAGCAGTAATTTATAAGTAACCTATAAGCAGTAAACAACAGTCTAAAAGCCCAGTAGACTATCATTAGACTTTTCAAGAGAAACTCTACAAGCCAGGAAGGAGTCTAATGTGGTATTCAAATTATTGAAAACACAGGTTATGAGTCAAGAATAACATATCCAGCAAAGGTATCATTTAAATTGAGGGAGGAATAAAGACCTTACCAGACATACAGAAACTGAGAATTTCCTAACACATGGCCTGTTTTACAGGAAATACTGAAGGAGACTATTCAACCTGAAAGAAAAAAAATAAGCAAACAAACAAACAAAACAAAAAACATGAGCAATATTATGAACAGACAAACAGAAATAGGAAATGGCAATTCCTATACAAAATAGAGCACTATGCACTTAGAAATAACTTAAAGGGTAAAGAAGATAAAAATGTTTTTAAAAAAGTAAAAAGAAGAAAAAGACAACTTGCTACAGCAACTCAGAAATCAACTCACAGTATAATTAGGGATAACTTGTGACAACAAGAACATAAAAGGGGAGAGAAGAAAGGCCTGAATCTGCAAAAGGGAATGGAGATAAGAAGTATACTGAAGAAAAAAGACTATTATATATATGAGACTTTCTTTTACATAAACTTAATGGTAACCACTCAAAAAAAATCCAGAACTTATGTATGTGTGTGTATATATATATACACACACACACACACACACACACATATGGCATAAAAAACAAGAAACAGAGGGAAAATCATACAATACCATCACACTAAAATAACAGACAGCAACAAAAAGGAAGAGAAACTACGGAGACACCAAGATATCAGAAAACAAAAGACAAAATACATACGGGAAATCCACGAAGATCAATGATCACCCTAAATATCAATGCTCTGAACTTACCCATAGGTGATGTATCACAGAATTATACACCTGAAACCTATGTAACTTTACTAAAAATTGTCACCCCCATAAACTTTAACGACAACAAAAATGGCACAGAGTGGCAGATTGGTTCCAAAAAGAAAACCCAACCATATGCTTCAGGAAGAGATGAACCTTATCTACAAGGACAAATGTAGACTCAAAGTGAAACGGTGGAAATTGCTACTCCAATCAAATGGTAACCAGAGAAAATCAGGTGTAGCACTACTTATATCAGGTGAAATGAACTGCAAGATAAAAAATGGCAACGAGAGACAAAGATGGACATTTCACAATGACAAAGGGGACAATACAACAAGAAAACATAACACTTACCAATATATTTGCCCACAATCATGGTCACCAAAAAATATGAAGCATTTACTAACAAAACTAAAGGGATAAGCTGAACTAAACAGAACTATAGAGGGGACCTATTTACATCATTGACAGCTATGGATAAATCAATCAAATAGAAAATAAGAAAACATCAGCGCTAAATGACTCATTAGACAAAATGGACATTATTGACTTTTACAGAGCACTTCATCCTAGAACACAAGACTACATTATTTTCTAGTGTACATGGAACATTCTCAAGGATAGGCCATATGCTGGGACAAAAAATGAACCTGAGCAAATTTAAAAAGATCAAAGCCATGCCAAACAAATTCATTGATCACAAGGCTTAGAAATTGGATATCAACTCAAGCAAAACAGGAAAAAAACACAAATATGTGGAGATTAAACAACATGTCTTTAAAGAACAACTGGGTCAAAGAAGAAATAAGAGGAGAGATCAAAAGATGCACAGAAACTAATGAGAATGAAAATACACCCTTTCAAATATCTTAGGATGCAGTGAAAGGAGTAATAAGAAGGAAATTTATATCAATTTATATCACTACAGGCCTATCCCAAGAAAGAAGAAAAATCCTGGGTAAACATTACACCTTCAAGAACTAGGAAAAGAACAAATGAAACCCAAAGTCAACAGAAGGAAGGAAATAATAATAATAAAAAACTACAGCAGAACTAAATGAAATAGAGAAAAAAAGAAAATATAAATCTTTAATGCAAGAAAGAACCGGTTCTTTGAAAACATTAATAAAATTGGCATACCCATGGCTTGACTCACAAAGATAAAAAAGAAAAGACACAAATAAAGAAAATCAGAAATGAAAGAGAAGTTACCATGGATGCCACAGAAATACAAAGGATCATAAAAGAATACTATAAAGGATTATATGCTACCAAATTCAATAACCAATAACCAAGTTCTAAGAAACATGTAGCCTTCCTAGACTGAATCACATGGAACTGGGAATTCTAAAAAGACAGACCAACAGTGGTGAAGTTAATTAATTAATTAATTAAAAATAAAAACTAATAGACACAGACAGTGGCTACCAGAGAGTGGAGGTGGACAGTATGGTAGATGAAGGTAAATGGGGTGAAAAACTGACTCTGGGTGGTGAACACACAATGTGATATGTAGATGATGTATTACAGAATTGTACACCTGAAACCAATGTAACTTAACTAACAATTGTCACCCCAATTAATTTGAATTAAAAAATGGCTAAAATAAATGAATGACACTATATCAAACTAAAAAGCTTATGCACATCAAAAAAAAACCATCAACAAAACAAAATGACAACCAACCAAATGTAAAAAGATATTTGCAAATAATACCTCCAATTAGGCTAATACTAAAATATATAAGGACTCATACAACTCAACAACAAAAAGACAAACAATCCAATTAAATAAATGGGCAAAGAACATGAATAGAAACATCTTCCAAGAAGACATACAAATGACCAATAGATGTATGAAAAAATGTTCAACTTCGCTAGCTATTAGGGAAATGCAAATCAAAACCACAGTGAGATGTCATCTCACTCCTGTCAGAATGGTAACCATCAACAAGAACAATAACAACAAGAATTTGAGAGGCTGTGGAGAAGAAGGAACCCTCCTCATACACTGCTGGTGGGAATGCAGATTGGTGCACCAACTTTGGAAGGCAGTGTGGAGGTTCCTCAAAAAATTAAGAATAGAATTACCATATGACCCAGCAATCCCTCTCCTGTGTGTATACCCCAAAAAATCTGAAAGCAGGTATCTGTAAAGATATATGTACTCCAACGTTCATTGCAGCATTATTTATGGTGTCCAAGACCTGGAAACCACCAAAGTGTCCTTTGATAGATGATTGGATAAAGAAGGTATATAAATACACAATGAAATATTATTTTGCCATAAAAATGAGGAAATACTGCCATTTGCGACATCAATGGTCTTGAGATTATTATGCTAAGCAAAATATGTCAGACAGAAAAATTCAAGAACCATATGAGTTTGCTCATGTGGGATATAAAACTGAAAGCAGTAAGGGAACAAGACAAACAAATAGAGGAACAAAAACTCATACACAAACAACAGTTTAGTGGTTACCAGAGTGTAAGGGGGAGATGGTAAAAGAGGGTAACGGAGGTTAAATATATTTTGATGGAAGGAGATCTGACTGGGTGGTGAGCACACAATGTGATTTATAGATGATGTATTATAGAATTGTATACTTGAAACCTATGTGTTTTTACTAAGCATTCTCACTCCAATAAATTTAATTAAAAATATTAAAAGTGTTTTAAACTTCTGTGAAATAATAGCAACAGCAAAAATGTTTGTAAACCTACTACTGTTTTGAGTTATTGTTTCAGAGAACTTTAAAATTAAAAATTCTGTTTCAGAAAGCCGAACAGGCAATTCTGCCAATAAAATTTAACAAGTTCTTTCAATAAATCTAGTTGTTGCTCATAAAATCTTACTTTTTAATCTCTTGAGTTAACTCAGGTATGTTTATTCCATTATCATTACATTTTGAAAAATACAGTTCAGTTTTACTACATACAGTTCTTGTGATTTTCATAACATACCACAGAAATATGCATATGCTTCTCCCATCTGATTTCCTGAAATACAGAAATTCAATTTTGTCTCTATCTTCAGTAATTTAGTGATGTTATTTCTCAGTACATAGGAGAATAATGTGTGTGCATGTGTGTGTGCATGTGTGTGTGTGTTGGCATGATGTTAGTTCACTTATTTTCAATAATATATCATACCAGTGAGTATTCCTTTTCTAATACATGCAATATATATATTGCATATATATATATATATTCTATCCAATTTTTGAATACAAATATAGTTAACTATGTCTATTTTATATAAACAGCCAACATAAAAACCTCACTGCTGTTAATAACAATATACTTCAACCCCGTCACTTAAAGTTTCCTGATCTACCACTCAGAAGCTGGGTTAGTTCCCTATGCTCCTACTGCTCCAATGCATACATCTATCAGTATCTGCAGCATTGAATCCAAATGATGTCTTCATTCATCTGTCTCCCATACTGAGGAAACTTCGACAGGAAAAAGAGTTCATCTTATCTGTTTTGTTATTCAATTCCCATCACTTAGAAAAGTCTGACAAATGAGAGCTACTTTCTCAATGTTTGAATGTACTTGGTCATTAAATTAATTATTTGCAAAACATATACATTTATTCTAAATTGATCTTAAATACATTTGTAAGAGTTATGCCTACAATAATCAATTTTTGATTTGTAGAAGTGGGTAGAAAATTGAATACGAAAGATGAAATAAGCTTCATGTTACAATTAAACATTTAGAGAATTTTGTCTATAGCATAAGGAAATTGATTGCTTTTATTGCAATTGCACTGGACTTATGTCTCCAAATTAATAGTATATTATAAGCATCCCTTCACTATGTAACTTGGTGAAAGGAGGTATACATATAACTTTAAGAAAACAAATTCTCTCAATGTGTCAATAGCTCTCACTATTTTATTTTTACTGTTGATTGTTCTAAAGAATCAACACCTTTTATCATTGTCTTAAAATTACTGAAGCACACCTTCACTTCTTTGCAATAACAAAAAGGTTTTACTTTTAAGTACTGACTGCATGTACATAAATTTCTGAATTGGTTATTACAAGTACACATTTCAGAGAAAACTGGAACAGGCAGTCTTATGGTGTGGTAGGCAGAATAATGCTCCTGTCACCCCAAATACATCCACAACTTAACCCGCAGACCTGTGAATATTTTATGTTATATAACAAGTGGAACTTTGAAGACAGAATTTAGGTTAAGAACTTTAAATACAGGAGTCATCTTGGATTACACAGATGGGCCCATGTGATCACATTGGCACTGAAAAGTGGAAAAGGGAGGTTGACGAGTCAATCAACAAGATGTGTGGGATGGAAAGCAGGAGAGATTCAAAGTGTGAGAGGGACTCAACCCACTACTACTGACCTTGAAGATGGAGGAAGGAAGCCATTAGCCAAGGAATACAGTGATCTCTGCAAGCAGGAATGGCCCTCTGCTGACCAGCAGTCTATTAGGTTGGTGTAAAAGTAATTGCGGTTTTTGCAATTATTTTTAACCTTTTAAACCGCAATTACTTTTGCACCAACCTAATGCAAACACAATGAACTAAATTTGCCAATAATCATGAATAAAATTGTAAGAAGACCCTCTCCTAGAGCCTTCAGGAAAGAACACAGCCTTATCAACGCTTTGATTTTAACCCAGTGGGACCCATGTCAGATTATAGAATCATGAGGGGAAAAAATTGGGGATTATTTAGAGCCACTCAGTTTGTGGTAATTTGTTATGGGAGCAATAGAAAACTAACACAGATAACCTACAGTGAGGAAAGAATAATAATAGCTACATATCAAGCAATTACTATGAGAAAAGAACACTATATGTATTATCTTATTTAATAATAATAATAATATCTTCATTTGTTTAAATGAGGAAACTGAAGCACATAAAGTGTAAATAATTGTTCAAACTCAACCAGTTAGTAAATGGTAGATCCCAGATTATTCACATAGGCTTTCTAACTCTGGGCCATCTTTTAACCCGTATGGTGCTCTGCTTCTCAACAGGACTACAGGAACAATGTAAAGAAAGCATACTGAGTTAATGCTAAAATTATAAAAACCATCATTTATTGAAATTATAATTTATAATTATCTATATGCATATGCTCAAAGGATCTGCTACATAGCTCTCTACTGAGGTTTGCAAATTTTATGGAAACCAGCTTAGATATAATATTGTACATTCAAATTTTGGTAAAATATGAAATATATTAATTTCAAGGCATAAGACACTACCTAACATGTACTGAACATTTACTATGAGCAAAGTGCTGTATTTTGTATGTTACCTTTACCATCTCCTATATTCCTGATAATCTTATGATGTGGGCTTTATTATATATCTCTATTTGACAGAATGTGTCACTCCAAAGTATACTACCCTGTCATGGATGAATCAGTGTGAAATGCCACCTAGTAAAAGTTTACCTTTTCTATAAAATGGGATACTAATGCAATGTTTGCCTAGTGTGGCTGCAGAGATGATAATGGGATAGTGCATCATATATAATGTCCTTAACAAGGTAGTGATTTATAGTTCTCAGTCCAGAAGCCCCAGTGAACTAAGCCTACCAGTCATGACCTGGTGAACTCTTGTGGCATCTTGAGTAATCTTTAGACAAGACTACGATCCCAAGAGAAGCCTGAGAATGGAGCATGAATGTGAAGGTTGAAGGTAAGAGTATGGCAGGGACCCAATTAATCATCAGCAAGCAATCCCCATTGAGCCCATATCATTGTTAACTCCAACAGGTGTTTTTGTACACCTTTATATAGATCCTCTTGGCAACATTTCTACTGATTGATTGCTATTTCTCATATTCACCCTCTTGCTTTGAGTGGCCAGTTGTCTCCATTCATTCTTATAAATAAGCTGTATCCCCTCCCTTGACTCCTTACTGAACTCCAAATCAAGTGTTAGTACTCTTCTCTGTCCCAACCTCATTATATTATTTCATGAAAAAATAGGTAAATAGATAATTTTATCCTGTACAATTCAGTTGTAGGGTACCTAACAATGCACTCTCTGTGCAAATAGTTCATTTTTAAAAAGATCTCTTTCCGGTCGTTGGATGAGCTGCATAACTAATTTATTTAAAACACTGAATATTATGGGAACCATATGTGTTTTGAAGGTACTCTTAAGAGTTTTACTTGAAGTTGTTATGAATTCTCAAAATCATTAACACATACCTAGCTTAAATGATTCTTAAAAGCATATGATTGACAAATTAGATAGTTTTAAATGAAAGGATTCCTTGATCATGAATACCTTTGTTAGATTTCATTAAAAAAACACACTATAACTTTATTCAAGAAAATTAAATCAATTACTAATTATGTTGCTCTTAGCCCTGCTTACCCCAAAGTTTCAAAACTGGAAAGATTTACATATTTCATACATAGAATTTTCTGAATAAAGATATATAACATCATTTTTTTACTACCTTAATTTAAAGATTATTTCTTGGTATTCTGTTGGCAAAATGAGATTCTGTCAGTGTATACATTACTTTTTTTTTTCTCATGGAAATAACTTTCATTTAGTGCAGGTTGAAAGAATAGATTTCAACCGTATTCCTCAACTACTGAGAATTTGGCATATATTTGCAAGGTAGGAAGTATGTAAAAACAAAGCAAACAACACAATAGTTTTCTTTGTAACCATAATTACAAGG
The DNA here is from genome assembly GCF_964194185.1 of Rhinolophus hipposideros. Taxonomy (NCBI): domain Eukaryota; kingdom Metazoa; phylum Chordata; class Mammalia; order Chiroptera; family Rhinolophidae; genus Rhinolophus; species Rhinolophus hipposideros. The sequence goes on from NC_138046.1 coordinate 30,092,866, forward strand.
TAGAGTTTTAATTGTTTCACAGTATAGATCAAGGCATAACATTAAGCAACATCTAGATCTGAATGATACATACCAATTTGTGTATAATACTAGCTATAATATTATACATATTAAGAATTATATATTTCTTGTGTCTTATTTCTTATGTTCCTCAGTAATATTCATTCCTACACACATTGATCTTGCTTACACTATTATCTTATTAAACTAATACGGTTATTTAAAAAGTGAGAACATTAACTATGCCAGCCTAATAGCAATTAACTTGGTTAGTCACCCATATTTCTTACACACCCCTCAAGATCACTGAATTAAAAAATGATATTGTTTGTAAATATTTATAAATTAAATGTAAATGTGAATACATGACTGAATTAATCCTTTAATCACTCTTCTTTTGAGATTAAAACATTACAATTAAGAAATCAATGTCCAGTTATATAGTGAAAAAATGATTGGTTTTTCAGTTAGACCTCTACAATGAGGTGCCTCAGGAAAATTATTTAATGACTCCAGTTAAACTTTCTAAGCCTTAATTCATTTATGAATGGCAAATAATACTATCTAATTTCAACTTTTCATAAGGGTTAAATTTTTTATTATTATACATTAAAGTTGTTTGGTGTGGAGTAGGTATTCAACAAACACTGGATTCCTTCCCTCCCAAGGAGATTGAACATTCCTTCCAAATGTACACAAGCCACAGTGAATCTGAGTTTACTCTCCACTCACGTATTTCCCAATTGAGTAGTTCTTTTACTATATTTTATTTTATTTTTTAATATTTTTTTTTAATTTATAGGGGTGACAATTGTCAGTGAAATTACATATATTTCAGGTGTACAATTCTGTATTACATCATCTATACATCCCATTGTGTGTTCACCACCCAGAGTCAGTTCTCCTTCCATCACTATATATTTGATACCCCTTACCCTCATCTCCCTCCACCCAATTCCCTTACCCTCTGGTAAGCACTAAACTATTGTCTGTCGATGAGTTTTTCTTTCTCATTTGTTTGTCTTGTTCTTTTGTTGTTTTTGGTTCATATACCAAATATCAGTGAAATCATACGGTTCTCTGCTTTTCTGTCTGACTTATTTCTCTTAGAATTATACTCTCAAGATCCATCCACGTTGTCACAAATGTTCCAATATCATCTTTTCTTACGGCCGAATAGTATTCCATTGTGTATATATATACGACAACTTCTTTATCCATTCATCTATCGAAGGACATTTTGGTTGTTTCCATGTCTTGGCCACCGTAAACAAAGCTACAATGAATAATGGAGCACACATGTCATTATGTATAAATGTTTTCAAATTTTTTGGGTAGACGCCCAGGAGAGGGATTGCTGGGTCATATGGTAATTCTATTCGTAATTTTTTGAGGAACCTCCACACTGCCTTCCATAGCGGCTGCACCAGTCTGTATTCCCACCAACAGTGTATGAGGGTTCCTTTTCTGCACAGCCTCTCCAACACTTGTTACTATTTGGCTTGTTGATGAAAGCCATTCTGACTGGGGTGAGGTGATATCTCATTGTGGTTTTCATTTGCATTTCTCTGATGATTAGCGATGTTGAGCATTTTTTCATATGTCTATTTGCCATTTGTATGTCCTCTTTTCAGAAATGTCTCTTTAGGTCCTTTGCCCATTTTTCAATTGGGTTGTTTGTTTTTTTCTTGTTGACCTTCATGAGTTCCTTGTATATTTTGGATATAGGACCTTATCGGAGGCACTGTTTTCAAAAATCTTCTGACATTCAGTCGGTTGCCTCTTTATGTGGTCGATGGTTTCTTTTGCTTTGCAGAAGCTTTTAAGTTGCATATAGTCCCATTCATTTATTTGAGCTTTTACTTCCATTGCCTTGGGAGTCAAATTCATAAAATGCTCTTTGAACCCAAGGTCCCTAAGTTTAGTACCTGTGTTTCCTTCTATGTATTTTATTGTGTCAGGACTTATGCTTAAGTCTTTGATCAATTTTGAATTAATTTTGGTACATGGTGACACATAGCAGTCCAGTTTCATTCTTTTGCACGTGACTACCCAATTCTGCCAGCACCATTTATTGAAGAGGCTGTCTTTCCTCCATTATATGTTTTTAGCTTCTTTGTCAATAAAATATCTATCCATATTCATGTGCTTTCATTTCTGGGTTCTCAATTCTATTTCATTGGTCTATGTGTCTGTTTTTCTGTTAATACAATGATGTTTTGATTATTCTAGCCGTGTAGTACAAGCTGAAGTCAGGGAGTGAGATACCTCCAGTATTGTTATTTTTCCTTAAGATTACTTTGGCTATTTCGGGTCTTTTGTGGTTCCAAACAAATCTGATGATTTTTTGTTCTATTTCTTTAAAAAATGCCATTGGGATTATGATGGGGAATGCATTAAATCTGTATATTGCTTTGGGTAATATGGCCTTTTTAACTATGTTGATTCTTCCAATCCATGAGCACAGAATGTCTTTCTATTTCTGTGTCTTCTTCAGTTTCTTTCAAAAATGTCTTATAGTTTTCAGCATATAGGTCCATCACATCCTTGGTTAAGTTTATTCCTAGGTATTTTATTCTTTTTGCTGCAATTGCAAATGAAATTGTTTTTTGTATTTCTTTTTCTGAGATTTCATTGTTAGTGTATAGGAATAAAATGGACTTTTGTACGTAGATTTTGTAGCCACCAAATTTACTGTATTCTTTGAGTGCTTCTAATAGCTTTTTAGTGGTCTTTAAGGTTTTCTATGTATAGCATCATGTCATCTGCAAAGACTGATAATTTAATTTCTTCATTCCAAATTTGGATGCCTTTTATTTTTTTCTCTTGCCTTACTGATCTGGCAAAGACTTCCAACCCTATGTTTAAAAGAAGGGGTGACAGGGGACAGCCCTGTCGTGTTCCTGAATGTAGTTTTTCACCATTAATTATGAGATTAGCTGAGACCTTGTCATATATGGCCTTTATTATGTTAAAGTAATTCCTTCTATACCTATTTTATTAAGTGTTTTAATCATAAATGGATGTTGTATCTTTTCAAATACTTTTTCTGCATCAATTGATATAATCCTATGATTTTTTCCATTATTTGGTTTATGTGATGTATCACATTGATGGATATGTGGATGTTGAACCATCCCTGTGCCCCGGGGATGAACCCCACTTGATCGTGATGATTAATCTTTTAAATGCATTGTTGTATTTGATTTGCTAGAATTTTGTTTAGGATTTTTGCATCAGTATTCATCAAAGATATTGGTCTGTAGTTTTCTTTTTTGTGTTGTCCTTACCAGTTTTTGGTATCAGGGTAATTTTGGCCTCCTATAATGAGTAAGCGAGTACAGTCTGTTCTTCAATTTTTTGGAAGAGTTTGAGCAAGATTGGTATTAGATCCTCTTTAAGGTTTGGTAGAATTTACTAGTGAAGCCATCTGGTCCCGGACTTTTGCTTTTGGGAAGGTTTTGGATGTCTGATTCAATTTTGTTACTGGTGATCTGTCAGTTTAGATTTTCCAGTTGTTCATGGTTCAGCCTTGGAAGGCTATATGTTTCTAAGAACTTGTTCATTTCTTCTAGGTTATTGAATTCGGTGGCACATAGTCCATCATAGTATTCTTTCATTATCCTTTGTATTTCTGAGGAGTCGGTGATAACTTCCCCTTTTTCATTTCTGATTTTGTTAATTAGAGACTTCTCTCTTTTTATCCTAGTGAGTCTAGGCAAGGGTTTGTCGATTTTGTTAATGTTTTCAAAGAACCAGCTTTTGTCACATAAATTTTTTTCTATTGTCTTTTTGTTCTCTATTTCATTTAGTTCTGCTCTGATTTTTGTTATTTCCTTTTTTCTGCTGACCTTGGGTTTCACTTGTTCTTCTTTTTCTAGTTTTTAAGGTGTAACATGAGTTTATTTATTTGGGATTTTTCTTGTTTTTTAAGATAGGCCTGTAACGATATAAATTTCACCTTAAAACTGCTTTAGCTACATCCCAAGTATTTTGGTAGGAGGTATTCTCATTGTCATTTGTTTCTATATATCTTTTGATCTCTCCTCTAATTTCTTCTTTGACCCAGTAGTTCTTTAAAAGTACGTTGTTTAATCTCCGTGTATTTGTGTTTTTTCCTGCTTTCTTTTTGCAGTTGATATCCAATTTCAAAGCCTTGTGATCAGAGAATATGCTTGGTATGATTTCAATCTCCTTAAATTTGCTGAGGCTGATTTTGTGTCCCAATATATGTTCTATCCTTGAAAATGTTCCATGTACACTAGAAAATAATGTATAGTCTGATGTTTTAGGATGAAGTGCTCTATATATGTCCATTATGTCCAATTCATCTAATGTGTCATTTAGGGCTGCTATTTCGTTATTTATTTTCTGTTTGGATGATCTATCCATAGCTTTCAATGATATATTTAAGTCCCCTAGTATAATTGTGTTTTGGTCAATTTCTCCCTTTAGTTCTGTTAGTAGTTGATTGGTGTATTTCGGTGCTCCCTGATTGGGGGCATAAATATTGATGACTGTTATGTCTTCTTGTTGTATAGTCCCCTTTACCATTATGAAATGTCCATCTTTGTCTTTTGTTACCTCTTTCACCCTGCAGTCTGTTTCAACTGATATCCTTATGGTTACACCTGATTTTCTCTGAATACCATTTGCTTGGAGTGTCAATTTCTACCCTTTCACTTTGAGTCTATGCTTGTCCTTGTAGCTGAGATGTGTCTCTTGTAGAGAGCACATGGTTGGATTTAGTTTTCTGACCCAATCTGCTACTCTGTGCCTTTTTATTGGTGAGTTCAGTCCATTTACATTTAGAGTGATTATTGATTCGTGAGGATTTCTTGTCATTCTATCTTTAGTTTTCTGGTAGGTCTGTGTCTCCGTTGTTTCTTTGCCTTTTTTGTTGTTGTCTATTATTTCTGTGTGGTGGTATTCTATGATGTTTCCTTCTGTTTCTTCTTTTATTACAGCACATGTTTCAGTTCTGGATATTTTTTTTTGAGTGGTTACCCTTAAGTTTATGTAAAAGAAACTTTGATATTTAGAGTATTCCATTTTCTTCATCACGCTTAATTTCTCCATTCCCATATTTCCGTTCAGGACTTTACTCTCCCCATTTTTATATTGCCATACATTACCCTAGATGATTGTGGTCGAATAGCCTCCTTTAGTATTTTTTGTAGTGTAGGTCGTGTATTAGAAAATTCCCTCAGTCTCTGTTTGTCTGGAAAGGTGTTTATTCCTCCCTCATATCTAAAGGATATCTTTGCTGGATATATTATTCTTGGCTCATAATTTATCTCTTTCAATAATTTGAATGTTTGGTTCCTCTTCCTCCTGGCTTGTAGAGTTTCTGCTGAAAAATCTGATGATAATCTAATGGGTTTCCTTTGTAGGTTACCGTCTTCTTTTCCCTGACTGCCTTGAGGATTCTTTCTTTGTCGTTGATTTTAGACATCTTCAATACAACGTGCCTTGGAGGAGGCCTGTCGGGATTGAGGTAATTAGGTGTTCTATTTGCTTCTTGGATTCGAGGATCCAGTTCTGTCCCCAAATTTGGGAAGTTCTCATCAACAATTTGTTTGAATATATTCTCTGTTCCCTTCTCTCTTTCTTCTCCTTCTGGAATGCCCATTATTCTTATATTGCTCTTTCTGATAGAGTCATTAAGTTCTTGTAGAATTATTTCATTTATTTTAAGTCTCAAGTCTCTTTCTTCTTCCATCTGTGTAATTTCCAGGTTTCTATCTTAGATATCACTGATTCTTTCCTCCATCTGGTCAACTCTACTACCTAAGCCAGTTATTTCATTCTTAATTTCTTTAATGGAGTTCTTAATCTCCAGAAATTCTATTTGGTTCTTTTTTTTTTTAATTTCAATCTCTTTTGTAAAATGCTCATGTTGTTCTTTGATTGCATTTCTCAGTTAATTAAATTGTCTTTCTGTGTTTTCTTGCATCTCGTTGAATTTTTTTTCAGAACTGCAATCTTGAATTCTCTGTCATTTAAGTCACATATTTTCATATCTTTAGTTCCTTTTCTGGGGACTTTTCACTTTCTTTCTGAGCTGTCTTGTTGCCTTGGTTATTCATGGCAATTACTGATTTATTATTTCTCTTCCTAGACATCTACAGGTGTGGCTTCTGCAACAGGTTAATAGGAAGAATTCTTTCTTTTGTTTTCCAATACTTGTTGGTAGAATGTTTTATTTTCTCTCGGACTGCAGCCTTTTTTTTTCCTCTCTCACACAGTAGTGCTATGTTTTCTCTACACTATTCCTGCTTCTCACACAATGGGGGGATTCCCAGGGAAACTGGCTTCTCCTCTGTTAACAGTTTGCATGGGTCATAGGGCGCCAAGTCCCTGTGGGGATACGGAGAGCTTTTGAAGTTCCAAAGCTCTTTCTGCACCAGATTCAGAGCCCGCATGTTTCAGCAGTTCTGGTTGCTGCTGCATGTATCCGCCCAGAAAGGTTGGGCCAGGGGCGGTTTGAGTCGTGAGACGTGGCCAAGAGCAATGGCAGCGACCACCACCACAGCCCTTCCCCCTTCCACAGCTCCCTCCCTTTTGTCGGAACTAGTTGGGCTGTGAATCTTTCTCTGTGGTCCAAAGTTCTCAGAACAGCAAATATGCTGTTCTTTTAATCTGACACTGCTACTATTTGGCTTCTAGCACTGAGCAGGTGGTGGCGGGTCGAGCTCTGGGAAGGTAGGGAGGGGGCTGCTAGTCTCAGTGCCTAAGGATTCCGTTCTCTGCTTGGCAGTGAGGGCTTAAACCACCGTTTTCAGCCTTCTTCCCGCAGTCTTTGCTCCAAGGTCTCTGCCAGGAGCGTTGGGTTCAGCCGTGTTATATGCTGCCCCCTCAGCCCTGTGGGCCACAAGCAGAGCTGTAGCAGTCCGAGTTCTTTCCTCTCCTGCAGCTGCGGTAGTTCCAGGGTGCAGCGAGTTCAGAGCACTGAGCTAGGTCTGCGTCCTATGCCCACCACCCACGCAGCTCCGTCTCTGCACTTCTCCCCTCCTCCCCCGCTCACGGGATTCTCCCACCTTGAGGTGAATTCAGTAGTGGGCCTGTCTGTTTTGCCTCTCTGCTGTGCAGGGAGTCCTTTGTGGAGTTATTGTGTTCCATTATTTGTAAATTCCAGTGGAGCTTTACAGAGACTCACCTCATGCTGCCATTTTCATGACATCAACCCGTTGGGTAGTTCTTAATTTCTCTAAGCCTTAGTTCATTTTACATAAAAGTGTAAAGCAAGCAGCTTGCACAATGTAGGACCTCATAATTAACAGACATCATTCTTTTTTTATAATTAAAATTTATTGCGGTGACAATTATTAGTAAATGTACATAGATTTCAGGTGAAAAATTCAGCATTACATAATCTATAAATTGCATTTTGTATTCACCACCCAGTGTCAGTTCTCCTTCCCTCACCATGTATTTGATCCACTTTACCCACATCTACCACCCTCCTCTTTCTTTACCCTCTATTTACCACAAAACTATTGTCTGTGTCTATGAGTTTCTGTTTCTCATTTCTTTGTCTGTTCTGTTGTTTTTGTTTATATACCATATATTAGTGAAATCACATGGTTCTCTGCTTTTTCAGTCTGAGTTATTTTGCTTTGCATTATAATCTCAAGATCCATTCATATTGTCACATATGGTCCTATTTCATCTTTTCTTACCGACGAACAGTATTTCATTGTGTATATATACCACAACTTCCTTATCCATTCATCTATCGAAGCACATTTTGGTTGTTTCCATGTCTTGGCCACTGTAAATAAACTGCAATGATCATTAGAACACACTTGGCTTTATCCATAAATATTTTCAGATTTTTTGCGTAGATACCCAGAAGAGGAATTACTGGGTCATATAGTAATTCTATTCATAACTTTTTGAGATACCTCCACACTGCCTTCAATAGCGGCCGCACCAATCTGCATTCCCACAAACAATGTATGAGGTTTTCTTTTTCTCCACAACCTCTCCAACACTTGTAACTATTAGTCTTTTTGGTGATATCCATTCTAACTGGGTTGAGGTGATATCTCATTGTGGTTTTTATTTGCATTTCTCTGATAATTAGTGATGTTAAGCATTTTTCATATTTTCCATTAGTATGTCCTCTTGGTAGAAATATATCTTCAGGTCCTCTGCCCATTTTTCATTTGGGTTGTTTGCTTTTTTGTTATTGAGTTTTATGAGTTCCTTGTATATTTTGGATATTAGCCCTTTATCGGAGGAACTGCCTTCAAAAATCTTCTCCCATTTGGTTGGTTACCTCTTTATTTTGTCTATGGTTTCTTTTGCTGCGCAGGACTTTTAAGTTTGATATACTCCCACTTATTTACTTTAGCTTTTGCTTCCTTTGCCTTTGGAGTCAAATTCATAAAATGCTTTTTGAACCCAAGGTCCATCCGTTTAGTACCTATGTTTTATTCTATGTAGTTTATTGTTTCAGGTCTTATGCTTAAGTCTTTGATGAATTTTGAATTAAATTTTGTACATGGTAAGAGAATAGCAATCCAGTTTCATTATTTTGCAAGTGGCTTTCCAATACTGCCAGCACCATTCATTGAAGAGGCTGTCTTTTCTCCATTGAATATTTTTCACTTTTTCGTCAAAAATTAACTGTCCACATTTATGTGGTTTTATATCTGGGTTCTCAATTCTATTCCATAGATCTATTTCTTTATTTTTCTGGCAATACCATGCTGTTTTGATTATTGTTGTCCTGTACTACAAGCTAAAGTCAGGGAGTGTGATACCTCCAGCATCGTTTCTTTTTGTTTTTTTGTTTTTTTTTAAGATTGCTTTTGCTATTCGGGTTTTTTTGTGGATCGAAACAAATCTGATGATTTTTTGTTCTCTTACTTTAAAAATTGCCATTAGGATTTTGATGGAGATCGCATTAAATCTGCATGTTACTTTGGGTAATATGGCCATTTTAAGTATGTTGATTCTTCCAATTCAAGAGCACGGAATGTCTTTCCATTTCTATATGTCTTCTTCAGTTTCTTTCAAAAATGTCTTATAGTTTTCAGCATATAGGTCCTTCACATCCTTAGTTAAGTTTATTCCTAGGTACTTTATTATTTTTGCTGCAATTGCAAAAGGAATTGTTTTTTTTTTTATTTCCTTTTCTGAGATTTAATTATTAGTATGCAGGAATGCAATGGACTTTTAATGTTGGTTTTGTAGCCCACAACTGTATTGTATTCACTGATTGTTTCTAATAGCTTTTTGGTGAAGTCTTTAGGGTTTTCTATATATTGCATCAGGTCATCTGCAAAGAATGACATTTTAACTTCTTCATTCCCGATTTGGATGCCTTTTATTTCTTTCTCTTGCCTGATTGCTCTGGCAAGGACTACCAACACTACGTTGAAAAGCAGAGGTGATACGGGAAAGCCCTCCCGTGTTCCTGAAGATAGAGCAAAGAGCTTCAGTTTTTCAATGTTAATTTTGAGATTAGCAGAGGATTTGTCATACGTGACCTTTATTGCATTAAGGTATTTTCCTTCTATACCTATTTTATTAAGTGTTGTAATCATAAACGGACGTTGTGTCTTGTGAAAATTTTTTTCTGCATTGATTGATTCAATCATATGATTTTTGTCCTTTATTTTGTTTATGTGATGTATCACATTGATGTATTAGCATATGGTGAACCATCCTGGTGCCCCTGTGATGAACCCCACTTGGTTGTGATGAATAATCTTTTTAATGTATTGTTGTATTCGATTTGGTAAAATTTTGTTTAGCTTTTTTGCATCTTTATTCATTTGAGATATTGGTTTGTAGTTTTCTTTTTTGTGTGTTGTCCTTATTAAAGTTTGGTACCATGGTAATGCTCACCTTAGAAAATGAGTTAGGGAGTATTGTCTCTTCTTCATTTTTTTGGAAAAATTTAAGCAGGAATGGTATTAGATCCTCTTTGAAGGTTTGGTAGAATTCGCTAGTGAAGCCATCTCGTCCCGGACTTTAATTTTTGGGAAGGTATGGATGACTGATTCAATTTTGTTACTGGTGATCCATCTATTTAGATATTCCAGTTCTTCATGGTTCAGCCTAGAAAAGCTATATGTTTCTAAGAATGTGTCCCTTTCTTCTAGGTTATTGAATTTTGTGGCAAGTAGTCCTTCATAATATTCTTGGATGATCCATTGTATTTCTGTGACATCCATGAAAACTTCCCATTTTTCATTTCTGATTTTGTTTATTAGTGACTTTTCTTTTTATATCTTAGTGAGTCTAGCCAAGGGTTTGCCAATTTTTTAAATCTTTTCGAAGAACCAGCTCTTTGTCACATTAATTTTATGTATTGTCTTTTTGTATTTCATTTAGTTCTGCTCTGATTTTTATTATTGCCTTTCTTCTGCTGACCTTTGTTTTCGTTTGTTCTTCCTTTTCTCGTTCTTTAAGGTAATGTGAGGTTATTTATTAGGGATTTTTCTTGTTCCCTAGATAAGCCTTTATATAAACTTCCTACTTAAAACTGCTTTCGTGCATCCCAAAAATTTTGGTAAGATGTATTTTCATTCTCATTTGTTCCTATGTATCTTTTGATATCACTTTTTATTTCTTCTTTGACGTGGTGATTCTTTAAAAGTATGTTGTTTAATCTCCACGTATTTGTGGTTTTTCCTGCATTCTTTTAACAGTTGGTGTCCAATTTCAAAGCCTTGTGATCAGAGAATATGCTTGGTATGATTTCAATCTTCCTAAATTTGCTGAGTCTAGTTTTATGTCCCAATATATGGTCTATGACTGAGATGTTTCATGTACACTGGAAAAAAATGTATAGTCAGATATTTTAGGATGAAGTGCTCTATAAATGTCAATTGGGTCCATTTCATCTAATGTGTCGTTAGGGATGCTATTTCATTATTTATTTTCTGTTAGAATGATCTATACATAGCTGTCAATGATGTGTTTTTGTCCCCTACTATAGTTGTCTTTTGGTCAAATTCTCTGTATAGTTTCTGTTAGTAGTTGCTTGGTATATTTCTGTGCTCCCTGATAGGGGTACAAATATTGATGACTGTTACGTATTCTTGTTGCATAGTCCCGTTTTCCATCATGAATTGCCCATCTTTGTTTTTTGTTATCTTTTTCACCCGAAAGTCTGTTTCATCTGATATCAGTATGGCTATGTCTGATTTTCTCTGGATATCATTTGCTTGGAGTGTCAATTTCCACCCTTTCACTTTGAGTCTATTCTTGTCCTTGTAGGTGAGATTTGTCTATTTGAGATAGACAAATGGTTGGTGGTTGGATTGACTTGTTTGATCCAATCTGATACTCTTTCTTTTTTATTTGTGAGTTCAGTCCATTTACATATAGGGTGATTATTGATATGTGATGATTTTCTATCATTCTGTCTTTAGTTTTCTGGTTAGATTTTGTCTCCATTTTTTCTTTGCCTTTTTTTCTTGTCTATTATTTCGGTGTTGGTATTCTACGATGTTTTCCTTTGTTGTTTTTTTAATTACAATATATATTTCAGTTTTGGATTTTAATTGTGTGGTTACCCCTTGTTTTATGTAAAAGAAAGTTAGATATTTAGAGTATTCTAATTTCTTCAGCACACTTACTTTCTCCATTACTATATTCTTATTCAGGTCTTTACTCCTACCCCCCTTTTAAGTTTTGGTTGCCATAAATTGTCCCTGTTGATAGTCGAAGCCTCCTTTAGTATTTCTTGTAGTAAAGGTCATGTATTAGAAAATCCCCTCAGCTTCTTTATGTCTGGAAAAGTCTATATTCCTCCTTCACAACTAAAGTATATCTTTGCTGGGTATATTATTTATGGCTCATAATTTCTCATGTTCTATAGTTTGAATATTTGGTTACACTCCCTCCTGGTTTGTACAGTTCCTGCTGAGAAATCTGTTGATAATCTAATGGGCTTTCCTTTGTAGGTTACAGTCTTCTTTTGCCTGGTTACCTTGAGTATTGTTTCTTTGTTGTTGATTTTTGGGACAGTTAATACAAAGTGCCTTGGAAAAGGCCTGTTGGGGTTGAGGTAATTAGGTGTTCTATTTGTTTCTTGGATTCGAGGATCCTGTTTTTTACACAATTGGGAAGTTTTCATCGACAATTTGTTTGAATATACTCTCTGTTCTCTTCTGTCTTTCTTCTCTTTCTGGGATGTCTGTTATTCTTATTTTGCTCTTTGTGTTGAAGTCAAAAAGTTATTGTAGAGGTCTTTCATTGCTTTTAAGTCTCTAGTCTCTTTCTTCTTCCATCCGTGTCATATCGCTGTTTCTATCTTCAATGTCACTGATTTTTACTTCCATGTGTTCAACTCTACTACCTAAGCTGGCTATTTTATTCTTCATTTTTTCTATTGAGTTCTTAATCTCCAGAAATTCTATTTGGTTCTGTTTTGAAATTTCAATGTCTTTGGTAAAATGTTCGTGTTGTTCTTTGATTGTGTTTCTGTTCATTAAACTGCTTGTCTGTGTTTCCTTGCATTTTGTTAAGTTTTTTCCAGAACTGTAATCTTGAATTCTCTGTCATTTAATTCAGATGTTTCCTTATCGTTAAGTTCATTTTCTGGAGTCTTTTCACTTTCTTTCTGAGCTGTCTTGTTGCCTTGGTTATTCACGGCAATTAATGATTTATTATTTCTCTTCCTAGACTTCTAAAGGAGTGGGTTCTGCAACAGGTTTATAGGACGAGGTCTTTCTTTTGCTTTCCAGTATGTGTTGGTTGAATGTTGTATATTCTCTCTGAGTGCAGTTTTTTTTTTGTCTTTCACACTGTAGCATTATGTTTTCTCTGCACTATTCCATCTTCTCCCTCAATTGGGGGATTCCCTGGATGTGGGCTTCTCCTCTGTTAACAGTTCTCCTGGGTCGTAGGGTGCCATTTCCCTGTGGGGATGCTGAGAGCTTTTGAAGTTCCAAAACTCTTCCTGCACCATAATCACAGCCTGCATTTTCAGTAGTTCTGTTTACTCCTGCTGGATCCACCCAGATAGGTGGGGACAGAAGCAGGGCGGGTTTTGAGATGTGGCCCAAAGTAATGGTTGTGACCACCACCACAGGCAGTCTCAGAACTGCAAATATTCTGTTCTTTTTATCTGACACTGCTACTGTTCTTCTTCTAGCAATGGGCAGGTGAGTGCGGAGCAATCTATGTGAAGGTAGGGATGGGGTACAGCTAGTCTAAGGCTTTCGTTCTCTGCTTGGCAGTGATGGCATAAACCACCGTTTTCAGCCTTCTCTACGTCTGTGCTCCGAGGTCTCTGCCATGAGTTTTGGGTTCAGCCGTGTTATATGCTGTCCCCGCAGCCCTTTGAGCCATAAGGCGAGCCCTACAAGTGCAAGTTCTTCCTTCTCCCCAGCTGCAGTAGTTCCAGGATTCAATGAGCTCGGATCACTTATCTAGGTCTGCGTCCTGTGCCTACAAGTCCCCACCTCTGCACTTCCCCTTTCCCTCCTGCTTCGCTTGTGCAATTTGCCCACTTTTAGGTTATTTGTGTAGTGTGTCTCTTAGTCTTGCCTGTCTGCTGTGCTAGGAGTCCATTGTGGAGTTGTAGTTGTTCAATGTGTTGTAAATTCCAGAACAGATTTCAAAAGGTTCACCTCTCACTGCCATTTTTATGATATTACTCTTTAATTTTATAACTTTATTAGTTTCAGGTGCAAAAAACAATGTAATAGTTAGACATTTATTATTTATATCCCTCACACAGTGACAACACTCCTTCCCTTCCACTATCCCTCTGACATTGCCCACATATACATTTCCATTGTCTCTATTCCTAATTCTGTGCTCTGTCCTTGTATATATATACTTGTAGTTTGCATTATTGTTCAGCTTCAACTTCAGGTGTAGCATGATCAGGCATCTACATCATCCCTGAGGTGGTCTCTCTAAAGAGACAAGTGTCCATGGAATATCCTACAAAATCTTTACAGCATTATTGATTACATTCCTCAAATTGACTTTCAGCAAATTGGGCGAGCAGGGGAAGAAGGAAGGGAGTGGAGTGGAAACGCGCGGTCTCGTGGTGGAATCAGGCCGGCGGCGGCTGCGGCAGCGGCGGTAAAGCGCAGCTCTAAAGACACAGGGAGATATAGAACACGCAGAAGAGCGGGGAGACTCGTGGAGGAATTACCTGAAGGTGAGTACGAATTGCAAGCAGGGGAGGAGGCAGGACAGCGAAGTGGAAGCGCGCCCCCCCACCCCAACCCCCATGGAGGCGAGGCCAGCGGCAACCGCCGCCGCGGCGCCCAGGACGACGGAGCGCAGACTCGTGGAAGGTTTGCTTTAAAGTGCGCTAGTTAGGCAAGCGAGGGAGGAGAGAGGGGCGCGAAGTGAAAACACTAACCCCCCCACAGTGGAGCCCAGGCCCTACAGCAACTGCTGCGCTGCGCGGCTCCCAGGACTGAGCGGAGTCTCGCGGAAGGTTTGCTTTGAGGTGCGCTAGTTGGGCGAGCGGGGGAGTAGCGAGGAGGGCAAGAGGAGCGTGCCCACAGGAGCAGCGGCAGGCAGCACCCGGGGCTCTAGAGTCCCACGGGAGCCCAGGGTGCAGCGGAGAGCGTAGGGTCCAGGAGGTGGGCTCTTTCCCTGCGTCCTACAGCTGATCGCTCCCGCCGGGGCGGGCAGCTCGTGGGCCCTAGGGCAGACAAAAAACTCAGACGCCACACCTGGGCCCCTCACCGCGCTTTTCGAATCCTCCCCCCGCCCTTCCAGAGACTTAAACTACCCCTAAACTAAGGAGTAGTGTCAGATTACAGAGGAGCGTCTGCGCTCAGGCGCTGGGAAGATTGGCAGCCAGCTTTGACCTTTGGAAGAGGCTGGGTGGAGGGGATTTTCGCTGGACGAGGAGAGAGGAGACTCCCACACCCCCAGCCACCACCTTTTCAGGCCTGCGGGAAGAGTGTGAGTGGCTGGCCTGGGAGGGAGGAGACCGAAATTAAGAACTCACTTAAAGGAATGACCAGCAGGTTAGATGAAGCAGAGGATCGAATCAGCGACTTAGAAGACAAGTTAGCAGAGATCACACAAACTGAACAACAGAAAGAAAAAAGAATAAAAAACAATGAAGATGGGTTAAGAGACCTCTGTGATAACATCAAGCGCAACAACATGCGAATCATAGGAATACCAGAAGGCGAAGAGAAGAAGCAAGGGATTGAGAACATATTTGAGGTAATAATGTCTGAAAACTTCCCTAACCTGATGAAGGGAACCAACATACAAGCCCAGGAAGTGCAGAGAGTTCCAACCAGGATAAACCCAAACAGGCCCACACCAAGACACATTATAGTTAAAATGGCAAAGCTTAAAGACAAAGAGAGAATCTTGAAAGCAGCAAGAGAAAGGCAGAAGGTTACATACAAGGGAACTCCCA
Source organism: Rhinolophus hipposideros (assembly GCF_964194185.1). Classification (NCBI taxonomy): domain Eukaryota; kingdom Metazoa; phylum Chordata; class Mammalia; order Chiroptera; family Rhinolophidae; genus Rhinolophus; species Rhinolophus hipposideros. The sequence continues at coordinate 30,108,239 of NC_138046.1, forward strand.
TAAGACTATCAAATGACTTTTCTACAGAAACATTGAAGGCAGGAGGGAGTGGCAGGAGATACTCAAAGTGATGGAACACAAAGGCCTACAACCTAGATTGCTTTATCCAGGAAGGCTATCATTTAAAGTTGATGGAGAGATAAAGAGCTTCCCAGAAAAGAACAAACTGAAAGAATTTATTACAACCAAGCCAGCATTACAAGAAATACTAAAAGGACTTCTGTAAATAGAAGATGAAAACAATTTACTACAAATTTAAAAATGGCAATAACTATGTACCTATCAATAATCACTTTAAATGTAAATGGATTAAACGCTCCAATCAAGAGACATAGGGTGGCTGAGTGGATAAGGAAGCAAGACCCTTGTATATGCTGTATACAAGATACTCATTTCAGATGAAAAGACACACACAGGCTGAAAGTGAAGGGTTGGAGTAACATATTTCATGCAAATGGAAGCAAAAAAAAAGCTGGAGTTGCAATACTTATATCTGACAAAATAGACTTTAAAATGAAGAACATATTAAAAGACAAAGATGGGCACTATATAATAATAAAGGGATCAATCCAACAAGAGGACATAACCCTAGTAAACATCTATGCACCTAACATAGGAGCACCTAAATATATAAAACAGGTACTGATGGACATAAAGACAGAGATCACAGCAACACTATCATAGTAGGGGACTTCAACACACCTCTGACAACAAGGGAGAGGTCCTCCAGACAGAAAATCAATATGGAAACAACAGCCTTAAATGATACTTTGGAGCAGTTGGATTTAATTGATATTTTCAGAGCATTTCACCCCAATGCTGCAGAATACACGTTCTTCTCAAGTGCACATGGAACATTTTGTAAGATAGATCATATGTTAGGACACAAAACAAGCGTTGATAAATTTAAGAAAATTGAAATCATACCAATTGTCTTCTCTGACCACAGTGCTATGAAATTAGAAATGAACTACAGGGGAAAAAAACCAGGAAGATACACCAATTCATGGAGGCTGAATAATATGTTGCTAAATAATGAATGGGTCAAGCAGCAGATCAAAGAAGAAATCAAAAGATATCTTGAGACAAATGAGAATGAGAACACGACGACCCCAAATCTATGGGATGCTACGAAAGCAGTCCTAAGAGGGAAGTTCATAGCACTGCAGGCCTACCTAAAGAAACAAGAAACATCACTAATTGACAGTTTATCTTCACACTTAAGGGATCTGGAAAAAGAACAGCAAAATAAACCCAAAGGGAGCACAAGGAAGGAGCTAAGAAGGATCAGAGCAGAAATAAATGAAATAGAAACCAGAAAAACAATACAAAAGATCAATGAATCCAAGAGTTGGTTCTTAGAGCAGATAAACAAAATTGAGAAACCTTTAGCCAGACTCATTAAAAAAAGGAGAGAGAGGACCCAAATTAATAAAATCAGAAATGAAAGAGGAGAAGTGACAACAGACACCACAGAAATACAAAAAATTATAAGAAATTACTTTGAGCAACTATATGCCAACAAATTTGACAACCTTGAAGAAATGGACAATTTTCTAGAGGGGCACAACCTTCCAAGGCTAACTCAAGAAGAAACAGAAAGCCTGAACAGTCTGATTACCACCAGGGAAATTGAATCAGTAATCAATAATCTCCCAACAAACAAAAGCCCTGGACCAGATGGCTTTACAGGTGAATTTTTCAAAACATTCAAAAAAGAATCATCACCTATTCTCCTCAAGCTCTTCCAAAAAATCCAGAAGGAAGGAAGACTCCCAAACACTTTTTACGAAGCCACTATCACCCTGATCCCAAAAGCAGACAAAGACACCACAAAAAAAGAAAACTACAGGCCGATATCTCTAATGAACATAGATGCAAAAATTCTCAACAAAATATTAGCAAACAGAATTCAGCAATACATTAAAAAGATCATACACCATGATCAAGTGGGATTCATCCCGGGTATGCAGGGGTGGTTCAACATCCGCAAATCAATTAATGTGATACACCACATTAACAAAATGAAAAATAAAAATCACATGATCATATCAATAGATGCAGAAAAAGCATTTGATAAAATACAGCAACCTTTTATGATAAAAACCCTCAAGAAAGTGGGAATGGAGAGATCATATCTTAACATAATAAAGGCCATATATGACAAACCCACAGCTAACATCATACTCAATGGGGAAAAGCTAAAACCATTCCCCCTAAGATCAGGAACAAGACAAGGTTGCCCACTTTCTCCACTTCTATTCAACATAGTGCTGGAAGTTCTAGCCACAGCAATCAGACATGAGAAAGAAATAAAAGGCATCCAAATTGGTAAGGAGGAGGTAAAATTATCATTATATGCAGATGATATGATACTATATATAGAGAACCCTAAAGACTCCACCAAGAAACTATTAGAACTGATAGATGAATTTAGTAAAGTAGCTGGATATAAAATTAATATTTGGAAATCAGTTGCATTTGTATATACCAATGATAAAATAGCAGAAGGAGAAATTAAAAAAACAATTCCATTTACAATTGCTCCAAAGACTATAAAATATCTGGGAATAAATCTAACCAAAGATGTAAAAGATCTGTACTCAGAAAATTATACAACACTGAAGAAAGAAATGAAAGAAGACATAAATAGATGGAAACACATTCCATGTTCATGGATAGGAAGAATTAATATAGTTAAAATGTCCATACTGCCTAAGGCAATATACATATTCAACGCAATTCCTATCAAACTACCAACGACGTTTTTCACAGAAATAGAACATATAATCCTAAAATTTATATGGGACCATAAAAGACCCCCGATAGCCTCTGCAATCGTGAGAAATAAGAACAAAGTTGGAGGTATAACGATACCTGATTTCAAACTATACTACAAGGCTACAGTAATCAAAACAGCATGGTACTGGCATAAAAATAGACACATAGATCAATGGAACAGAATAGAGATTCCAGACGTAAATCCATGCCTATATGCCCATCTAATCTACGACAATGGAAGCAAGAATGTACGATGGGGTAAAGACAGCCTGTTCAATAAGTGGTGTTGGGAAACCTGGACAGACACATGCAAGAAAATGAAGCTGGACCACCTCCTCACACCATATACAAAAACAAATTCAAAATGGCTTAAAGACTTAAATGTAAGATCTGAAACCATAAAATATCCAGAAGAAAATATAGGAAGAAACTTCATGGACATTACCAGGAGTAAGATTTTCACTGATATATCCCCTCGTGCGAGGGAAGTAAGAGAAAAAATAAACATGTGGGATTACATCAAACTAAAAAGTTTTTTCACAGCAAAGGAAACCCATCGATAAAACAAAAAGGAATCCCACTGTATGGGAAAAGATATTTGCCAGTGATATATCTGATAAGGGATTAATATCACAAATCTATAAAAATCTTACTCAACTCAACTCCAAAAAAACAAAGAACCCAATTAAAAAATGGGCAGAGGACTTGAGGAGACATTTTTATAAAAAGGACATACAGAAGGCGAACTGACATATGAAGAAATGCTCAACCTCACTAACCATCAGAGAAATGCAAATAAAAACCACAATGAGATACCACCTCACTCCAGTCAATATGGCTATCATCAATAAATCAACAAACAACAAATGCTGGCGTGGATGTGGAGAAAAGGGAACGCTAGTGCACTGTTGGTGGGATTGCAGATTAGTGCAGCCACTATGGAAAACAGTATGGAGGTATCTCAGGAATCTGAAAATGGAACCACCCTATGATCCAGTAATTCCACTCCTAGGCATCTACCCGGAGAAATCCAAAACTCCAATTCAAAAATCTGTATGCACTCCTATGTTTATTGCAGCACTTTACACAATAGCCAAGATATGGAAACAACCGAAATGCCCATCGGTAGATGACTGGATTAAGAAGCTGTGGTACATTTATACAATGGAGCATTACGCAGCCATAAAGAAGAAAGAAATCTTATCATTTGCAGCAACTTGGATGGATCTAGAGAACATTATGTTAAGTGAAATAAGTCAGAAAGAGAAAGACAAATACCATATGATCTCACTTATATATGGAATCTAAAGAAAAGACTATGTGAATGAACTAATCAGAAACAGTTTTGGGGACACAAAGAAAAAACCGAGAGTTGTTAGATGGGTGTGGGGGGGGTTGGGGATAAGGGGAAAGGTGAAGGGATTTGGAAGCAGCTGGTAACCACAAGATGGCCTCAGGGTTTTTTTTTGGAAATTAATTTGGGGAAGGTATTCAATAATGTTGTAAAGATTTTGTTGGGTATCCGATGGACATGCGTCCTATTTGGGAGACCATCTCAGGGATACTGTGGATACCTGATCATGGCGTTGTACACCAGAAGCTAAACATTAATGAATGCCAACTATAATTTTATATATATATAATGTGATGGTTCAGTGTGAGGTCGGAGGGATAGTGGATAGGGGGAGGGGGGTTCACAGTGTGAGGGATATAAATGATGAACGTCTAAGTATTACCTTGTCTTGTACACCTGAAACTAATAAAAAAAATAAAAAAAAGAGAAACTAAAAAAAGAATTGATAAAAAGAGAGAAGACACTAATTAACAAAATCAGAAATGAAAAAGGGGAAGTTATCACGGACACCACAGAAATACAAAGGATTATCCAAGAATACTATGAAGGACTATATGCCACCAAATTTAATAACTTAGAAGAAATGGACAAGTTCTTAGAAACATATAGCCTTCCAAGGCTGAATCATGAAGAACTGGAAAATCTTAACAGGCCGATCACCAGTAAGGAAATTGAATCAGTCATCAAAAACCTTCCTAAAATCAAAAGTCCTGGACCAGATGGCTTCACCAGTGAATTCTACCAAACCTTCAAAGAGGATCTAATACCAATCCTGCTCAAACTCTTCCAAAAAATTGAAGAAGAGTCAGTACTCCCTAACTCATTTTATGAGGCCAACATTACCCTGATACCAAAACCTGGTAAGGACAACACAAAAAAAGAAAACTACAGACCTATATCTCTGATGAATACAGATGCTAAAATCCTAAACAAAATTCTAGCAAATCGAATACAACAATGCATTAAAAAGATTATTCATCACGACCAAGTGGGGTTCATCCCCGGGGCACAAGGATGGTTCAACATTCGCAAATCCATCAATGTGATACATCACATAAACAAAATAAAGGACAAAAATCATATGATTCTATCAATTGATGCAGAAAAAGCATTTGATAAGATACAACATCCATTTATGATTAAAACACTTACTAAAATTGGTATAGAAGGAAAATACCTCAACATAATAAAGGCCATATACGACAAGCCCTCAGCTAATCTCATAATTAATGGTGAAAAGCTGAAGCCCTTTGCTCTACGTTCAGGAACACGACAAGGTTGTCCCCTATCACCTCTGCTTTTCAACATAGTGTTGGAAGTCCTCGCCAGAGCTATCAGGCAAGAGAAAGAAATAAAAGGCATCCAAATTGGGAATGAAGAAGTTAAATTGTCACTCTTTGCAGATGACATGATGCTATATATAGAAAACCCTAAAGACTCCACCAAAAAGCTATTAGAAACAATCAATGAATATAGTAAAGTTGCTGGCTACAAAATCAATGTACAAAAGTCCATTGCTTTCCTATATACCAACAATGAAATCTCAGAAAAAGAGATAGAAAAAACAATTCCTTTTGCAATTGCAGCAAAAAGAATAAAATACCTAGGAATAAACTTAACCAAGGATGTGAAGGATTTATATGCTGAAAACTATAAGACATTTTTGAAAGAAATTGAAGAAGACACAAAGAAATGGAAAGACATTCCGTGCTCATGGATTGGAAGAATCAACATAGTTAAAATGGCCATATTGCCCAAAGCCATATGCAGATTTAATGCAATCCCCATTAAAATCCCAATGGCATTTTTTAAAGAAATAGAACAAAAAATCATCAGATTTGTTTGGAACCACAAAAGACCCCGAATAGCCAAAGCAATATTAAAAAAAAAGAACAATACTGGAGGTATCACACTCCCTGATTTTTCCTTGTACTACAGGGCTACAATAATCAAAACAGCTTGGTATTGGCGGAAAAACAGACACATAGACCAATGGAATAGAATTGAGAACCCAGAAATAAAACCACATAAATATGGACAGATAATTTTTGACAAAGAAGCTAAAAACATACAATGGAGGAAAGACAGCCTCTTCAATAAATGGTGCTGGCAGAATTGGATAGCTACGTGCAAAAGAATGAAACTGGACTGCTATCTGTCACCATGTACCAAAATTAATTCAAAATGGATCAAAGACTTAAGCATAAGACCTGACACAATAAACTGCATTGAAGAAAACATAGGTACTAAACTTATGGACCTTGGGTTCAAAGAGCATTTTATGAATTTGACTCCAAAGGCAATGGAAGTAAAAACTAAAATAAACAAATGGGATTATATGAAACTGAAAAGCTTCTGCACAGCAAAAGAAACTATTGACAAAATAATGAGACAACCAACTGAATGGGAGAAGATTTTCGCAAACAGTTCCTCTGATAAGGGGCTAATATCCAAAATATACAAGGAACTCATGAAACTCAACAACAAAAAAACAAACAACCCAATTGAAAAATGGACAGAGGACCTGAAGAGACATTTCTCCAAAGAGGATATACAAATGGCAAATAGACATATGAAAAAATGCTCAACATCGCTAATCATCAGAGAAATGCAAATGAAAACCACAATGAGATATCACCTCACCCCAGTCAGAATGGCTTTCATCAACAAAACAAATAGTAACAAGTGTTGGAGAGGCTGTGGAGAAAAAGGAACTCTCATACACTGTTGGTGGGAATGCAGACTGGTGCAGCCGCTATGGAAGGCAGTGTGGAGGTTCCTCAAGAAATTACGAATAGAATTACCATACGACCCAGCAATCGCTCTCCTGGGTATCTACCCCAAAAATATAAAAGCATTTCTCTATAGAGACACGTGTACGCCAATGTTCATTGCAGCTTTGTTTACGGTGGCCAAGACATGGAAACAACCAAAATGTCCTTCGATAGATGAATGGATAAAGAAGTTGTGGTACATATACACAATGGAATACTATTCGGCGTTAAGGAAAGATGATATAGGAACATTTGTGACAACATGGATGGATCTCGAGAGAATAATGCTAAGTGAAACAAGTCAGACAGAAAAAGCAGAGAACCCTATGATTTCACTGATATGTGGTATATAAACCAAAAAGAACAAGACTAACAAATGAGAAACAAAAACTCATAGACACAGACAATAGTTTAGTGGTTACCAGAGGGTAAGGGGGTGGGGGGTGGGTGATGAGGGTAAAGGGGATCAAATATATGGTGATGGAAGGAGAACTGACTCTGGGTGGTGAACACACAATGGGATTTATAGACGATGTAATACAGAATTGTACACCTGAAATCTATGTAAATTTACTAACAATTGTCACCCCAATAAAATTAATTAAAAAAAAAAAAAAAAAAAAAAAAAAAGAATTGACTTTCATATCCTCGTGGCAATCTTTTGGTTTCTGATTGTGCTTTCTAATCCCCTACCTTCCCTGTATCACCACCCACCTCCCATCTAGCTACCCTGTTTTTTTTCTATGTATCTGAGACTGTGTTTGATTAGTTTATTCATTTATTCTTTTCTCTAGATTCCACATATAAGTGAGATCTTATGGCATTTGTCTATCTCTGTCTCATTTATTTCACTTAGCATAATGTTCTTTAGTTCCATCCATGTTGTTACAAATGGTAAGTTTTCTTTCACCTTTATGGCTGTGTAATGCTTCATTGCATAAATATATCACAGTTTCTTAATCCAGTCATCTACTGATGGCCATTTCAGTTGTTTCCATGTGTTGGCTATTGTGCATAGTGCTGAAATAAACATAGGGGTGCATAAGTTTTTTTGAATTAGAGTTTTGGATATCTCCGGATAGATACCTAGGAGTGGAATTGCTGAATCATAAGATAGTTCCGTTTTCAGATTTTTGAGATACCTGCATTCTGTTTTCCATATTGGTTGCACCAATCTGCAATCCCACCAAGAGTGCACAAGGGTTCCCTGTTCTCCACATCCTCACAAGCATTTGTTGTTTGTTGATTTATTGATGATAGCCTTTTTGACTAGGGTGAGGTGGTATCTCATTGTGGTTTTTATTTGCATTTCTCTAATGATTAGTGTGGTTAAACATTTTTCCATATGTCTTTTTGCCATCTGTATGTCCTTGTTAGAAAAATGTCTCTTCATGTCTTCTGCCCATTTTTTAATTGGGTTGTGTTTCTTTTTTTGGAGTTGAATTGAGTGAGAATTTTATAAATTTGGGATATTAATCCCTTATTGGATATATCATTGGCAAATATATTCTCCCATTCAGTAGGATCCCCTTTTGTTTCATTGATGGTTTCCTTTGCTGTGAAAAAAAAACTTTTTTAGTTTCATGTAATTCCACATATTTTTTCTCTTATTTCCCTTGCCCCTGGGGATATGTAAGTAAAAATCTTAGTCCAGGTAATGTCTGTAAAGTTTCTTCCTATATTTACTTCTAGGAATTTTATGGTTTCATATCTTACATTTATGTCTTTAATCCAATTTGAATTTATTCTTGTATATGTTGTAAGGAGGTGGTCCAACTTCATTTTTTTGCATGTGTCTGTCCAGGTTTCCCATCACCATTTATTAAACAGACTGTCTTTACACCACCATAAATTCTTGCTTCCATTGTCGTAGATTAAACGACCAGACAAGCATGGATTTATTTCTGGGCTCTCTATTCTGTTCCATTGATCTACATGTCTGTTTTTATGCCACTACCACGCTGTTTTGATTAGTGTAGTGTTGTAGTTTAATTTGATGTCAGGTATTGATATATCACACACTTTGTTCTTATTTCTCAAGATTGCTGACGCTATTCAGGGTCTTTTATGGTTCCACATAAATTTTAGGATTATATGTTTTGTTTCTGTGAAAACTGTCCTTGGTAATTTGATAGGAACTGCACTGAATCTGTATATTGCGTTAGGCAGTATGGACATTTTAACTATATTAATTCTTCCTACCCAGGATCATGGTATGTGTTCCCATCTATTTGTGTCTTCTTTTGCCTGTAGGTTTCTTTCTTTGTAGTGTCTATGTCTGATTTTGGGGTCAGGGCGAGAGTGGCCATATAAAAAGTGTTTTGGAGCCTTCACTCCTTAGGGAATTTTTGGAATAGTTTGAGGAGAAAAGGTAATAATTCTTTTTTGAATGTTTTGTAAAATTCACCTGTAAAGCCATCTGGTCTATTGCTTTTGTTTGTTGGGAGCTTGTTGATTACTGATTCAATTTCCCTGGTGGTAATCAGTCTATTCAAGTTTTCTATTTCTTCTTGAGTTAGCATTGGAAGGTTGTATGCTTCTAAAACATTTTCCATTTCTTCCAGATTGTCTAATTTGTTGGCATATAATTGCTCAGAGTAACATATTATTTTTTCTTTTTTTTAAATTTCTGTAGTGTCGTCACTTCTCCTCTTTCATTTCTGATTTTATTAATTTAGGTCCAGTCTCATTCTCTCTCTTTTTTTTTTAATTTATTTTAGATGAGTCTGTCTAGAGGTTTTTCGATATTGTTTATCTTCTCTAAAGGCAACTCTTAGATTCATTGATATTTTGTATAGTTTTTTTCTGGTTTCCATTTTATTTATTTCTGATCTGATCTTTTTATCTCCTTCCTTGTTCTCCCTTTTGGCTTATTTTGCTATTCTTTTTCCCGCTTCCTTAAGTGTGAAGATAAACTGTTGATTAGTGCTTTTTTTTTTTTTTCATTCTTTAGGTAGGCCTGCAGTGCTATGAATTTCCTTCTTAGGACTTCTTTCGCTGCATCCCATAGATTTTGTGTCTTCTTTTTTTCATTTTCATTTTTGTTTCTCTCAAGATATCTTTTGATTTCTTCCTTGATCTCACCGTTGACCCATTCATTATTTAGTAACATGTTAGTCAGCGCCATGAATTTGTGTGTCTTCCAGTTTGTTTGTTTGTTTGTTTGTTTGGTTTCCTGTAGTTAATTTCTAATTTCATAGCACTCTGGTCAGAGAAGATAATTGGTATGATTTCAATTTTCTTAAATATATCAAGACTTGTTTTGTGGCCTAACATGTGGTCTATCTTGGAAAATGTTCCATGTGCACTTGATAAGAATATGTATTCTGCAGTTTTGGTGTAAATGGTCTGAAAATATTGATTAAATCCAACTGGTCCAAAGTATCATTTAAGGCTGTTGTTTCCATATTGATTTTCTGTCTGGAAGACCTGTCCCTTGTTGTCAGAGGTGTGTTGAAGTCCCCTACTATGATAGTGTTACTGTTGATCTCTGTCTTTATGTCAGTCAATATTTGTTTTACATAGTTAGGTGCTCCTATGTTGAGTGCATAGATATTTACTAGGTTTATGTCCTCTTGTCAGATCTATCCCTTTATTATTATATAGTGCCCATCTTTCTCTTTTAATATGTTCTTCATTTTAAAGTCTCTTTTGTCAGGTATCAGTATTGCAGCTCCAGGTTTTTCTCATTTCCATTTGCATGAAATATCTTACTCCAACCCTTCACTTTCAGCCTGCGTGTGTCTTTTGATCTGAGGTGAGTCTCTTATATACAGCATATGCAAGGGTCTTGCTTTCTTATCCACTCAGCCACCCTATGTCTTTTGATTGGAGCATTTAATCCACTTATATTTAAAGTGATTATTGATAGGTACCTAGTTATGCAATTTTTAAAATTTGTACTTAGATTGTTTTCATCTTTCTTCTGTTTACAGAAGCCCTTTTAACATTTTCTGCAATGCTGGCTTGGTAGTAATAAATTCTTTTAGCTTATTCTTTTCTGGGAAGTGCTTTATCTCTCCTTCAATTTTAAATGATAGCCTTGCTGGATAAAGCAATCTAGGTTGTAGGCCTTTGTGTTCCATCACTTTGAGTATCTCCTGCCACACCCTCCTGGCCTGCAATGTTTCTGAAGAAAAGTCATTTGATAGTCTTATAGGAGTTCCATGTATGTAATCTGCTCTTTCTCTTGCTGCTTTCAGGATTCTCTCTTTGTCTTTAACCTTTGTCATTTTAACTATAATGTGTCTTGCTGTGGACCTGTTTGGGTTTATCCTGCTTGGAACTCTCTGCACTTCCTGGGCTTGTACGTCTATTTCTTTCACCAGGTTAGGGAAGTTTTCAGACATTATTACTTCAAACATGTTCTCTATCCCTTGCTTCCTCTCTTCACCTTCTGGTATTCCTATGATGCGCATGTTGTTGCACTTGATGTTATCCCAGTAGTGTCTTAAACCATCTTCATTGTTTTTTATTCTTTTGTTGTTGTTGTTGTTGTTCCATTTGAGTGATCTCTGTTAACTTCTCTTCTAAGTCGCTGATTCGATCCTCTGCTTCATCTAACCTGCTGGTAATTCGTTCAAGTGTGTTCTTTATTTCCGTAATTGTATTCTTTATTTCTAACTGGTTTTCATCATGATTTCTCTATCCTTCTTTATGTCGTTACTAAGCTCCTTAAACATTCTTATCATCAGTGTTCTGAACTCTGTCTCTGATAATTTGGTTACCTCTATTTCATTTGGTTCCAGTTCTGGAGGTTTCTTCTGTTCTTTATTTGGGATATTTTTCTTTGTTTCCCCATTCTGGCTGACTCTCTGTGTTTGCTTCGATGTATGAGTATATCCCCTATGGTTATTGGATTTTGCTGGGTTATCTTATGTAGTATGTGGCCTTTATGTTTGATTTGTGCCACTTCTTTATTATCCTTTGTGTGCTCTCCAAAGGTGTCTCTTGTGTTGTGTATATTGTCCTGTAAAAGTTTATCTTTAATTGCTTTTGACTTGTCAATATGTGGGATTGACTCTCAGGCTGACTAGTTGTGAGAGTTGGCTCTGTCCACAGCGGATGTTCTGCAGTGCAAGGATTGACTGCTTAAATGAGGTTTGGACTCTATCGGCTCTTGTGCCTGTAGAGAATTCCCTCTGGGTGTGTCACTTGTAGGTCAAACCTTGTAGAACTCTGGTTTGGTCTGCAGTTGGCCTCTGGGTGTGTAGAATCTTGGTCCTCTTGAGGTGGACTTGGGAGTAGGGCAATTTCAGAACAAAGCAAATCACCAAGCACAACAGCAACAACAACAATATAAACAACAAAGAAAAAACAAATACACTCACATGTAAAAACGACCAACAACCCACACTCAGCACAGGCAAAAATAGGAAAAATACAAAGACAACACACACACACAAAAAAAGAAAAGCAGTGCTAGTCTTGGTTTAAGCCCACCAAGTAATCTCCAGGTTGTCATCCGCTGTACCAATGAGTCCTCTGCGTATTGTGCAGGCAGAACTGGTCACCTGGTGCCCAGAGTGACCCTGGGACTGTAGTTCTAGATGAGTTGGGCTATGGGGTCTGAATGGTAGTTTTTACAAAATCAGTGCAGTTTCTTCTCTTGCCCGCATATATGGGCACTGAGAGTAACACAGCCAGCCCTGTGCCCAGGTCTCCTTAGTCTTAGAGCACTTCTTCTGTGTGTGTGGTGTGTGTGTGTGTGGAAGGCGGGAGATTTCTGAGCTGCTGAAGGCTCAGAGATGCATGTGCCACCTGCTGCTGACCTCTGGGAATGTCTCCACATTTGTAATTGCCCTTCCCTAGGCAGGTCAGAAAAGGTGGGGGCTTGGGGTATAGGAGTCTTCTCTCTCCAAGCCCAGCAGTATTGCACTCTTCCCAGCCTCTTCCCTGCATCAGAGCTGCAAGCCAGGTCTTCCCATATCCTGAGCACTACAGTTCTTCTGTAATCTGACACTACTCCTCAGTTCAGGGTCCACCGCAAATCTCTGGAAGGGCTGGGGTAGGATTGGGAGAGTAGGGGGAGGGGCCCAGGTATGGAGTTTATGTCTATTGTTTGACCTAGGGCCCAGCTGGAGGTCTCTGCTGAGGTTACTGCCTCAAATGTTATATATTCTGCTCTCTCGGCAGGAGAGATCAGCTGTGGGACAAAGGGAAAGAGACCACCTCCTGGCTTCTGTGGTCTCTGTTCTGTCCTGGGACCCCCTGCCTCTCCGCAGCCATGGATGCAGGCCACGTCTCCCCTCTCCTCCCTTCCCTCTTTCCTTGCTTGCCTGATTTGCCCACCTTCAAGTAATCCTTGCATGAGTCTCTTAGCTGTTTTTGTGAAGAGCAGAGAGTCCTTTGATGGGTTATAGATGTTCAATTTGTGGTAAGATCCGGAGGAGAACTCAAGAAGTCCACCTCACAGCCGCCATTCCTATGACATCCAATAGCCATTATTCTTTATTTCTGAGAGATTCTGCAGTGGAAACCTGTCTAATAAGCAGCCAAACAAATGTAAAATCTCGTGTAGCCCATGATTTGTAGACAACAGATTTTCAACCCATAGAGTCTATTGAAAGAAGAAAAATAAAAAGACCACACAAACTAAGAGGTAACAAACTATTTTGTAGACCTTGCAGGAAATTCACCACCATTCAGAATGTAGTCAAATTAGAATCCATATCTCTCTTTTACTAGCCTAAATAACACTGTGACTTTTAGAAAATATAATAATCATAATTAGATTATCTGGAATCAGAAATGAGGAGTTGGATAAAAAGCAAGCAAAGAAACTTGATGGTGATTATAAAGCTCTAACTCAGACTTAGATCATATATTTCTCTATCTTTTCTCCTTTGCTTTTTCAATTTTTATATTTTCTAAAATACTCATTTTTTTCTTCTCCTTCAAAGCAAGTCCTATTTGATAAAATCACATAACTCCCTGCACACACATAAACACAAACACACACACACACACACACACACGCACACAATTTGTTACTAGAGCCTAATAGCCAAACAGGTTTTATTTAGTATCTATCAGGTTAAAAAGATTCTTGAAAAATTGACACTTTCTCAGCTACTCCATTGACTGCAAGGCAAATTCCCTGAGTTGAGTTATAAAGCACAGGAAATAGATGTTTATAATGGCAAAATGACAGACTTTTAATTACAGTGGCACCAGCACACCACTATAATTTTATGTTTTGTCAAATTCCAACAAGAGCCTCTGTAGATCATGGTAATGGCACTCTGGGGTCTTCAATATTTCTGAGTGGGGCTACATAATTCAATGAATGTATGGTGAGTATACAGTATAGAAGGAGAAAAAGAAGGAGTTGGCATTTTCCTCAAATGCCACAAGTCAGAGCTGTACTGAGGACAAGAAGGAAATACTGAGAACAAAACAATGGCCAGTGGGTCAGCCCTTTCTATGGAAATTTTTTTTGGATTCTTTTCGGTTCAGTTGCAATGTTGATTGTGGGTTGTGATTGATTGATATTTTTTCCTATTAATCCTTTCAACTTTTTTTCTGGTCGCAGCAGTTTCCCTGAATACAGAGGACAATGGTTTCTTGGGGATAAAAAATAATAATACTGAATTAATATATGAGGTGTGGGATTTGCTAACATTGTTCTTCAGAATGTCTTTACCTCAGCAATTTAGTGCTGTCTCATCCTTCTCCAAGAGAAATTAAAAATGAAACATATAAGGGAATTGAATAGTTATTTATGTTTCTTTTTTCTTAAGTGTAACGAACTAAAAAATGACTTCAAGTAAGTATGTAAACTTAGTTGGTACCAATAAGCAAAGCATTGAAGGTGAGAGGTCTGGGAGTTTGGTATTCAAAAGTAACAAAGTTTGTTGGTATAGAAATTATTTCATTTTTCACCTTCTTTCTATAAGAAACAACCACAGAATGAGTATCTTAGGGTTCTCTAAATCCAGTAGAAAATTGGTATTCAACTTTGATTAGTGGTTTATAAAGTGTAATTCAAAACTTTTTTGAATTAGTGGTCCCTTTAATGAAATTTGGGTCTTATTCAAAGAAATTAAGAGGTAATTTAAATTCTTTTTTTTTTGAGTGTAAAACATTGCATTTAAATGTTTATATTGATTACATTTGAAATGCTGTTTTGGATATATTACATTAAATGAAATACATTATTAAAATTAATTTTTCCTATTTCATTTTAGATTTTGTTATATGGGGCTTCAAGAAAATTTTAAAATTACACATGTAGCTCACATGATATTTCTCTTAAACAACACTGGTCTAGACCCCGGGTTTCTAATACCTGGTAGGAACTTTTGTTTTTCCCAGGTGAGAGACTACAAACGTCTGGTACCTGAGTCTCACCCCATCACAAAGGTAGTATACAGCCAATTTGACTCCAGTTATTTTATTTTTTTCCCCTTTCTTCTGCCTACCTCCTCCTCATTCATGTTCAAGCCATTGTTTCTCAGACTAGTTGTGTAGGGCACATATCCCTGGCCCATGCTGGTGTTATGAGCCTTGCACTTCCCCTAGTTGAGTCAGCTAGTTGACAGTCGTCAGTCTGACACTCACGGCAGCTCATGGCATCTCATGGCAGCTCTCACCAGCTGCCAGTTGCTCACAATGGCTACTGGCCACTCACGCTGGCCACCAGCTACTCATGGCAGCACACCGTAGCCCATGGCAGCACACAGCAGTCCACAGCTGATCACGCTGACTGCTGGCCACTCACTCTGTTTGCCGGCCACTCATGCTGGCCACCAACCACTCATGGAAGCACACGGTAGACCACTGCAGCACACAGCAGCCTGCAGCAGCTCACGACAACCTCCAGCTGCTCATGGCAGCCCATCTTCAGGGAGAGCTGTTGTTCATAATCTTAGTTGTAGAGGGCGCAGCTCACTGGCCCATGTGGGAATCCAATAGGCAACCTCCGCACTAGGAGCACAGCGCTTCAGCCACCAGGCTGGCCCATTTTTTATAACTTAAAGTTTCTTAGGGTGAAAATTGTTAGTGAAATTACACAGATTTCAGGTGTAAAATTCTGTAATACATTATCTGTACCTCACATTGTGTGTTCACAAAACAGTCAGTTCTCTTTCCATCACCATATATTATACACTGTTTGCCTTCTTCTACAACCCCTTCCTCCCTTATCCTCTCATAACCCCTAAACTATTGTCTGTCTATGAGTTTTCATTCCTTCATTTGTTTGTATTGTTATTTTGTTGTTTTCAATTTTATATACCACGTATCAGTGAAATCATATGGTTCTCTACTTTTTCTGTCTGACTTATTTCACTTAGCATTATAATCTCAAGATCCATCCATGTTGTCACAAAGAGTACTACTTCATCTTTTCTTACCGCCAAATAGTATTCAACTGTGTATATATACCACAACTCCTTTATCCATTCATCCATAAAAAGACATTTTGGTTACTTCCATGACTTTGCAATGGTAAAGCTGCAGTGAACATTAGAGCACACGTGTCTTTACAGATAAATGTTTTCAGATATTTTTGGGTAGACACCCAGGAGAGGGATTGCTGGGTCATATGTTAATTATATTCATAATTTTGGAGGAACATCCACACTACCTTCCATAACGGCTGCAGCAGTCTGCATTCTCACCAACAGTGTATAAGGGTTCCTTTTTCTCCTCAGCCTCTCCAACACTTGTTACTATTTGTCTTGTTGATGATAGCCATTCTAACTAGAGTGAGGTGATATCTCATTGTGGTTTTTACTTGCATTTCTCTAATGATTACTGATGCTGAGCATTTTTTATATATGTCTATTTGCCATATGTATATCCTCTTTGGAGAAGTGTCTCTTCAGGTCCTCTGCCCATTTACCAATTATTATTATTATTATTATTATTATTATTATTATTATTATTATTATTATTTGTGTGTGTCTGGGTGTGTGTTGCATTGTATGAGTTCCTTGTATATTTTGGATATTAGCCCCTTATAGGAGGCACTGTTCAAAAAATCTTCTCCCATTCAGTTGGCTGTCTCTTTATTTTGTCGATGGTTTCATTTGCTGTGAAGAAACTGTTAAGTTTGATAAAGTCCCATTCATTTATTTTAGCTTTTACTTCCCTTGCCTTTGGAGTCAAATTCATAAAACACTCTTTGAACCCAAGGTCCATAAGTTTGGTACCTATGTTTTCTTCTATGCAGTTTATTGTTTCATGTCTTATGCTTAAGTTTTTGATCCATTTTGAATTGATTTTGGCACAATGTGACAGATAGCAGCCCGGTTTCATTCTTTTACACGTGGCTTTCCAGTTCTGCCAGCACCATTTAGTGAAGAGGCTGTCTTTACTCTATTGAATATTCTTTTGCTTCTTTGCCAAAAATCGTCTGTCCATATTTATGTGGTTTTATTTATGGGTTCTCATTTCTGTTCCATTGGTCTATGTGTCTGTTTTTCTGCCAATATCATACTGTTTTGATTATTGTAGCCCTGTAATACGAGATAAAGTCAGGGATTGCAATATCTCCAGTATTGTTCTTTTTTCTTAAGATTGCTTTGGCTATTCAGGGTCTTTGGTGGTTCCAAACAAATCTGATGATTTTTTGTTCTATTTCTTTAAGAAATGCCATTGGGATTTTGATGGGGAATGCATTAAATCTGTATATTGCTTTGGGTAATATGGCCTTTTTAACTATGTTGATTCTTCTAATCCATGAACATGGATTGAAAAAAAAATGGAATGAATTTCCATTTCTTTTTGTGTTTTTCAGTTTTATTAAAAAATGTCTTATAGTTTTCAGCATATAGGTTTTTCACGTCCTTGGTTAAGTTTATTCCTAGGTATTTAAATATTTTTGTTGTAATTGCAAGGGTTAATTTTTTGTTGATGTTGCTGTTCTTTTTTTCTAATTTTTTTTTCTGAGATTTCATTGTTAGAATACAGGAATGCAATGGACTTTTGTATGTTGATTTTGTAGCCAACAAATTCACTGTATTCGTTTATTGTTTCTTATTGTGTTTTCTCATGGAGTCTTTGGGGTTTTCTCTATATAGCATCATGTCATTTGCAAAGAGTGACAGTTTAACTTCTTCATTCCCAATTTGGATGCCTTTTATTTCTTTCTCTTGCCTGATAGCTCTGGCGAGGACTTCCAACACTATGTTGAAAAGCAGATGTGATAGGGGACACTCCTTTCATGCTCCTGAACGTAGAAAAAGGGCTTCTGTTTTTCGTCATTAATTATGAGATTAGCTGAAGTTCTAATCTCATAAAGGTCATATATGACCTTTATTATGTTAAGGTATTTTCCTTCTATAGCTATATTATTATATTTTTTAATCATAAATGGATGTTGTATCTTTTCAAATGCTTTTTCTGCATCTATTGATATAGTCATATGATTTCTGTTATATATTTTCGTTTATGTCGTGCATCACATTGATGGATTTCCTTTAGTTGAACCATCCCTGTGCTCCTGGGATAAACCCCACTTGGTCATGAAGAATAATTTTTTTTAATGCATTGTTGCATTCGATTTGCTATAATTTTGTTTAGCAGTTTTGCATCTGTATTCATCAGAGATGTTGGTCTGTAGTTTTCTTTTTTTGTGTTTTCCTTACCCGGTTTTGACATCAGGGTAATGTTGGCCTCATAAAATGAGTTACGGAGTATAGTCTTTTCTTCAATTTTTTTGAAGAATTTCAGTCGCACAGGGATTATACCTTCTTTGAAGGTTTGGTAGAATTCACTAGTGAAGCCATTTGGTCCCGGACTTTTGCTTTTGGGAAGGTTTTGGATGACTGATTCAATTTATTTGCTGGTGATAGTTCTGTTTAGATTTTCCAGTTCTTCATGGTTCAGCTTAGGAAGGCTATATGTTTCTAAGAATTTGTCAATTATTTCTAGGTTATTGAGTTTGGTGGCATACAGTCCTTCATAGTATTCTTGGATAATCCTTTGTATTTCTGTGGCATCGGTGATAACCTCCCCTTTTTCATTGCTGATTTTATTAGTGTCTTCTCTGTTTTTATCTTAGTGAGCCTAGCCAAGGGTTTGTCAATTTTGTGAATCTTTTCAAAGAAACAGCTCTTTGTCACATTGATTTTTCTATTGTCTTTTTGTTCTCTATTTCATTTAGTTCTGCTCTGAATTGTATTATTTCCTTTCTTCTGCTGATCTTTGGTTTCATTTGTTCTTCTTTTTCTCATTCTTTAAGGTGTAATGTGAGGTTACTTACTTGGGATTTTTCTTGTTTGTTGAGACAGCCTTGTAATGATATAAATTTCCCTCTTAAAACTGCTTTCACTGCATCACAAAAGTTTTGGTAGGATGCGTTTTCATTCTCTTTTGTTTCTATGTATCTTTTGATCGCTCCTCTAATTTCTTCTTTGTACTGGTCATTCTTTAAGAGTATGTTGTTTAATCTCCATGTATTTGTGTTTTTTCCTGTTTTCCTTTTGCAGTTGGTATCCAATTTCAAAGCCTTATGATCAGAGAATATGCTTGGTATGATTTCAATTTTATAAATTTGCTGGGGTTAGATTTATATTCCAGTATATGATCTATCCTTGAGAATGTTCCATGAGCACCAGAAAAAAATGTATAGTCTGATGTTTTACGATGAAGTGCTCTATAAATGTCAATTATGTCCATTTCATCTAATGTGTCATTTAGGGCTGCTATTTCATTATTTATTTTCTGTTTGGATGATCTAACCATAGCTGTCAATTATGTATTTATGTCCCCTAGTATAATTGTGTTTTGGTCAATTTCTCCCTTTAGTTCTGTTAGTAGCAGTTTGGTATATTTTGGTGCTCCCTAATTGGGGCATAAATATTGATGATTGTTATGTCTTCTTGTCGTATAGTCCTCTTTACAATTATGAAATGTCCATCTTTGTATCTTGTTATCTTTTTCACCCTGAAGTCTGTTTCATCTGATATCATTACGGCTACACCTGATTTTCTCTGGGTATGATTTGCTTGGAATGTCAATTTCCACCCTTTCACATTGAGTCTATGCTTGCCCTCGTAGCTGAGATGCGTCTCTTGGAGACAGCATATGGTTGGGTTTAGTTTTTTGATCAATCTGCTACTCTGTGCCTTTTTATTCGTGAGTTCAGTCCTTTTACATTTAGGGTGATTATTGATATGTGAGGATTTCCTATTATTCTATCATTAGTTTTCTGGTAACATTGTGTCTCCATGGTTTATTTGCCGTTTTTTTGTT
Organism: Rhinolophus hipposideros; assembly: GCF_964194185.1. Lineage (NCBI taxonomy): Eukaryota > Metazoa > Chordata > Mammalia > Chiroptera > Rhinolophidae > Rhinolophus > Rhinolophus hipposideros. The sequence goes on from NC_138046.1 coordinate 30,128,351, forward strand.
GTTGTTTTCTATTATTTCTGGGTGGTAGTATTCTAGGATATTTCCTTCTGTTTCTTATTTTATTACAGTATATATTTCAGTTCTGGATTGTTTTCGAGTAGTTACCATTAAGTTTATGTAAAAGAATTTTAGATATTTAGAGTATTCTATTTTCTTCAGCATGCTTACTTTCTCCATTCCCATAATCCATTTCAGTCCATTACTGTCCCGCTTTTTATGTATTGGTACCCACAGATTGTACCTATTGATGATGGTCAAATATCCTACTTTTGTGTTTCTTTTAGTGCATGTTGTGTTTTAGAAAATTCCGATAGATCTTGAGAGTATAATGCTAAGCAAAATAAGTCAGACAGAAAAAGTAGAGAACCATATGATTTCACTGATATGTGGTATATAAACCAAAAACAATAAAACAGCAAGACAAACAAATGAGAAACAAAAACTCATAGACACAGACAATAGTTTAGTGTTTACCAGAGAATAAGGGGAATAGGGGTTGGGAGATGAGAGTAAGGGGGATCAAATATATGGTGATGGAAGAAGAACTGACTTTGGGTGGTGAACACACAATGGGATTTAGAGATGATGTAATACAGCATTGTACACTTGAAATCTATGTAATTTCACTAACAATTGTCACCCCAATATATGTAAAAAAGTGAAAATTTCTTTAGCTTCTGTATGTCTGGAAAGGTCTTTATTCCTCCTTCATATCTAAAGCACATCTTTGCTGGGTATATTATTCTTGGCTCATAATTTCTCTCTATCAATGGTCTGGATATTTGGTTCCACTTCTTCATGGCTTGTGGAGTGTCTGCTGAGAAATCTGATGATAATTTAATGGCCTTTCCTTTGTAAGTTACCGTCTTCTTTTCCCTGGCTGCCTTGAGGATTCTTTCTTTGTCATTGATTTTAGACAGCTTCAATACAATGTGCCTTGGTGAAGGCCTGTTGGGATTGAGGTAATTAGGTGTTCTATTTGCTTCTTGGATTCGAGGATCCAGTTTTTCCACAAGTTTGGGAAGTTCTCATCACCTTTTTGTTTGAATATAATCTCTGTTCCCTTCTGTCTTTCTTCTTTTTCTGATATGCCCGTTAGTATTTTGTTGCTCTTTCTGATGTAGTCAGAAAGTTCTTGTAGAGTTTTCTCATTTCTTTTAAGTCTCAAGTCTCTTTCTTCTTCCATCTGTGACATTTCCAAGTTTCTATCTTCGATGTCACTGATTCTTTCTTCTATCTAGTCAACTCTACTTCCTAACCTGGTTATTTCATTCTTAATTTCTTCTATTGAGTTGTTAATCTCCAGAAATTCCATTTGGTTCTTTTTTTAAAAATTTCAATCTCTTTGGTAAAATGTTTATCTTGTTGTTCGATTGTGTTTCTGGGTTCATTAAACTGCCTTTCTGTGTTTTCTTGCATCTCATTGAATTTTTTCAGAACTGTAATCTTAAATTCTCTGTCATTTAAGTCACATGTTTCCATATATTTAATTTCATTTTCTGGAGACTTTTCACTTTCTTTCTGAGCTGTCTTTGTGCCTTGGTTATTCATGGCAATAAATGATTTATTATTTCTCTTCCTAGACATCTACAGTAGTGGCTTCTGTAACAGTTGATAGGAAGAGTTCTTTCTTTTGTTTTCCAGTACGTGTTGGTAGGATGTTTTATGTTCTCTCCTACTGCAGCCCTTTTTTGTCTCTCACACTGTAGTGTTATGTTTTCTCTGCACTATTCCAGCTTCTAACACAATGAGGAGATTCCCTGGAAGACGGGCTTCTCCTCTCTTTACAGTTCGCCTGTGTCATAGGGTGCCGTATCCCTGTGGGGATGCGGAGAGGTTTTGAAGTTCCAAATTTCTTCCTGCACCAGATTCAGAGCCCATGTATTTCAGCAGTTCTGTTTAGTCCTGCAGGGATCTGCCCAGATATGTAGGGACAGAAGCAGGGTGCATTGTGAGAGGTGGCCCAGAGCAATGGCGGCTAACACCACCACAGCCAGTCCTGCTCCTGCAGCTCCCTCCCCTTTGCTGGAACTAGTTGGGCTGCAAATCTCTGTCTGCGGTCCACAGTTCTCAGAACAGCAAATATTCTGTTCTTTTGATCTGACACTGCTACTGTTCCGCTTCTAGCACTGGGCAGGTGGGTGTGTGCTGAGCTCTGGGAGGGTAGTCTCAGTGCCTAAGGTTTCTGTTCTCTGCTCATCAGTAAGTGCTTAAACCTCTATTTTCAACCTTCTTCCATCAGTCTTTGCTCCGAGGTCTCAGCCGTGTTATATGGTGTCCCCTCAGCCCTGTGGGCCATAAACTGAGCCCTAGCAGTCTGAGCTCTTCAATCTCCTGCAGCTACAGTAGTTCTGGGATGCAGCAAGCTCAGAGCACTGAGCTAGGTCTGTGTCCTGCGCCCACGCGGCTCCCTCTCCACACTTCTCCATTTGGTCAACTCTACTACCTAAGCTCACTATTTCATTATTCATTTTTTAAATTTATTTTTTAATCTCCAGAAATCCTCTTTGGTTCATTTTTACTTATGTATTTATTTTATTTTTTAATTAAAGTTTATTGGGGTGACAATTGTTAGTAAAGTTACATAGATTTCAGGTGAACAATTTCGTATTACATCGTCTATAAATCCCATTGTGTGTTCACCATCCAGAGTCAGTTTTCCTTCCATCACCACATTTAACCCCCTTTACCATCATCTACCACCCACCTTCCTCTTTTCCCTCTGGTAACCATTAAAGTATTGTCTGTGTCTTTGAGTTTTTGCTTCTCATTTGTTTGTCTTGGTTCATTTTTATAATCATAACCTCTTTGGTAAAATGTTCCATTCATTCTTTGATTGTGTTTCTGAATTCATTAAACTGTCTGTCTGTGTTTTCTTTCATCTTGTTGATTTTTTAAAGAACTACAATCTTGATTTCTGTGTCATTTGAGTCACATATTTCCGTATCTTTAAGTTCATTTTCTAAACACTTTTAATTTTCTTCCTGAGCTGTCTTGTTACTTTGATTATTCATGACAATTAATGATTTATTATTTCTCTTCATAGACAACTACAGGAGTGGGTTCTGCAACAGGTTGATAGAAAGAGGTCATGCTTTTGTTTTTCAGTATGTGTTGGTAGAATGTTTTATTTTTTTTTCCAACTGCATCCTTTTATTCTCTATCACACTGTAATGTTATATTTTCTCTGTACTATTGTGGCTTCTCTCACAAAGGGGGTATTCCCTGAAAGGCAGGCTTCTCCTCTGTGAACAGTTCACCTGGGTCATAGGGCATCACCTCTGTGGGGGGATGTGTAGAGCTTCTGATGTTCCAAAGTTTTTCCTGCACCATATTCAAATCCCCTGTTTTTCAGCAGCTCTGTTGACTCCTGTAGGGTTCTTCCCAGATGCATGGGGCCAGGGGCGGGGTGAGTTGTGAGAGGTGGCCCAGAGCAATGGCGGCAACCACCACCATAGGCAGTCCTGCTACCACCGCTCCTTCCCCGTTGTCGGAACTAGTTGGACTGCAAGTCCTTGTTTGCAGACCATTCTGAGTACTGCAAATATTCGGTTCTTTTGATCTGACACTGCTACTTTTCCACTACTAGCACTGGAGAGGTGTGGGCACGGTGAGCTTTGGGAGGGTAAGGAGGTTAAGGCTAGTCTCAGTGCCTAAGTCTCCCATTCTCTGCTCACCAGTGAAGACTTAAACCACCATTTTCAGCCTTCTTCTCTCAGTCTTTGCTCCGAGGTCTCTGTCATGAACATTGGGTTCAGGTGTGTTATATACTGTCCCCTCAGCCCTGTGGGCTATAAGCGGAGCCCTAGTAGTCTGAGTTCTTCCCTCCGCCTAAGCTGCAGTAGTCACTGAATACAGCGAGCTCAGAGCACCCGCCCGTTCTTGTCTCTGCACTTCTACCTTCCGTCCTATCCCACTCGCGCAATTTGCCCAACCTTAGATAATTTCAGTAATGGGCCTCTTAGTCTTCCCTGTCTGCTGTGTAGGGAGTCCTTTGTGTAGTTATAGTTGTTCAATTTGTTGTAAATTCCAGGGGAGATTTCAAGTTGCTCACATCACGCTGCCATTTTTATTACGTCATCAATTTATATTCTTACAAGAGAAAGGGATAATGATTGAGAGAGAGTATGAGGTGATTGAATGCTGATAATGTTCTCTTTCTATGTTTAATTAATTACTTATTTTTTAAAGTGACACTTGACATTTATTATTATTTTATGTTAGTTCAAGGTGTACAACATACTGGGGAGGCATTTATTTAATTTATAAAGTGATCCTCCCAATTAGTCTAGTACCCAGTTGGCAGTATACATCGTTGTTGCAATATTATTGACTATAATCTCTATGTTGTACTTTACATCCCTGTAACTATTTTGAAACTACAAATTTCTAATTTTGAATCCCTTCACATTTGCCCCCAGCCCCCAACTGCCCTCTTGTCTGACAATAATCAGTTTGTTCTCTGTATCTACGAGTTTCTTTATTTTGTTCTTTAGATTCCACACATAAGTTAAATCACATGACTTTTGTCTTAGTCTGATGTATTCCATTCAGCACAATACCCTCTATGTCCATCCATGTTGTTACAGATTGCAAGATTTTATTCTTTTTTATGGTTGACTAATATTCCATTGTATAAATGTACCACACACAAATTCTTGATCCATTCGTCCATTGATGGACACCCACATTGTCTCCAAGCCTTGATTACTGTAAATAATATAGCCAAAATGGAAAGACAAAGAAATATGTCTAAAACAAAAGTACATATGTATGCACGTGTGTCTTCAAATTAGTGTTTTGGATTTTCTTAGATAAATACTCAGAAGTGGGATAACTGCGTCCTTCTACCGCTCTTGTTATAGCTTTTGTTTTAAAGTCTATTTTGTCTGGTATAAGCATTGCTACCCAACTTTTTATTTTCTTTCATTTCCATGTTTGTGAAATATCTTTTTTAATCCCTTTAGTTTCAGTTTGTGTATATCTTTTGATCTAAGTGAGCTTTTTTGCATGCAGCCTATGTCAGGGTCTTGTTGTCTTATCCATTCAGCCAACCTTTCTTTTCATTGGTCCATTTTATCCATTTACATTTAAAGTGTTGTTAATAGATATGTAATTATTGTCCTTTTCTTACTCATATTTTTTATCTCTTCTTCTCCTTCTTCTCCTTCCTCTTCTCCTCCTCCTCCTCCTCCTCCTCCTCCTCCTCCTCCTCCTCCTCCTCCTCCTCCTCCTTCTTCTTCTTCTTCTTCTTCTTCTTCTTCTTCTCCTTCTTGCTCTCCTTCTTCTTCTTTCCCCTTCTCCTTCTCCTTCTCCTTCTCCTTCTCCTTCTCCTTCTCCTTCTCCTTCTCCTTCTCCTTCTCCTTCTCCTTCTCCTTCTCCTTCTCCTTCTCCTTCTTCTTCTTCTTCTTCTTCTTTTCTTTCTTTTTCTTCTGCTTATCACTTAAAGAAGTCTCTCTAACATTTTTTTTCTTCTTGGAATACCAGTTTGGTGTTGATTAACTCCCTAGATTTGTGTGGTCTAGAAAGCTGTATATCTGTTTTTCAATTCTAAATGATACCTTTCCTGGGTAGAATAATCTTGGTTTTAGGTCCTTGCTTGACTATTTCCTGCCAATCTTTTCTAACCTGAAAAGTTTCTGTTGAGAAATCAGCTGACAGTCTTGTGGGAATTCCCTTGTAGCTAACTAACTGACCTTCCTTTGTTGCTTTTAAGATTCTCCCTTTGTCTTTAACCTTTACCATTTTAATTACGTTGTGTCTTGGTGTGGGCGTCTTTGAGTTCATCTTGTTTGGGACTCTCTGCACTTCCTGGGCTTGTATGTATATTTCCTTTGACAGGCCTTGGAAATTTTCTGTCATTATTTCCTCAAATAGGTTTTCAATTCAATGTTATATCTTTTCTCCTTGTACCCTAATGATGTGAATGTTGGTGTGCTTGCTGTTGTCCCAGAGGCCCCTTAAACTGTCCTCATTTTTTTTCTTTTTGCTGTTATAATTTAGTGTTTTCTCCTACCTTATCTTCCATTTGGTGATTCGAACCTCTGCTTCATCTAATCTACTGTTGATTTTCTCCAATGTAGTTTCATTACACTTATTGTATTCTTCATTTTTGACTAGTTATTTATTATGGTTTCTATCTCCATTTTTTATGTTTTCTCTCTCTTTGTTAAAGTTCTCACTGAGTTCATCTACTCTTCTCTTAAGTTCACTGAGCATTCTCATAACCAGTGTTTTGAACTCTGTGTCTGATAGATTACTTGTCATCATTTTGTTTAGTTCTTTTTTTAGAGCTTTGTTTTATGCTTTTGTTTTAGACATATTTCTTTTTCTCTCCTGTGTTTGTTTCTATGTATTAGGTTGCCTTCCTGTGTTTTGGCTGCCTTTCTGTGTTTGTTTCTATGTATTAGGTAGATAGTACTGCTATGTCTCCAGTCTTCACAGACTGGCCTTAGGTAGTAGGTGTCCTACTGGGGCCCAATAGCTCTGTCTCCCTGGTAACCTGAGCTGAGTGTTCCAGGTGTATCTTTTATGTGTGTTGTGTGTGCCCTCCTGTTGTAGTTGAGCCTTGGTTTCTATTTGCACATGAATGGGACGTATTGACCCTTGAACTGATTGGTTGTGAGAACTGAATATGACTACACTGCAGGAGCTATTGTGCAGGGGCTTGCCCTATGGAGCGGGACTCAATTTAGCAGGGCTCTGGTGCCTGCCAGTCTTCCCTTTGGGTGTGTCACCTGTGGAGTCATATGGGTAGTGCTCTGGTTTGTGAGAAGCCAGCCATGTGTCATGTGGGCTCCTGGGGCCAACTGGGAGGGACCCTGCTGCAGGCCAGTTTCAGCTGCTGCCTGCGTCATGCCTGAGGCCACCTGGCATGGGACACAAAGCAATCTGAAGATGGCAACCACCTGCTCTGTGCTTGAAGGTATACAAAGCAAGTCAAGAACCACTGCTAGTAGTTACAAGGTACAAAGCATGCTGACAACAGGTGCTGCTTGTTTAGGTTTCTGAACCTTTGAGAAGTTTTAGAAAAGTCTACAGGATTAACCAACAGAATATATTTGTATGGAAAAGAGATTGGAAGGCGCTTGGGTGGGCTCACATATTGGGTTTGGTAGCGTCTCAAGGAATCACCAGAGTGGGGCAGAGAAATGGTATTAGCTAGGTTGATGGAGACTCAGAAATGGCAGCTTCCCTAATCTGTACACCAGGAGCAAGGAGAGCTCAACAAAGAAACAATGTGTTCTGACAGCATATTTTTTTCTAGAAGAAAGCTGCCCCTCCAGCCCTTCTCCTGCAGCCAGAGAAGTCAATTCCCCTAGCACTGGAGCTCAGAGTGAGTGAGTCCTTCAGCAAGTAAGTCTTTGTCCAGCCCCCTTAAGAGGAACACCTGAGACTCCAGCAGTCTCACTCAGCTACAATCTCCACTGGTTTTCACAGTGAGACATTGTGGGGTTTTCTCTTCTTGGGACCGGAACTCTGGGCTGGGGATTCTGGTGTGGGCCTGAGACCTCTCACTATGTCCCAGGGGAGACCTCCACAGCTGAGATATCCCTCCTGATTTTGAAGTGCCACACCTAGTGTGGGACGAGATCATTCCATGTGTGTGCCCCTCCAACCATTCTTGAGGTGGCTCCTTTTGTATGTCCTTAGTTGTAGGACTTTGGTTCAGCTCTACTTCAGGTGATTCTCAATGATGGTTATTCTATAATTTAGTTGTAATTTTTATCTGTTCTTGAGAGGAGGCAAGCACAGCATGTCCCTAGTCTGCCATGTTGACTGGAAATCATTTTTTTATAGCTTCTATTTTCTGCTAAGAACTTCTCTTAACATTAATTAAGGTGTTTACCTCATATAGGATAATTCTATTGGCTGCTTTAAAAATTGTGATAATTTCCCCACATTGGGGGTTCACATCTGTTCATTTGGTTTTTTTGTTTGTTTGCTTTTATTTATTTATTTTTGATTCTTAAGAATTGGTCAGATTTTACTTTTTTTTTATTTATTTTTACTTTTTCATGGGCATTTTTAATTTTATGTTGTAGGACTCTGGAACCTGTTAAATTGCTCTGGAGAGTTTTATTTCTTTTTGTTTTACCAAGCAATCAACTGAGTCAAGTTTACCACAAATTCTTTGTTTTTCTACAGGTGGTGATTCCAACGCCCTTTGCTGTGTTCTTTGTGTCTACCCCTCATATAAGCCCATGGTAGGGTTTATCTGGGAATTGAGTACTGGTTTTTATTGTACAGCCAATGTCAAAGCTTTTGCTATGCACTTTGGGTGTGTCCCACACATGTGTTGCTTAAGGCTGAGCCTGGAATTTGTGTCAATTCATACAAAGAATTATAGGATCCACTTCTCCAATCCTGCAAACTCCCTGCACTCTGCAAATCCCAGTTTTTTTTTTTTTGTTTTGTTTTCCTCTGTTGCTCTGGCTAGACAAATGGAGTTCTTTCCAAGTTGTAGCCACCTGCACGTTTGCAGTTCAGTGTGAATGGGCCTCCTTTGGGGGAGAAGTAACAAGAAACTAGAGAGAAAAAATAAATAACAGGCAATGCCTTCAACAATCTGCAGACAGAGGCTCCTTTTCCTTGTTCCTTTATCCAGGGATATGGACTTTCTTTTGAAGTCTTTAGATACTTCACAGTTCTGCAGCTGATACTGGTCTCAGGACAGGAAGGAGGAAATAAAAAGGGATTGGTCCCTTTTCCTGGTACTGTCATCAAGAGGAGAGAGATTCCTCTTGAAATGTTGATTGCCTGCAGACACTGCACAATTCACCAGTGTGGATTTTTTTTTTCTGATCAAAGCCTGCAGGTAAAGAAAAAAGGAAACAAAGTAGAAAACTTATCACTGCTGGTCTCTCTTCAGATTTAGACTTTATTCCACAATTTGTCTGCTATTATTTACATTTTAAAGACCTCCTATCTTTGTTTTTCATTTTGTTTTGTTTTATTTTATTTTATTTTTGTATATTGTCCATAGTTTTCAGCTGTAATCACCTGGAGAGTTAGGTTGTTTTACCTCAGCTTTATTTCACCTCAGCCAGCACTAGAAGTCTTTTCACCCTCTTTTTTAAAGAGAAGTAGTCAGATCACATTTCTCAAGGTCTCATGCTTATCAAGTACTTTTGCATGCAACCTAGGTGCTACAGTTATACATGTTTAGAGACTTGAGGATCTTTAAGAAGATCTCATATTTGGGGAGGAAAGCAACTAGGATTTAAACACAAGTCTTTTGAATTCAGATGGCTTTCTCATTTGCTCTTGGAGAGAAAATTACCTCATAATTGTCAGCAGCATCAAATTCACAGTTCTTCATAATTTTTCAAGTGAGAGGAAATGTTGGTTTTATGAATTACAAATGACAAATCACAATACTCATTGTCTAGGTGCACTTCATCAATTCAAAAATATTCTAATACATATTTAACAATCTCACAAACTATCTTTCTGTCCTCACCTAAATTATGGTTTTGGGAAAATCTACTTTGATTTTTCTCTCCCCATAAAATTATGTTTACTTCTCAACCTTGTTCTTTCTCTTTCTTCCGTCCCAGCCTCCTCCTCCCTTCCCACATCCTCCACCCCTTTTACTGACCTAAATTCAATCTACAGGCAAATATAAAAGTCCTTAAATTTCTTTCCAACATTTAGAGTAAATTTTCTTGTCAGAAAACTGCAATTCTTGTTTATACAGAAAATAATTTAGCCAAATGAATATTCCTGACCCATTCTATAAAAACAGAACTTTTTGAATGTCTAATTTCTGCATGTTAGAATTGAGGAACAGGCTCTGAAAGAATCTCATAATTATAAATTTAAATCTGCACATTTACAATCTTAATAACTTGTCTTGTTTTTTTACAAAATATAAAGTGTAAGAGACTTATAGAAAAGTACACAAAGTATTGTACAGTTCAATTAATTATCCTATAAGTGAACACCTACATGAGGGATAGGGAAACTTTCCTCTTACCCCCTTAGTATTCCTGATTGGTCAAATAATTCAGATACAGTAGATTAATAGTTGAAAATCAACTTTTAATACAGGTTAGCCACATAAAGATGAAAATTCTAAACAGTCAAAATGTGGTATATTATATCATTCTGGACTAAGTATGGGAAAGTACGCAATTCACAGGTAGATGAGAAAGAATAAATGTGTGGTAAACAAATTCTTTCTGGGCCACCCAGAAACAACAGGATACAGAAGGGAATCCAACAAACAGACTTTGGTTGGATGCCTCCATCTCTGCCACAATTAATTCCTATGTGCTGAGGTGAATATGCTAAGGTTAATATGGTAAGATTTTCTTCCTGAATTAGGTTTTTCTATCTGAATTCACTTAGGTAGGTACGGGGGAGATAAAAACAGTTCGTGAGTTTGTTGGGCATTATTTTCAACTAGAAATAATCTCCATGGCAAAGTGGCACATTCTGGGGAGACTCACTCTGGACCCCCACACCCATGTAACTACTACTCAGGTTAAGAAACAAAACAATGCCAGGACACTGAGTGACTTGATTTTCAATATTTCTTTAGAGACTCTTCTAGTGTTTCAGCATTCATCTAGTAGCAAACCATCATTTAAATTAAGTGCAATGAATTTACACACTTTAAAAAATTTAAGTATCTTTACAGAAGTAGATGGAGTATCTATATGTGATTGTCCTTTATAGCTTTTATAGTGCAAGTAAATGAAAAGGGTAACTTGATTTGCCCATAAATGCTTTCCTAAATATTGTGTGTAAGTGAATATGACCTAATATAAAGCACTTAAGTGCAATAAGCAAGGAAATGAGATTATTTTAAAGCTGCTGTGAATCTTTTGTAGCAGGGCAGAACTCTTTACAAAATAAATAAGCACCCCTAATTAATCTGTTTTTAAACTGGCTTTGTGTACTCTAAGTTTCCTTAAACTGGGATATTTATATAGTTCTACTAAGGAAAATCTAACAAACCTTTGGTAGCTTTGATGGAATTCGATGTTTCATATTATTAAAACCTGAGTATGTAGAGTCTAGTAGAATATAGAACAGATGTACTGGATTTTTTTTTTTAATTCTTATCTATGCCACGCAGAAAATGATTGCAGGTATCTTCATTTTAAGCCCACCCTAAACAAGTATTCAATTTAGATCCTGTATTACCCTTTCCTAAATTTGTCTTTATATATCTCAGTTAAGATTTGAACATATAGTGTAACTTTGAATAGAAGTACTATTACACATTTTATTTTAATTAATTAAATAAGTTCCTGAGTGTCCTGAAATTTGTCTCATGCTTATAATTTCTACTGATAAGGTAGGAATTCACTGTCTGATAAATGTATTTGATTGGCTCATGCTTTAGTAGGCTCACATATAAATCTGCATAAACAAAACTCATCTCTGAAAATCAGCTGTAGTAACCTGTATATTGAACAAACATTGTTTTAAACACCTACAATTTTTCTACCTTGTCTGAAAACTCCAGATATGAAATATCCACCAAAGTACTGTATTGTAAAAATAATTTAATTTCTATCTCTAAAGTTGCATACACCTTCATATAATGTCTTTTCCTTCTTTAATGATGGGAAAATATTCCCCCTCAAAGGGTTTTTAATTAAGCATTTATCTAAGATAAACATAATTTACACATCCATTAGTTAATATGCATTTAGAAATATATTATTAACAGCTTGAAATTGTGCCCATTCTCTGTGCACCAGTTAAATACTCAAAATTGAATGTACAATAATTTTGATACATTCAAAATTATTTTGATAACTTTTCCTTGAAGTTAAATTGTTTCCACCACTGAGACTAAAAACAGTTTTTTTCATTGAAGATGGCAATCGCTCTCTCTCCTTTTTTATTTTATTCACTTTTATTTTTTTGTATGGAGGATATTATGATGTATCCACGTAAATTAGACATTTTATGTTCCCCATTCCAAAGATTTTCTTTTTTAAAATATATATTTCAATTACAGTTGACATACAATATTATATTAGTTTCAGGTGTAAAATGTAATGATTAAACATTTATATAACTTATGAAGTTATCACTCTGATATATCTACTACCCATCTGACACCATTCATAGTTATTACAATATTATTCATTACACTACTGACACTATACTTTACATCCTGATGACTATTTTGTAATACCAACTTGTACTTCTTAATCCTTCCCTCTTTTTCACACATTCCCTCAACCTAACTCTCATCTCGCAACCCTGGAAGTGTTCTCTTAATCTATGAGTTTGTTTCTGTTTTGTTTGTTTGTTTGTTTGTTTTAATTCCATATATAAGTGAATCACATGGTTCCTGTCTTTCTCTGCCTGACTCATTTAGATCGGCACAATACCCTCCAAGTTCATCCATGTTGTTGCAGAAGGCAAGATTTCATTCTATTTTTTATGGCTGAGTAATATTCTATTGTATCTATGTACAAATATTTTTTATCCCTTCCTCTACTGATGGGCACTTAGGTTGATTCCATATCTTGGCTATAACAGATAATGCTGCAATGTACATATGAATGCACACATCTTTTTCTAATTAGTGTTTTTGGTTTCTTTGGATATATACCCAGAAGTGGAATTACGGAGTGCTTCTTTCTCGCTTGTTAAAGCCTTTGTATTAAAGTCTATTTTGTCTGGTATAAATATTGCTACCTCAGCTTTTTTTTTTCATGTCCATTAAATATATTTTCCATCCTTTTACTTTCAGTATGTGTGTGTCTTTCCATCTGACGTGAGTCTCTTTTAGGCAGCATGCGTAAGGGTTTATTTTTTTTTTATCTGTTCAAACACACCCTATGTCTTCTGATTGGAACATTTAATCCATCTACATTTAAAGTGATTATTGATAGGTACAGTTATTGCCATTTTATTAATATTTATATTCATTTTTGCACCTTATTCATCTTTAAAAAGTCACTTTAACATTTATCGTAATACACATTTGCTGGTGATGAACTCCTTTAGCTTTTCCTTGTCAGGGAAGATCTTATCTCTCCTTTAATTTAAATGATAGCCTTGTGTGGTAGAGGAGTGTTGGTTGTAGGTCCTTAGTTTGAATATATCCTGCCAATCCCTTCTGGCCTGCAGTTTCTACTGAGAAACTAGCTGACAGTGTCATGGGAGTTCCCTTGTAGGAAAATAACTGCCTTTCCTTTCTACTTTTAAGATTTTCTCTTTGCTTTTTACTTTTGACATTTTAATTATGATGTGTCTTGGTGTAGGCTTCTGTTGGTTCACTTGTTTGGGACTCTGCTTCTGGGGCTTATATGTATATTTTCTTCACCAAGTTAGGGAAGTTTTCCATCATTATTTCTTCAAATAAATTTTCAATTCCTTGCTGTCTCTCTTCTCCTTCTGGTACCTCTCTGATGTGAATGTTGTTACACTTGCTGTTGTCCCAGAGGTCACATAAACTATCCTATTTTTTTAATTCTTTTTATTTCTTTTTGCGGTTCTGATTGAGTGTTTGCTACTACCTTATCATCCAAATCCCTGATTCAGTGCTCTGCTTCATCAAATCGACCATTGATTCACTGTAATGTAGTCTCCATTTCACTTATTGTATTCTTCATTTATGACTGCTTCTTTTTTATGTTTGCTATCTCCATTTTTATGTTTCTTATGTCTTTGATGAAGTTCTCCTTGAGATCATTGAGCATCCTTATAGCCAGTGTTTGGAACCATGCATCTAGTAGATTTCTTATATCCATTTTGTTTAGCTATTTTTTTCTGGATTTTTGTTCTGTTGTTTCATTTGGGACATGCTTCTTTTTATCCTCATTTTGGCTGCCTTCCTGTGTTTGTTTCTATGTATAAGGTAGAGCTTCTACTTCTCCCAGTCTTGATAGAGTGGTCTTATATAGTATGGATGACTTGAGCCATGTAGTTCAGGTGTGTCCCTTGTGTGAGTTGTGTGTGCTCTCCTCTTATAGTTGTGTCACAATTCTTGTTGACATGTCAATGGGAAGGACTGACCCTCAAGCTGATTGGTTGTTAAGGACTGGCCATAACGACAGTGGAACAGCAGTTGTGCAGGAGCTAACCCTGTGGAGAAGAATTCACTTTAGTGGAGCTCTGTTACATGTTGAATCTGCCCTTTGGGTGTGTCATTTGTGTAGTTGGTTTGGTGTTTCCCTTGTGTGGTCTGAAACTGGCTATCATGTGTTTTGGTTTGGGGGCTTCTTGGGAGGGCCTTTGGTGCAGGCCAAGGTCAGTCACTGCTTGTGCCCTACCCAAGGCCACTTGATATCAGCTACAAAGCGATCTGCAAATAGTTGCCAATTGTTCTGGGCTTGGATATGCTTAGGAGAGAATAAGCTCTGAACTGAGGATGTCTTGAGGCTGTCTGCCACTAGTGCCAGATTTAGGACTGCTTAGCAAGAGGTATGGGGCATGCTGAGACAAGATACTGTTTGTTTGGGTTTTGTGGACCTTCAGAGGTTTTAGGAAAGTCCACAGCATACGTCAAGACAGGCTGTGTGTATGGAAAAGCCACTGGAAGCAGCGTGGGTGGGCCCCAAAGTTGGGTAGAGCAGGATCTCAGGGAGTCACCAGGGCAGAGTTAGCCAGGTTGATGGAGACTCAGATGTAGCAGCCGCCTGAGTTTGCATGCTGGGAGCAGGGAGGGCATCACAAAGGAAAAATGGCTTCTGCCAACACTTCTATCTGACAGATAGCTGTGCCTCCAGCCCTCACCCTGAGGCTAGACAACTCAGTTCCTTCCTGTATGTCCCTGGTACCTTTTGAGTTGCTGCCGTAGTGCTGGAGCTCAGAGTGAATGAATCTGTCAGTGACTATGTCCTTGTGTGGCTCTTTAAGGGGAAAGCCTGAGACTCCAATAGTTCTCTGTCTCACTCAACCATAATCTCTGTTGCTTTTCAGAGCCAGAGATTATGAGGACTTCTCTTGACAGCACTGGAACCCTGGACTGGGGAGCATAGTGCAGAAATGGGACCCCTCACTCCTCAGGAGGTGGAACCTCCACAGCCAAGATATCCCTCCCAGTTTATAAAGGACACACTTGGGTGTGGGACCAGCCTGTTCAGCATCTCTGTCCTTCCTACTACTCTTGACATGGCTTCTTCTGTATATCCTTAGCTATAGGACTTCTATTCATCTTGACTTCAGATGATTCTCAATGATGATTTTTCTGTAGTTTAGTTGTACTTTTGATAGGCATGGGAGGAGGCAAGAAGTACAGTGTATACCTATCCTGCCTTCGTTCTACTCTTTTTTCTTTTAAAATCCTACTTTAGCTACAGTTACCATTAGTCTAGATTATACAATATAAATTTGGTTAGTGTTGGGCTTATGTCAGTATGTTTCCTGTAGTTAAGATGATCTTAACAGAAAAGTAAAGGCTGTCCTAAAATAAAATAATGTAAAATAAAACAAAACAAGTTTTATTATTTTATAAATATATATTTTTATCATGAATACTAAAATATGTAAAATGGAATTTAGAATATGGATATAAAAATTATGTGAACACAAAAATTATATGAATTTTTGAAGTGTATATCTCTGCTCATCTTTGAAATAGGTGTTTTCTCTAACAAAAGTAATTTAATTGTCATTTTCAATCTTTGTTGTGATAATATCAAATCATGCTTTTGTCATCATTTTAAAATAATTTCTTATGGGACCTTTATTTCTTTTGCATGAATTGATTTGTGTTTTTCTTGACATCTGAATGTAATATCTGAGACATGGTAACTTACAGTGTGTCATATTTTAGAAGTAATAATCCCTTGAAGAAATATATTACTTTAAAATTATCAAAGTATTTTCACATCAATTATTCATTGCTCATAACAATGCTGTGCACATGTTACTTCCCATATTTCAAAGATGAGAAAACAAAAGTCTAAGATAACTTGACAAATTAATATCATAGTTTAGGACTTCTAATTCACATGGTCTACTATGGAAATGTTGAAATTTGTCCAGTGACTTGGGGAGAAATGAAAACTAATTCTTTTAAATTGTTACTTGTCCTCATATTGCCTTTTTAAAATGTATCTAATCCTTTCAGTTGGGACTATACTTTGTTTATGTTCTGCTAAATTACTGTTCAATAAAATTTAAGCCTAAATCTACAAACTTAAAATATGTATACACATAATTATTAGTGATGTTGCAATTATTGTAAACAGTGATTTGAATTTATTAACAATTTTTAGATGAGTCATTTAATTCTCCAAGCTGTATTTTCCAAATTGATATCATTTTATCAAATATTAATAATTGGTATAAACAACTACTCAGCAAAACCACTAAGAAAAAAATAGTTTTACTGAAACAAGCTATAAATGATCAGGAATTTCAAATAAAATTTTAGCAATCCTTTAGAAATTCATTTTTAAAACTGCTAATTTAACAAGCTCCTGGGCTATTATATTTAAAACTCATCTATCAATAGAAATGTTTATGTCCTATGATTTTTTTTTTTGCAGCAGAGACCATATCTTATATTACATAAAATAAGAACTGAGACTATGTCAGAAACTGTGTAGTATCTTAGCAGCCTTAGGTTGGGGATATCATAAAAATGTGACTGGGAATAAACGACAACTAAAATAATGGGCTCTTCTATTATCAAAATTCTTTCAGGCTTTGTCCTTGAATGCTCTTATTCTTATTTTCTATTTCTCACTCTTACATCTTCCCTTGTTTCTATATGCATTCACCCTGGCTTGGATTATTTAAGCTTACCAAAAATTCACACTGTACATTTACTCTGTGCCAATGTTCATTTGTGATTACTGAATTTACCCTTAACACCTAACAATAAACTATATTTACCATTTGCCCCTGTTATCCATTACCAATCTTATTCATTGTGGCCTCCCACATTTCACTCTTTACCAATTCTCCTATGGCCTCACTGTTGTCTGAAGAGGTGCTTACTCCTCTCCTCTGCCCACAGTCTCTAAGACACCCCTGACCTATTTATAGCCTAAAACAATGGATAAATTTAGCTGTTCCTGCATTATTTTGTGGAAGGTGTTAGCCATGCTTTTTTAACCTGAGTGTGGTTCATTTTAATTAGAGTAAATCGCTAACGATGTCCAGGTGACAGGTAAAATCCTCATGTAGCCTTATTAATTTCACTCTTGGAAAAAAAAATCTATCTGTGCTGATATACTATTGATCTTAGCTATCTATATTTTCATTGGAAAAAGAAACAGAATAAATTTGAATCAATAAATCTATTTCAGTGTATAGAATTCAAGATGTCATCTTCATATTGTTGGGCAAGAAATTTAAAGCTTCCAGCTGAACTTGTAAGGCAGAATAAATCAGATATTAGGTATGTTTAAATTGAATAGTATTCTTTATGTAAAGGAATAAGAGAGCTAAGGTTACTAGCCTGAGACCTACAAAACAGATATGAAAAACAAGATGAAGCCTAGATTTCACAGCAGGAATTTACTGCCACAAAACAAAGGCAGAATACCTCAGAAGGCACAGTAAACAAATACACAACCCATCATGACTAGAGACATGGAATGTCCATAGAAAGTAAAAGAACCTAGGACCTTTAAGTATTGTCATATATTGTAGATTGGTAATCTTTTTGGAAAGACAGTTGGAAAAAGCAACAGAATGTTAAAATGCTTTGATCGAATAGTCCCATTTCCAGAAATTTACTACTGGGAAATAATGCACAAAGATAATAATTGTATTATTATTTGTATTTGTGCAAAAATAATTTAAAAATTGTCATAAAAATGATTAATTATGTGATATTACACATATGTTAATAATCATTAAAATACTATAAACCTTTAATAATGGAAAACATATTAAATGAAAAATATGCAAAATATTATGCACTCTGTGTTTTCTACCAGGCAAATAGACATGATAATGAAAACTGATTTGGAATATCCCCGAACTATAATAATTTTATTACAGTTCTGGACTTGTAACAAAAAATATTTTGCTTCTTTCTTGCTGAACTTTCTATGCTGTTATTTGTATATTTTAACATAGATATTTAAAGCTGCCTGTACTCTTTATTGGTGCCTCCACATGATCTTGACCCAGATATTATATAACTTCAGAGCAAGCTGAACACATTTGCCACACTGCTTCTGTAGTGTACCACACTGCCACACTTCTTCAGTAGTGTCATAGAAGAGAAAATATTAGATCCAAAGAATTATATATAATATAATATAATATAATATAATATGCAATATACAATATACAATATATAATATATAATATTATAAATATTATATATATAATATATAATATATAATGTATAATATATAGAACCATATAAAATGCTTTGGTATGATTTAAGAAGAATCCTTCCAAAACACATCTATTATGCCTGTTGTCTCTGTTTCTGCTTGACTATGGTATGGAAACCTGTCATATTAAAAGTTACAACCTTTCCTTCAGTTATCCAATAAGGGAGTTGAACTCCTGTCTGTTTGTTGTCTGCAGTGTCTTCATCATCCATATTTATGAAAAAATCCTCTCTGTGTAGAATGCTACTAAGTATTTTATATACACTATCATTTAACTCTCATAACAAACTTATAAAATATATTATTATCATTAATAGAAAATAAGCTAAATCTCAAGTAAGTTAAATAACTTATTTAAAATTACACTGACTGGTTGAACTATTTTATAAAGGCCAGACAGGACTGACTTTCAAATAAGTATTTTTTCTAATGCATCATGCTGGCTTTTCCTTCATAATAATTCCTTAAATTCCCTCCTCATCTTCATTAATTTACTGAGCACCTACTATATGATAGACAATGTGCTAAGCTCACAAAACACATGGATAAATAAAACAGTCCAATTCTTAAGGAGGTTTAGTCTGTTCTGTCCTTTGCCATTCATTAATAAATTGTGCCATGAACACCTACTATGTGACAAGCACTTTTTATAAGAATGGTAAAATATAACATAACCTAAAATACTGCTTAATTATAACAGAAGATATAACTGTAAAATGTATGCAATCACAATAAAGATACAAACATGAGGATGGAACAGTTATAATAGAAGACAAAGTCCTTAAAATAAATTATAAATGCCTAAAAACAATAAACCATGTCATTGAAGAGAAACATTCTTAAACGAAAATATGACGTGAGATTCCCTTAATATTGATTGTAATCCCAAGTAAGCAAACCTATGACAAAAAGCCCTACACCTCATATCACTGACATAGGACTCATAATGCTTGTTACAGCAAAATACAGCCAAGGAATCAATGCTCACACAGTGACTTTAACTCTGCCTCTTGTTCTCCTTTCCTGATGCTCTTTCTTCACTTTCTTCAAACATTTGTCTTAGTCATTAAACTTTATTTTTCAGCAAAATGATTAGAGTATTATACCTTATAAAAATAGAAGTCTAACTTTCCAACATATATGATCCTCTTACTTATTTCATCGTCACTAGAGAAAATGTACATACTTTTTCACCTCCAGAAAAAAAAATCAATAGCAATTTTTTTATGAGTGGTAAGTTGTGATTTTTGTGTTCCTTGTCAAGTAAAAAAACAAAAATAGGCTGAACAGTTTGAGTTTAAACCTCTCATTTGTACACAGCTGGCTGTAGGTGGAAAATCTAATCATAGCAGTGGGCCATAATGGTTTTTTTTGTATATATATATATATATATATATATATATATATATATACACATACATATATATGTGTATATATATGTATGTGTATATATATATATGTATGTGTAATTTTTTGTATATATATGTATGTGTATATATATATACATATATATGAAACAAAATTTTAAATTTCTTTAGAAGTGTTTCAATGGCAAATGTATTGTCATGGTGCTGAATAAGAGAAGCCATATGCTAATCTGTGTCTCTTTTATGTGAATGTTCAAACATTGAGTCTGTCTTGCTCAGTATTGCTCTACTGTTCTCCACAATATTATGGCTAATTTAGCAAATAACATCAAAATGAACTGTCAGAAGTAATAATTAGATTAAATATTTGGGTAACGTGATAAAAGACTGTAGAAATAATGATTATTTCATATCTTTAGTTAATGTAGGACCATTTTATTATAATGTTTACTTCTCAACATTTAATTGTTACCAGATTTTCTAATATAAGACTCCAGTCAGAATTGGATTATTCTGCTTATTTTCTCTATTGTTTTGAAATCAGTCATAACTTTTCATGCTGTTTAGGTATAACCACCCCATATTACATTGAAGCAGTGTCTATATTGGTCTGATTTAGGAGTTTAGCATTGAGAGACAATTTGGCATATTGAAAGGAGCTTCAGATTTTGAGACAGATAGTTTGGGTTTCCAATCAAGGTTCTACCATCAGCAGCTGAGTTCCTTAAGGAAGTGTGCCAGAGATAAATAGTGTAACTGTCTTCCAAAGTTGGATGCAATAGCTGTTGTTACTTGTTATTTCCTCATTTGGTGGGGAGTATGAAAACATCTTTGATTTTATGAAGGATAATTGCATCATGTTAGTGTTGGAAACATATAATTATTTTAATTGTATCGAAGTTCAAATATGTTGTGAGGACAGAGTCCCAGAAAACAGTTTCCAGGCTCTTGTCCTCACGTGGAAAGGTGCTGGCTCAGTTAATAGATGGCCACCAACTGTAATCAAATGGCCATCTGCTGTAGCTGGGTGGCCATCAGCTGTAGCTGAGTGGATATCAGCTGTTACCGGTTAGCTATTAGCTATTAATATAACTGCCATGGCTACACTAGGCAGTTGATAGGTTGGCATAGAAACGGATGGGGGATTGTGGCTAGTGAGTGTGGTGAGGAAGCAGATTGCAGCTAGTAAGTACGGTTAGTAAGCAGATGGTGGATTGCGGACCATATCGATCCTACTTCCAGTGTCTTGTCCAGCTACCAGTGAGACTGGGGCACAGGAAGACCACTCATTGGGGTACTAGCAGATGTTTGCTTTTGTGTCTTGACCAGCTGTCATCGAGAATATAGTGGTTGTGGGGACAAAGCCCCAAAAGCAGTTACCAGGCTCTTGGCCTCACATAGAAAGGTGCTGGCTTGGGTAGTAAATGGCCATCAACTGTGATCAGATGGCCATCAGCTGTGGCTAGTTGGCTGTCAGCTGTAACCCATAAGCCATTGGCTACTAATATAACTGCTGTGGCTACGCTAGCAAAAAAGAATGGGGGCTAGCAAGAAGATGGTGGCTGGCAAGTGCAGACTGCTGTTAGGACGGCGGTTGCAGATTATGTAGATCCTGCTTCCTGTGTCACCAGCCCTGCCGCCAGCAAAAATATAGTAGTATGACACCCCTACCTATGGCTCCGTGGGTGTTCCTTTTTGGCCTCACCATGTCCTGCGTTCTTATGAGGGGAATGGGATCTGAGACCCCGCTGGACGCCCCACACGACAAATGGTGCAGCGAGCAGGGTCCCCCGCACAACAGTGGTGTAACTCCTGTGGGGTCAGAGCCCCAGAGAGCAGTTTCCAGGCTCTCAGCCTCACATAGAAAAGTGCTGGCTCAGGTAGTAAATGGCCATCAACTGTGATTGGCTGGCCATCAGCTGTGGCTAGTTGGCTAGCAGCTGTAACCAGTGAGCCATTGGGCACTAATATAATTGCCATGGCTACACTAGCAGAAAAAAATGGGGGCTAGCAAGAAGATGGTGGTTCAGCTGGCAAGCGCGGATTGCAGTTAGCATGGTGCAGTGCGGAGTGAGGATTGCAGATTGAGGAGAGTGGAGGAGAGTGAAGGAGAGTCGAGAAGAGTCAGTCGGTTGGAAGCAAAGCGGACAGCAGGTCGCATGTCGTGTAAATCCAGCCTCTAGTGAGATCATAGTGCTATGACTTTCCTACCTATGGCTCCATGGGTGTTCCTTTTTGGCCTACCCATGTCCTGTGTTCTTATGTGGGGAGCAGGAACAGAGACCCCGCAGGAGACCCTGCATGACACTCCCATTATTATTTCTTTTTGGCCTCACTATATCCTGCATTCTTATGTGAGGAGTGGGAGCTGAGTCCCTGCATTACATGTATGTAGAAAGATATTTATGGATGCTGAGTAGCTAAAAAGGTGGGCTCTGCCAGATAAGAAGCTACTATTTCTCAGCTTCAAACCACCCTTCTTTATTATTTCTGATGCTGGTGCCAAGACTCTGCAAGCCACACTTCTGCTTTGCCACCTGGCATTGTATTTAGCTCTGCCAATATGGGACATGTCACATGGGGTGCCATGCGAGGTCTCAGCTCCCGCTCCCCACATAAGAATGCAGGATATGATGAGGCCAAAAAGGAACAACCATGGAGCCATTGACAGGTAAATTATACCGCTATATTCTTGCCAGTGGCTGGGCTGGAAACAGGAAGAAGGAACCACACGATCTGCAACCCACCATCTGTTTCTCTGCCAACCAACCTCACTTGCTAAACGTAATCCACCGTGCTAACTTCAATCTGCCTATCTGCAATCTACAATGCACACTCCATGCTTGCTAGCTTAGCCACGGCAGTTATTTCAGTGGCTAATGGCTAACTGGTTACAGCTCAGGGCCAACTAGTCACAGCTGATGGCCATCTACTACTCGAACCAGCACCTTTCCACGTGAAGCAGAAAGACTGGAAACTGCTCTCTGGGAATCTGTCCCCACACTCCACCCCTACAGGGTCTCACTTAACAATCTACGTGACAAGTATCTTCCGTGAAGGGCTCTGTGCCTTATTGGCCTATAGGCACCTATGGACGGAAATAAATAGCAGTCTAGGAACCAACAATGGCAAATCACTTCCATCTGGCACGGTACATGCTAGCTTTTTGTCCTGGGAAAGGAGGGTCACTGCCACTTGCACATTTCCGGGTTTGTGGTACCAGAAATTTATGGCAGTGCTTGGGGTCCCTTGCATAGTTTAATCATGCAACAGAAGAGGGGACCCCATAATAGGCCATAACGAGAGCACATAGTTTCCTCACAAAATCATCCTGGCATTAGCACCTCCGTATACCACAGTCACATGTGGTGGCCACTCAGCCACCAACCCTGGCGTCACTTGCAAATCATGAATCAAACCAGCCTCCCATGGGGCTATCAGACTCAACCACTGACAGTAGGGGCTTTTGACCTGCCAGGGCCAGGTCCACTACTGCCGTACCCCTGCTTTGAAGCATGTGGGTGTTGGCAGCATAATGTTTCCATTTCTGCCATAGCCTGGCTTGAACAGTCTAACCTGTGGTAACCTGTCACTGAATGGAGCGGCCGTTCAATGTAGCAGAAGCTTCTACTGGTGTGGGCCCTCCCTTCCATGGTCTCTCATTCAGGATTCTCAAGACATCCCATAGACGCGAGGCCCAGTCGCGTATTGTGGGAGAGTGTTTTGACACCCAGAGGCCTTGCTTCAAAAGGCTGTTGTACTCAGGGATACTGTGGATACCTGATCATGGCATTGTACACCAGAAGCTAAACATTAATGAATGCCAACTATAATTTTATATATATAATGTGATGGTTCAGTGTGAGGTCGGAGGGATAGTGGATGGGGGGAGGGGGGTTCACAGTGTGAGGGATATAAATGATGAACGTCTAAGTATTACCTTGTCTTGTACACCTGAAACAAATAAATAAATAAATAAATAAATAAATAAATAAATAAATAAATAAATAAAAAGGCTGTTGTAGCGTTCCATCATGCCAGGTGCTTGTGGCTTGTACGGGGTAGGAAACAACCATTGTATGTGCATACTGGCAGCCCAGCGCTGCACTTCTTGCCCCGTAAAATGGGTACCCCGTCACTTTCAATGACTTGAGTGCGCCCATAGAAGATGCACAGCCATGTAAGAGCGACCACTGTATGCTGCTGATCCGCAGCCGGACACGGCCAAGCAAACATCAACCCTGTAGCTGTGTCCACTGCTGTGAATGCGTACATCACATCGTGGGCTTCAGGCAGAGGTCCAATGCAATCCACTTGCCAGCAAGTGAGGGGCACCCGTCCTCATGTAATCTGTGTCTCCCAGGGGAGCCTCCGCCTTTGGGGTCTGTCCAGGGCAAAGAAAACACAGTCATAGCAGGCATCTGTTATCTCTTGCCATTTCAAAGGCAGAGCCCAGCGTCTGCTCACCTACCAATGGGCCACATCATTGTGGCAGGGGCCTGTTCTAACCATCGGACACATTAGGGCATCTGCTTCATCACTACTTGGGGACACTAAGAGGGAATGACCTGTGACATGCATTAGGGTCAGCTCCTTTCTCTGCCCTAGGTTCCATAGGGCCTGCCACATGGCTTGACCCCATAGTGGACAGTGTCCTACCAGTTTTGGTGTTTCCTACATAGGGAGCCAAAACGTTAGGCCCCAGAACACCATCCAGCTTTCAGAGCAAATAACTAGGGGCCGCAATTCATGGCTGATTATCATCTACACAGCCCGTAGCTCAGCTCACTTGCTACTCTGGCCCGTCCCAGTATAAAACCAAATGGTGTCTGTTTTGGGCTGCACACCACTAGCCGTCCAAATGGCTGCAGCTCCTCTGCTAGAACCATCAGTAAACCAGGCATCCTCAGGTACTGGGGGCTGTCTTTCTCTGTAGGGCGAGGGCTCCAAGTCCTCCCCTCTAGGCAGAGAGCTTGGCTCAGCCTGGGCTGCAAGCTCCACAGGCCCCAGGACCTGTTGTAGCTCTGTGCTCAAAGGGCTTGAACTAAGGGTGCTACGTTGCTCAAAGTAGGCACCCAACTTGGCGAGAGTGGTGGTCTGTGCCATCCCTGTTTTGCGTCCCTGGGTCTACATACAGACCCACCCTTGTATGGGATAGGTTGTTTGAACCAACACCTGTGCTGTCCCTGTGATGGTTTCTGTGACCACTAGGGCTGCATACACAGTGGCCAGCTGTTTCTCTATTAGAGATTAGCAGACCTCCACTCCTTTCCATAATTGGGACCAAAATCCCACTGGCCACCGGAGATAGTCCTGCCTTTGCCAGAGGCCCCATCCATACCCCTCTTGGGTTACATGAACATCAAGTTCAAATAGGGGACCAGGGTCTACTACTTGCAGAGCCTGTGCCTGCTGCAATACACATTTTGTGTCAACAAAGCCTTGCTCTATAACCTCTGTCCAATCCCATGATGCCCCTTTCCTATCATGCTATATAAGGGCCTTGCCATTTATGATAAATGGGGTACAAACGCCTGCCAATACCCCAGCAGACTCAAACACATCTGCAATTGGGAGACCTTGGTTGGTCGGGGAAAGGCTTGTATTTTATCAGTAATTACCTCCGGTATGACCTTTGTCTTATCGGACCACACAACACCCAAAAACTTGATGGATAAGCCAAGGCCTTGGACCTTTTCCTCGTTCACCACTCAGCCACGTGACTTCAGGTGGCGGAGAAGAGAAGAAGCTGCTTGCCGTAAATCTGAAAGAGAATCAGACGTTAGTAAAACATTATCAACATAATGAAACAGGACCACAGAGGACAGCTGATCCTACTGTGCCAAAGTCTGGGCTACAAGCCCATGGCAGATAGTGGGGCTGTGCAAGTATCCTTGTGGATGGACTTGAAAAGTCCACTGCCACCCGTCCCAAGTAAAAGCAAACTGCTATTGACAGTCCAGTGCAATGTCAATGGAGAAAAAAACATTGGCCAAATCCAGTACATGGTTATACGTTCCCAGGTGGATAGTCAGACGATCCATCAAATAGTGTACTGAAGGTACTGCCACGTGCAAAGGTGGTGTCACCTTATTTAACTCCCTATAGTCCACAGTCATTCGCCAGTTCCCATCTGGCTTCTTGACAGGCCATACTGGGGAGTTAAAGGGACTATGCGTTGGCCTCACAATATGTGTCTTCTCCAATTCCAAAATTGTACGACCAATCTCCTCCTGTCCTCCTGGCAGGTGGTACTGTCGCACTGTAACCACGTGCTGGGTCTGTGACAACACTTGAGGAGGGTGGTGAGCATGCCCTTGTATCACCGCTTTCAGTGCCCGGATCCAGAGACAGAACTCTCCAACCGATGTCTGTAAATTGATGCCATGTAGGATATCCACCCCTAGAATATATTCTGGAACAGGGGAGACGTACACATTGTAGGTAGAGGGGGGAAGGCTTCCTATACCCTGATGTAAGGAAACAGCTTTTACCATCACAGTCTTTCCTCTGTAGCCATCAATACAGATTGCTGGTCTGGAGAACAGTTCTGGGTTCCCATAAATAAGACTACAGTCTGTGCCAGTATCAAATAGGGCCAAAACCCTCTGCACATTAGAAGGGAACCAATATATGGACAGTTCCACATGGGGCCTCCGGTCCTCGCTCATCTCCTCTGACCTGGTACCTTGGCCTCACCCTTAATCAAGCTGAAAGAAGTCAGCCTTAAGTGGCCGCATGAAGTCCTGGAGGACTTTCCCAGACTTCTCCTTTAGGCTTCATCGGAATTGCTGTTCCTGACGCAACTGTTTCCAAAGTTCCAACAAAAGTGCATTGGGAGACTGATTCTGGGAGGTGAACACACAATGGGATTTATAGATGATGTAATACAGAATTGTACACCTGAAATCTATGTAATTTTACTAACAAATGTCACCCCAATAAATTTTTTAAAAAGTGCATTGGGTTGTTGGTCTATTTTTTTCAGATCAATCCCTGCTGCCATGAGATCACGCCACATCTGCGTTACTCTCTGAGGCCCATGACCTCGCCCCCTTACTTTTGGCGTAGGCTTCCAGGTCTTAACTTCTTGAACCTCCTGTCTTAACTTCCTTTGCCCCCAGCTTTCAACATCCCCCAGGGTAGCCATGGCAATGACAACTTCATGGACCTGCCGCCCCACATAGGGCGTAAGAATGGCAACTAAGTATCCAAAAGCACTTGCAGGGGCAGTATCCAAAACCAGATCTCTCATGCTCATTGTAAAACGTTCCTCATCCGGCCTGTGCATATTAGAGTTGAACATAGCATGTCTCACATCCATTTCACAGATGATTTGAGTAAATTTTTTGTACTACTGCCATTTACTCATAGAGTCTGGCAGCTCGCCAACCTCTCCCCATACTGTGTGGACTACAGCAGTGAGTCACTCCATTAGAATGTAGTTGCCCTGGTCTTGGGCCAACCTATCGCAATTCTGTAACCTTTGTCACAGGGACAGATGCACAGTCATGAAGGCTAGCTTTTTCATTTTGCCTGGGGAGCGGAGAATGCTGTCTACCCCCTCATCCCAGAAATGTAGTCTCCAAGCTGAGATTGGCTCTCCAGGGCACTGTCGGCACCACCTCCCCAGCTCCTGCAACTCAGTGGGAATATAAGGGGTGTAGGTTGTGAACTCAGTCACAGCTGGGTTGCTGGCAGCAATGCCCCCAGGGCCCATATGTTGCTCATACTTTACCTTTTGCTTCATAATGGGCCGGGTGTGGGGTTGGGAGCTACACTGTCTCCACTGGCGTTGTCCGCCTCTGCCTCAGATTCTCCACTGTGGGGCTCCTCCTCTAACAGGCAGACCCAAGGTGCCAGTGCCTCCCACCGGGACACCTATTCCCACACCTGGGCTATTCCAGCAAGCATTTCCTCTGAGTTATGATGCAATGTGGTGAGAACCTCCTCCAACCGGTAGTCATGAGCTTCCAGTGCCTCCCCCCAGGGCTGCTGGTCCTGCACCTGAGCTATTTCATTAAGTGCTTCCCCCATGTTATGATGCAACCCAGTGAGGAACATCCAGCCCACACAGCCGGCTGTACCCTTGCCTCCTCCGGCAACTGCTCAGCTAGAATCTGCAGGGCCCTCTCCATGCTGGCTTAGAGTCATCCATGTCCTCCCACCCCTTCTCGGGGGTCCAAATTCTGAGAACAGTGGCTACTGGCTAACATACACTGTGTGGGGGCCACATGTCCTACTGCCCAGAGTCAGACTCCATTCCTATCTGGCCAGAATCCTGCTCACCGTTCCAGGTGTCCAAGTGGGTGGAGGCCTCAGTGTAAAACATCCACAACTCTAGGAGCCCACAGTAGCAGCAGACCACCAAGAGGAAGATGGAGCTTACTTTGGCCAACAGGGCAGCGTGCCATCTGGAGGCTTCAGAGGACCACCGATTCACTGACGGGTCACATTTCTCCCAGGCAGATTGCGTTTCCTGCTACCGGCACTGCTCCTCACAGGTCTCCCAAAAGAAAGCTCCCATGCATATAAACTGCTCCATTACCCTTGGAGAATCTGGCCGGCATTATACCCTGCTCGCTGCGTCATGTGTCACGTAGGATACTATGCAGGTTCTCAGCTCCTGCTCCCCACATTAGAACACAGGATATGGTGAGGCCAAAAAGGAACAACCATGGAGCCATAGAAAAGGGAGTCATACCACTATATTCTTGCCAGCGGCTGGGCTGCTTCTCTACCAACCAACTTCACTTGCTAACTGCAATCCGCCTCTCTGCAATCCACAATCCACAATCCACAATCCACAATCCACAATCCACAATCCACACTTGCTAGCTTAGCCATGGCAGTTATATCAGTGGCTAATGGCTAACTGGTTAAAGCTCATGGCCAACTAGTCATAGCTGATGGCCATCTACTACCCGAGCCAGCATCTTTCCACATGAGGCCGAGAGCCTGGAAACTACTCGCTAGGACTCTGTCCCTACAGGACATGACTGGGAGACTGCAAGGCTGAAGGTGAAAGAAGAGACATGCGCCTTCCTGCTTAATCTCTGTTGGGTTCATGTTGATTTCCTGTTCTTTTGAGTCTCACATCTCCCCTCAGCAAGATTCTATAATGGAAACAGCAAGTTTCTCCCAAAGTAGCAGTTGAATCCACTATGTCGCTTTTCCAATACTTACAGAACCAGCCTCATCATACCTGCTTCCTCTTCTCCCAGAGTGACCCCAGTGCCTCCCTCTTCAGAGGTCTGAGAGTCAGTGCTATGGAGCCCTTCCTCTAGGTTTCTAGTTTTAAAAAGTTCAACCTCTTCTGTTTGCCCAGCCCTATATACAAGTATGGCAGCTGCTTCCTGTAGTTGCTAACTCTGTGATGATTTGTTGTTTTCTTTTTACCTTTTTAGTTTTCAATTTAACAATCTTTATACCAAGTCAACTATTTTTTATATTAATTTTTCCTCTGTTCAAATAACTAGTATGTTTTTTGTCCTCTGATTGTTACATCAAGCTACTATAGTTTTCTGAAATTCTTTCCTCATATAAACATTGATAATAATGCAGGAAGTCCTCATTATCCAAGAGTAACTGACATCAGAAAAGTCCATTTAAGTGAATACACATTAAAAAGACCAAAAATACATTGTAAATTGTGAACAAAAGGTTTAATTGGGATGGAAGCTTGAAAAAAATTATGGTATACAAAACATTATCTTACATTTAACAAAATTGTATTTAAATTTGAACTATGCACTACTCAGAACAAAGATTGATTTTATGTTGATTTTGACTTTTCTTGTGTGTGTGCAATTTTTCTAAAAAAATGTATAATAATATAATATTCTACCCTGAACTTTATTTTTATTGTGTTTGCATATTCATTAATAGAGTCATTTCTGGAAAAATAATGCAGGGCTTCATCTATTTTCAAAAGAACTCTATCTTCATCATTATGGTCAATGTTATCTTATTTAACTATTAAGTGGTCTATCTCTGCAAGATTCCCATTTATTGTTTGTTTCACAAGTAATTTTTGTTATCACTTTCATTAATTTTATGAAATTCTGCATCTTTTTTAAAATTTCCAATTTTACATTTTGATGAATTTGAATATGTCTGCATTAAAATACTATATTATGACTAGGATGCAATGGAAAGAGAGGGATGCTAGTATTTATCATGGAGGGGTAATTAAGTGAATATTAATTTATGTAGTAGTTTATTATTGAATATTTTTGCATTTTGATTATGTTAGCTTCTCAAGAAATCATATAGCTGCCAAGAGAGACATGATGAATGCCTGGCTAGCAAGGATCACATATATACTGGTAGGATTCTTGTGTCATAAGAGATCATGTATAAAAGGTGTTTACCACAGTGACTGAAACACAGGTGGCTGTAATAACTACCATTATTAAATTTTAACAATTTAGTTAAATAAATGTGTATTTTATCATATTTGTATTTTGGGGGCATAAAAATAATTTTCCTTCTACCTTTGTAAGTTCTTCTGGCTGGTCTAATAATCAAATTGACAACAGACAGATTAACAGGAGAAAATAACCAAATTTATTATGTATGTACACGTGGAGGCTCTGTAAGAATATAGGACCCCAGGACAAATCAGGCAGTGGAGGCTTATATGTTTTTCTTGACTAAGGAAAGGATGGCAGGTTTCTGGGACTTCAAAGGAAAAGTACCATGTTTCCCCCAAAATAAGACCAGGTCTTACATTAAGTTTTGTTCTAAAAGACACACTAGGGCTTATGTTCAGGGGATGACCTCCTGAAAAACCATGGTTGGTCTTGTTTTCCGATTAGGTCTTATTTTCGGGGAAACATGGTAGGTAACTCACATGTAGATGAGAAAGAGCAAACAGGTGGTAAATTCTTGCCTGGCAACCTAGAAACAATGATACACAAAGAGAAATCTAACAGACTGGTTAGCTTCTCACTATCTACCACACCGAGATCATATTATGATGCTAAAGTGATAGCTCCTTTCATTTAAGTAAGTTTTTCTTATATGAATTCCTTTAGGCATGTAAAGGGGGAGGGTCAAAAATTCTCCTGGAATCTTTTTTTTTCTTCTTTAAAATAACTGGCTTAGAATAATCAATATCTCAAAAAGGCATAGTTTGGACTGGCAAACTGCTTTCCCCCAGTATATAAGACTCAATGTGATTCTTTAGTGCGAACAGAGTTAGGTAAGAAGACAGAATAGAACATGAGCATACCGACCTCAATCAAGAAACAGAAAGAATATTTTCATTGGATATATGATAAGTTTATTTCTACATCTTTAAAATAAAATAGAACTTATTATAAAGGTTTTAGAGAGAAGCAATGACTGGATATTTCGCTATAAATATGCATCAGTATTTGGAAACTGAAACTCCTATATCGGTGCTTAAGATTACAATTTCAATTCATTGATGGGGTAAAGAAAAGTAACAAGGGAATAAAATGGAATTAGAAATACATTGCCCAACATTCTAAGAGAAACTAAAATGAGCCACAATATTTTGAATTTCTTTTAAATGGAAACAGCTCTGTTTAAACTTTTAACATAAAAGCACTTATTATGCTTACTGCAATTCTAAGGGTTTGCTCATGGCCTGCTGCTAGCGTGTTTCCCCGAAAATAAGACCTAGATGGACAATCAGCTCAAATGCATCTTTTGGAACAAAAATTAATATAAGACTCGATATTATATACTATATTATATTACATTACATTACATTATATTATATTATATTATATTATATTATATTATATTAGACCCAGTCTCATGTTATAGTAAAATAAGATCAGGTCTGTCATGCAGGGTAACATGCAGGGTCTCTGGTCCCGCTCCCCACATAAGAACGCAGGATATGGTGAAGCCAAAAAGGAACACCCACGGAGCCATAGATAGGAGAGTCATACTACTATATTCTCATTGGCGGCTGGGTTGGAGACACAGGAAGCAAGAGCCACACTATCCGCAACCTGCTGTCCACTTCTATGCCAACCCACCTCACTTGCTAGCTACAACAAGCCATGCTAACCGCAATCGGCTCTCGCTAGCTCAGCCACCATCTGCTTGCTAGCCTCCATTTTCTGCTAGAGTAGCCACAGCAGTTATATTAGCAGCCAATAGCTTACTAGTTACAGTTGACGGCCAACTAGCTACAGCTGATGGCCATCCAATCAGAGTTGATGGCCATTTACTACCTGAGCCAGCACCTTTCCACGTGAGGACGAGAGCATGGAAACTGCACTCCTGGCTCTGTCCCCACAAGGTCTTATATTAATTTTGGCTCCAAAAGACACATTAAAGCTGATTGTCCATCTAGGTCTTATGCTCAGGGAAACACAGTACCTAACAAGAAAAGGTTGAAGCAAACTGAAACATGAATCTATGGGTCTCAAGAAATGAGTAGGTGTGTTGACTTGAATTTGTATTTCCTGTCAATAAAAATACATTAGAACATCTAAATTTCTTATATCTAAAATAATATTAAAGGCTGATTTCTTATATCTAAAATAATATTAAAGGCTGATATGACCCGTGAGTAACTGCATCAGCTTTATATTTTAAAAAAGAAGTTTTAGATAATAAAATATTGTATATGGCATGCCAATTTTTAATCATGGTGGTTTGGTTTGCTTCCATCTTACTTACTATAATTTTAAGTTAATTTGAAATTCAATATTATTTTATATTAGTTTCAGATGTACAGCATACTGGTGAGACATTTGTATAATTTATAAAATGATCCCCCCAATTAGTCTAGTACCTGGCACTATGCATATTTATTAAAATATTATTGACAATATTCCCTATGTTGTACTTTACACCCCTGTGACTATTTCATAACTACTAATTTGTAATATCTGAATCCCTCCATCTTTTTCACCCACACCTCAGACCCGCTCCAGTCTGGCAATCACCATTTGATTCTCGATATCTATGTGTGTGACTCTGTTATGTTTGTTTGTTTTGTTTTATTCTTTAAATTCCACATATAATTGAGATCATATGGTAATTGATTTGTTTGACTTATTTCACTTAGTATAATAACATCTAAGGCCATCCGTGTTGTTGCGAATGCTATTTCATTTTTTATGTCCAAGTAATATTCTATCGTATATGTGTACCACATATTCTTTATTCAGTTTTCTATTAATGGGCACTTAAGTTGCTTCCCTATCTTAGTTATTGTAAATAACACTGCAGTGAACATAGAGGTGCATATATGTTTTCAAATTAGAGTTTTGGATTTCTTTGCATAAATACCCAGAGTGGAATTTTGGGTCATAAGGGAGTTTTATTTTTAATTTTTTGAGGAAACTCCACACTATTTTCCATAGTTACTGCACTATTTTGCAATCCCACCAACAGTACACAGGAGTTCCATTTTCTCCATATCCTCTGCAACACTTGTTCCTTGTTCTTTATTGATGATAGCCATTCTCATGGGTATGAGGTGATATCGCATTGTGGTTCTAATTTCCATTTCTTGGATGATTAGTGATGTCCAATATCTTTTCATATGTCTATTGCCCATCTGTATGTCTTCTTTGGAGAAATGTCTGTTCCGGTCCTCAGCCCATTTTTTTTTTTTATTGGATTGTTCATTTTTGGTGTTGAGTTTTATTAGTTCTTTAACATATTTTGGATAGTAATCCTTTACTTGATGTGTTATTGGTGAATATCTTCTCCCATTCAGTAGGTTATCTTTTTGTTTTGTTGATGGGTTGCTTTGCTGTGCAAAACTTGACTTTAATGTAGTTCCATTTGTTTATTTTTTCTTTTGTTTCCCTTGCCTGAGGAGTAGATCAGAAAAAATATCATTGAGTGATGTCAGAGAGTTTACTGCCTATGTTTTCTTCTAGGAGTTTTATGGTTTGGGGTCTTATATTTAAGTCTTTAATCCACTTTAAGTTGATTCTTGTGGTATATGGAGTAAAAACGTGGCCCAGTTTCTTTTTTATATGCATATGTCCAATTTTCCAAATATAATTTATTGAATAGACTGTCATTTCCCCAGTGTATATTCTTCTTTCATTTGTCATAGATTATATGACCTTATAGGTGTGGGTTGATTTCTGGGCTCCCTATTCTTTTCCACTGATCTATGTGTCTGTTTATAGGCCATACCATACTGTTTTGATTACTACAGCCTTGTAATATAGTTTGATATCAGGTATGTGATACTTCCAATTTTGTTTTTCTTTCTCAAGATTGCTGTGGCTATTTGGGCTCTTTTGTAATTGTGTATATATTTTAAGATTATTTGTTTTAATCCTGTGAAAACTGCCATTGGTATATTGATACAGATTGCATTGAATCTATAGATTGCTTTCAGAAATGTGGATATTTTAATGATGTTAATTCTTCCTATTCATCAACACGGTTTATGTATCCATTTATTTCTAGCTTCTTTAGTTTTTTTTTTTCTTCAGTGTCTTATTGTTTTCTAAGTACAGATCTTTTACCTCCTTAGTTAAATTTATTCCTAGGTATTTTATTTATTTTTGATGCAATTATAAATGAGATTTTTTTCTTAATTTTTGTTTCTGATAGTTCATTACTGGTATAGAGAAATACAACTGATTTCTGAATATTAATTTTGTATTATGTTACTTTACTGAACTCATTTATTAGTTATAATACTTTTGTGGGTTTTTTTTTTGGTGGGATCTTTAGAATTCTCTGCATATAGTATCATGCTATCTGCAAATAAAAAATTTTACTTCTTCCTTTCCAATTTGGATGCTACTTATTTATTTATTTATTTATTTACTTATTTACTTATTTATTTATCTAATTGCTGTGACTAGGACTTCCAGTACTATGATGAATAAAAGTGGTGACTGTGGACATGCCTGTCTTGTTCCTGATCTTAAGGAGAATGTTTTGAGCATTTCACTGTTAAGTATAATGTTAGCTGTGGGTTTTCCTTATATGCCCTTTATTTTGTTGAGATTTATTCCCTCTATTCCCACTTTGCTGAGAGTTTTATCATAATTGGATGTTGGATTTTGTCAAATGCTTTCTCTGCATCTATTGATATGATCATATGATTTTTATCTTTCATTTTAATTGTGTGGTGTATCACATTAATTGATTTGCAGTTGTTGAACCAACCTTGCATCCCATGAATAAATCCCATTTGATCATGGTGTATGATCTTTTTAATGTATTGCTGATTTGGTTTGCTAATATTTTCTAGAAGAATTTTGCATCTTTATTCGTCAGGGATATCAGTCTATAATTTTCTTTTTTTGTAATATCTTTGTTTTGGAATCAGCGTAATAGATGCTTCTTAAAAAAACTTGGGGGCATTCAATCATCTTGAATTTTTTTGGAATAGTTTGAGAAAAATAGGTGTTAATTCTTCTTTGAATGTATGGAAAAATGCACCTGTGAAACTATCTGGGCTAGGACTTTTTTGTTGGGAGTTTTTTTATTACTTATTAGATTTCAATGGTATTAATCCACTGGTTAGGATTTTCTGTTTCGTCTAGTTTCAGTCTTAGAAGATTGTATGTTTCTAGGAACTTATCCATTTCTTCCAGATGGTCCAATTTGTTGGTTTATAGTTGCTCATAGTATTTTCATAATGTTTTTTTCTTTCTTTTTTTTCTTTTCTTTTTTTTCTTTTTTTATTTTATTTTTTTTATATTTCTCTGGTGTCTGTTGTCACTTCTCCTCTTTCATTTCTGATTTTATTTATTTGGGTCCTCTCTTTTTGTTCCTGATGAGTTTGGTTAAAGATTTTTCAGTTTTTTTTTTTTTTTAATTTTACTTTTATTTTTATTTTACTTTTAATTAAAGTTTAGTGGGGTGACAACTGTTAGTAAAGTTACATAGATTTCAGGTGTGTAACTCTGTAATACATCATCTATATATCACATTGTGTGTTCACCACCCAGTTCTCTTTCCATAACCATATATTTGATTTCCTTTACCCTCACCTACGACCCCCTCGCTCCTTACCCTCTGGTAACCACTAAACTATTGTCTGTGTCTATGAGTTTTTGTTTCTTCATTTGTTTCTCTTGTCCTTTTGTTGTTTTTGGTTTATATACCACATATCAGTGAAATCATAGGGTTCTCTGCTTTTTCGGTCTGACTCATTTTGCTTAGCATTATAATCTCAAAATCCATCCATGTTAGCGCAAATGGTACTATTTCATCTTTTCTTATGGAGGAATAGTATTCCATATTTTTAATTTTTCCAAATAACCAGATCTTGGGTCTCTTGATCTTTTGTATTTTTTAAACTCTATTTTGTTTATTTCTTCAATGATCTTCCTTATTCCCTTCCTTGTTGTCACTTTAGGCTTTGTTTGCTGTTATTTTTCTAGTTTTTATAAGTGTAAGTCTAGATTGTTTATTTGAGATTTTCTTATTTTTTGAGGTAGGTCAGTATTATCATGAATTTCCTTTTTAGGACTGCTTTTAGTGTGTCTCATAGGTTTAGAGTCATTGTGTATTTGTTTTCATTTGTCTCAACAAATGTTTTGATTTTCTCATTGACCTCAGTGTTAACCCATTTATTGTTTAGTAGCATGTTATTTAGACTAGTGTATTTGTGTATTTGTCAGTGTTTTTCCTATAATTCATTTTCAGTTTCATTCCATTGTGTTCAGAGAAGACACTTACTATGATGCCTCAATCTTCTTATATTAATTAAGGCTTGATTTGTGGCCTAACGTGTAGTCTATCTTGGAAAATATCCTATGCACAATTGAAAAGAATGTATATTTTTCTTTATTGAGATGAAATGCTCTGAAAATATGAATTAAATCCTTTTGGTTTGAGGTGCTCTTTAAGGCCACTTTTTCTTTGTTGATTTTCTGTCTGGAAAATCACTCCATTGATGTCAATGAGATATTAAACTTCTCTACTATGATTGTATTAGTGTCAATTTCATCCTGTTGGAAGCAATAATATAAAGCAATATTTTCTTTATATGTTTAGGTGCTCCTTTGTTGGCTACATAAGTGTTTACAAGAGTTACATCCTCTTGTTGGACTGATCCCTTTATTATTATGTAATGTCCCTCTTTGTGTCTTATTATAGTCTTTGTTTTAAACTTCATTTTTCTCTGATACAAATATTGATACTCCAGCTTTCTTTCATTTCCATTTGCATGAAATATCTTTTTCCATCACTTTACTTTTAGTCTGCGTATGTCTTTCAATCTGAAGTGGGTATGTTATAAACAGCATACATGTGGGTCTTGTTTGTTATCCATTCACCTACCCTACCTCTTTTGATTAGAGCATTTAATCTATTTACATTTAAAGTGATTATGATATGTACATATCTATTGCCATTTTATTATTCATTTTTATGTTCATTTTTTTATCCATTTTTGTTCTTAAAGAAGTCACTTTTTCATTACCTACAATACTGGTTTTAGGGTGATGAACTCCTTTAGCTTTTTCTTGTCTAGGGAGTTCTATATTTCTCCTTATTTTTTGAATGATAGTCTTGCTGAGTAGTGTAGTCTTTGTTGCAGGTCCTTGCTTTTCATCATTTTCAATATTTCATGATACTCTCTTCTGGACTGCAATGTTTCTATTAATAAATCTGTTGACAATCTTCTGGGAGCTCTCTTGTAACTACCTTCCATTCTCTTGCTACTTTTAAGATTCTTTCCTTGTATTTAAGCTTTGCCATTTTAATTATGATGTGTCTTGGTGTGGGCCTCTTTAGGTTCAACTTGATTGGGACTCCCTGTTATTCTTCAACTTGTATATCTATTTAATTGTCCAGATTAGTGAGGTTTTCCATCATTATTTATTCAAATAGGTTCTCAAACCCTTGTTCTATCTCTACTCCATATGGTACCATTATGATGCAAATGTCATTATGATTGATGTCCCAGAGGTCTCTTAAACTATCATCATTTTTTAATAGTTTTTGCTCTTCCAGTTTTGTGTTTTCTACTACTTATCATCCAAATTGCTGATTCAGTCCTCTACTTCATCTGATCTGCTATTGTTTCCTTCTCCTGTATTCTTCAGGTCAGTTATTGTATTTTTCATTTCTTTTTTTCTTTTTTTAATTTATTGGGATGACACATGTTAGTAAAATTACATAGAATTCAGGTGTAGA
The DNA here is from genome assembly GCF_964194185.1 of Rhinolophus hipposideros. NCBI lineage: Eukaryota > Metazoa > Chordata > Mammalia > Chiroptera > Rhinolophidae > Rhinolophus > Rhinolophus hipposideros. The sequence goes on from NC_138046.1 coordinate 30,166,116, forward strand.
ATTCTATATTAGATCATCTATAAATCCCACTGTGTGTTCACCACACAGAGTCAGTTCTCCTTCCATCACCATATATTTCATTTTCCTTACCCTCATCTCCCACCCCCACTCCCTTACACCCTGGAAACCACTAAATTATTGTCTGTGTCTATGAATTTTTGTTTCCCATTTGTTTGTCTTTTTTTGCTGTTTCTGGTTTATATGCCACATATCAGTGAAATCATACAGTTCTCTGCTTTTTCTGTCTGACTTATTTCGCTTATCATTATACTCTCAAGATCCATCCACGTTGTCACAAATGGTCCTATTCCGTCTTTTCTTACCGACAAATAGCATTCCATTGTGTATATATACCACAACTTCTTTATCCATTCATCTATCTAAGGACATTTTCGTTGTTTCTATGTCTTGGCCACCATAAATAAAGATGCAATGAACATTGGAGCACACGTGTCTTTATGTATAAATGATTTCAGAGTTTCGGGGTAGATACACAGGAGAGGGATTGCTGGGTCATTTTGTAATTCTATTCATAATTTATGGAGGCAACTCCACACTACCATCCATAATGGCTACACCAGTCTGCATTCCCACCAACAGTGTACGAGTGTTCCTTTTTCTCCACAGCCTCTCCAACACTTGTTACTATTTGTCTTGTTGATGATAGCCATTCTGACTGGGGTAAGGTGATATCTCATTGTTGTTTTTCTTTGCATTTTCTGATGATTAGTGATGTTGAGCATTTTTTCATATGTTTATTTGCCATTTCTATGTCCTCTTTGGAGAAATGTCTCTTCAGGTCCTCTGCCCATTTTTCAATTGGGTTGTTTGTAATTTTTTTGTTGAGTTTCATGACTTCCTTGTATATTTTGGATATTAGACCCTTATCAGAAGCACCATTTGCAAAAATCTTCTCCCATTCAGTTGGTTGCCTCTTTACTTTCTCGATGGTTTCTTTTGCTGTCCAGAAGCTTTTAAGTTTCATATAGTCCCATTCATTTATTTTAGTTTTTACTTCCCTTGCCTTTAGAGTCAAATTCATGAAACACTATTTGAACCCAATGTCCGTAAATTTAGTAGCTATCTTTCCTTCTATGTAGTTTATTTTGTCAGGTCATATGATTAACTATTAGATCCATTTTGAAATAATTTTGGTACATGGTGACAGATAGCAGTCCAGTTTCATTCTTTTGCACATGACTATCCAATTCTCCCAGCACCACTTATTGAAGAGGCTGTCTTTTCTCCATTGTATGTTTTTAGCTTCTTTGTCAAAAATCATCTGTCAATATTTATGTGGTTTTATTTCTGGGTTCTCCATTCTATTCCATTGGTCTATGTGTCTGTTTTTGTGCCAATACCATGCTGTTTTGATTATTGTTGCCCTGTACTACAAGCTAAAGTCAGGGAGTGCGATACCTCCAGTATTGTTCATTTTTCTTAAGATTGCTTTGGCTCATTGGATTCTTTTGTGGTTCCAAACAAATCTGATGATTTTTTGTTCTATTTCTTTACAAAATGTCATTGGGATTTTGATGGGGATTGCATTAAATCTGTATATTTCTTTGGGTAATATGTCCATTTTAACTATGTTGATTCTTCCAAACCATAAGCATGGAATGTCTTTCCATTTCTTTGTGTCTTCAATTTCTTTCAAAAATGTCTTATAGTTTTCAGCATATAGGTCCTTCACATCCTGAGTTAAGTTTATTACTAGGTATTTTATTCTTTTCGCTACAATTGCAAAGGGAATTGTTTTTTGTATTTCTTTTTCTGAGATTTCAGTGTTAGTATATAAGAATGCAATGGACTTTTATACTTTGATTTGGTAGCCAGCAACTTGACTGTATTCATTGATTGTTTCTAATAGCTTTTTGGTGGATGTCTTTTATTTCTTTCTCTTGCCTGATTACTCTGGCAAGGACTTCCAATACTATGTTAAAACGCAGAGGTGATATGGGAGAGCCCTGTCCTGTTCCTGAAAGTAGAGCAAAGGGCTTCAGTTTTTCACCATTAATTATGAGATTAGCTGAGGACTTGTCATATATGGCCTTTATTATATTAAGGTATTTTCCTTGTATACCTATTTTATTAAGTGTTTTAATCATAAATGGATGTTATATCTTGTCAAATGCTTTCTCTGTATCAATTAACATAATCATATGATTTTTTCCTTTATTTTGTTTATGTGATGTATCACATTGATGGATTTGCGGATGTTGAACCATCCTTGTGCCCCGGGGATGAACGCTACTTGGTCGTCATGAATAATCTTTTTAATGCATTGTTGTATTCGTTTTGCTAGAATTTTGTTTTGCATTTTTGCATCTGTATTCATCAAAGATATCGGTCTGTAGTTTTTTTTTTTGTTGTTGTTGTCCTTACCAGGTTTTGGTATAAGGGTAATGTTGGCCTCATAAAATGAGTTAGGGAGTACTGTCTCTTCTTCAGTTTTTGGAAGAGTTTCAGCAGGATTGGTATTAGATCCTCTTTGAAGGTTTGGTAAAATTCACGAGTGAAGCTATCTGGTCCTGGACTTTTGCTTTTGGGAAGGTTTTAGATGACTGATTCTATTTTGTTACTGGTGATCAGTCTGTTTAGATTTTCTAGTTCTTCATGGTTCAGCCTTGGAAGGCTATATGTTTCTAAGAACTTATCCATTTCTTCTAGATTATTGAATTTGATGGCATATAGTCCTTCATAGTATTCTTGGATGATCCTTTGTATTTCTGTGGTGTCCGTTATAACTTCCCCTTTTTCATTTCTGATTTTGATAATTAGTGTCTTTTCTCTTTTTATCTTAGTGAGTCTAGCCAAGGGTTTTTCAATTTTGACAATCTTTTCTTTTCTTTTCTTTTCTTTTTTTTGTGTTCCAATAACACTTTATTTATGTATACTGAAATGTGAAGTTCATATAATTTTCACATGTCACAAAATGTCTTTTGATTTATTTTCACTCATGTCACTCATATTTTGATTTATTTTCTTTTTTTTTTCATAAATTTATTTATTTATTAGTTTCAGGTGTACAAAACAAGGTAATACTTAGACGTTCATCATCCATATCCCTCACACTGTGAACCCCCCTCCCCCTATCCACCATCCCTCCGACCCCACACCGAACCATCACATTATATATATAAAATTATAGTTGGCATTCATTAATGTCCAGCCTCTGGTGTCCAATGCCATGATCAGGTATCCACAGCATCCCTGAGGTGGTCTCCCAAACAGGACGCATGCCCATCGGATACCCAACAAAATCTCCACAACATTATAGAATACCTTCCCCAAATTAATTTTCAAAAACAAAAAAAAAAACAAAAAAACAAACAAACAAACAAAAAAAAAACCCGAGGCCATCTTGTGGTCACCAGCTGCCTCCAAATCCCTTCACCTTTCCCCTTATCCCCAACCCCCTCCCACACACCCATCTAACCACTCTCGGTTTTTTCTCCGCGTCCCCAAAACTGTCTCTGATTAGTTCATTCGCATAGTCTTTTCTTTAGATTCCATATATAAGTGAGATCATATGGTACTTGTCTTTCTCTTTCTGACTTATTTCACTTAACATAATGTTCTCTAGATCCATCCATGTTGCTGCAAATGATAAGATTTCTTTCTTCTTTATGGCTGCGTAATACTCCATTGTATAAATGTACCACAGCTTCTTAATCCAGTCATCTACCGATGGGCATTTCGGTTGTTTCCATATCTTGGCTATTGTGTAAAGTGCTGCAATAAACATAGGAGTGCATACAGATTTTTGAATTGGAGTTTTGGATTTCTCCGGGTAGATGCCTAGGAGTGGAATTACTGGATCATAGGGTAGTTCCATTTTCAGATTCCTGAGATACCTCCATACTGTTTTCCATAGTGGCTGCACTAATCTGCAGTCCCACCAACAGTGCACTAGCGTTCCCTTTTCTCCACATCCGCGCCAGCATTTGTTGTTTGTTGATTTATTGATAATAGCCATTTTGACTGGAGTGAGGTGGTATCTCATTGTGGTTTTTATTTGCATTTCTCTGATGGTTAGTGAGGTTGAGCATTTCTTCATATGTCTTCTTGCCTTCTGTATGTCCTTTTTAGAGAAATGTCTCCCCAAGTCCTCTGCCCATTTTTTAATTGGGTTGTTTGTTTTTTTGGAGTTGAGTTGAGTAAGTTTTTTATAGATTTGTGGTATTAATCCCTTATCAGATATATCATTGGCAAATATCTTTTCCCATACAGTAGGATCCCTTTTTGTTTTATTGATGGTTTCCTTTGCTGTGAAGAAACTTTTTAGTTTGATGTAATCCCACATGTTTATATTTTCTCTTACTTCGCTCGCGCAAGGGGATATATCAGTGAAAATCTTACTCCGGGTAATGTCCATGAAGTTTTTTCCTATATTTTCTTCTAGATATTTTATGGTTTCAGATCTTACATTTAAGTCTTTAAGCCATTTTGAATTTGTTTTTGTATATGGTGTAAGGAGGTGGTCCAGCTTCATTTTCTTGCATGTGTCTGTCCAGGTTTCCCAACACCACTTATTGAACAGACTGTCTTTACCCCATCGTACATTCTTGCTTCCATTGTCGTAGATTAGATGGGCATATAGGCATGGATTTACGTCTGGACTCTCTATTCTGTTCCATTGGTCTATGTATCTATTTTTATGCCAGTACCATGTTGTTTTGATTACTGTAGCCTTATAGTATAGTTTGAAATCAGGTATCGTTATACCTCCCACTTTGTTCTTATTTCTCAAGATTGCTGAGGCTATCCGGGGTCTTTTATGGTCCCATATAAATTTTAGGATTATATGTTCTATTTCTGTGAAAAACGTCGTTGGTAGTTCGATAGGAATTGCGTTGAATATGTATATTGCCTTAGGCAGTATGGACATTTTAACTATATTAATTCTTCCTATCCATGAACATGGAATGTGTTTCCATCTATTTATGTCTTCTTTCATTTCTTTCTTCAGTGTTGTATAATTTTCTGAGTACAGATCCTTTACATCTTTGGTTAGATTTATTCCCAGATATTTTATAGTCTTTGGAGCAATTGTAAATGGAATTGTTTTTTTAATTTCTCCTTCTGCTATTTTATCATTGGTATATACAAATGCAACTGATTTCCGAATATTAATTTTATATCCTGCTACTTTACTAAATTCATCTATCAGTTCTAATAGTTTCTTGGTGGAGTCTTTAGGGTTCTCTATATATAGAATCATATCATCTGCATATAATGATAATTTTATTTCCTCCTTACCAATTTGGATGCCTTTTATTTCTTTCTCTTGTCTGATTGCTGTGGCTAGAACTTCCAGTACTATGTTGAATAGAAGTGGAGAAAGTGGGCAACCTTGTCTTGTTCCTGATCTTAGGGGGAATGGTTTTAGCTTTTCCCCATTGAGTATGATGTTAGCTGTGGGTTTGTCATATATGGCCTTTATTATGTTAAGATATGATCCCTCTATTCCCACTTTCTTAAGGGTTTTTATCATAAAAGGTTGCTGTATTTTATCAAATGCTTTTTCTGCATCTATTGATATGATCATGTGATTTTTATTTTTCATTTTGTTAATGTGGTGTATCACATTAATTGATTTGCGGATGTTGAACCACCCCTGCATACCAGGGATGAATCCCACTTGATCATGGTGTATGATCTTTTTAATGTATTGCTGAATTCTGTTTGCTAATAATTTGCTGAGAATTTTTGCATCTATGTTCATTAGAGATATCGGCCTGTAGTTTTCTTTCTTTGTGGTGTCTTTGTCTGCTTTTGGGATCAGGGTGATAGTGGCTTCGTAAAAAGTGTTTGGGAGTCTTCCTTCCTTCTGGATTTTTTGGAAGAGCTTGAGGAGAATAGGTGATAATTCTTTTTTGAACGTTTTGAAAAATTCACCTGTAAAGCCATCTGGTCCAGGGCTTTTGTTTGTTAGGAGATTATTGATTACTGATTCAATTTCCCTGGTGGTAATCAGACTGTTCAGGCTTTCTGTTTCTTCTTGAGTTAGCTTTGGAAGGTTGTGCGCCTCTAGAAAATTGTCCATTTCTTCAAGGTTGTCAAATTTGTTGGCATATAGTTGCTCATAGTAATTTCTTACAATTTTTTGTATTTCTGTGGTGTCTGTTGTCACTTCTCCTCTTTCATTTCTGATTTTATTAATTTGGGTCCTCTCTCTCCTTTTTTTAATGAGTGTGGCTAAAGGTTTGTCAATTTTGTTTATCTGCTCTAAGAACCAACTCTTGGATTCATTGATCTTTTGTATTGTTTTTCTGGTTTCTATTTCATTTATTTCTGCTCTGATCCTTATTATCTCCTTCCTTGTGCTCCCTTTGGGTTTATTTTGCTGTTCTTTTTCCAGATCCCTTAAGTGTGAAGATAAACTGTCAATTAGTGATGTTTCTTGTTTCTTTAGGTAGGCCTGCAGTGCTATAAACTTCCCTCTTAGGACTGCTTTCGCAGCATCCCATAGATTTTGGGTCGTCGTGTTCTCATTCTCATTTGTCTCAAGATATCTTTTGATTTCTTCTTTGATCTGCTGCTTGACCCATTCATTATTTAGCAACATGTTATTCAGCCTCCATGAATTGGTGTATCTTCCTGGTTTTTTTCCCCTGTAGTTCATTTCTAATTTCATAGCACTGTGGTCAGAGAAGACAATTGGTATGATTTCAATTTTCTTAAATTTATCGAGGCTTGTCTTGTGTCCTAACATATGATCTATTTTAGAAAATGTTCCATGAGCACTTGCGAAGAACGTGTATTCTGCAGCATTGGGGTGAAATGCTCTGAAAATATCAATTAAATCCAACTGCTCCAAAGTATCATTTAAGGCTGTTGTTTCCATATTGATTTTCTGTCTGGAGGACCTGTCCCTTGTTGTCAGAGGTGTGTTGAAGTCCCCTACTATGATAATGTTGCTGTTGATCTCTGTCTTTATGTCCATCAGTACCTGTTTTATATATTTAGGTGCTCCTATGTTAGGTGCATAGATGTTTACTAGGGTTATGTCCTCTTGTCGGATTGATCCCTTATATAGTGCCCATCTTTGTCTTTTAATATTTTTTTCATTTTAAAGTCTATTTTGTCAGATATAAGTATTGCAACTCCAGCTTTTTTTTTGCTTCCATTTGCATGAAATATGTTACTCCAACCCTTCACTTTCAGCCTGTGTGTGTCTTTTGATCTGAAATGAGTCTCTTGTATACAGCATATACAAGGGTCTTGTTTCCTTATCCACTCAGCCACCCTATGTCTCTTGATTGGAGCGTTTAATCCATTTACATTTAAAGTGATTATTGATAGGTACATAGTTATTGCCATTTTTAGATTTGTAGTAAATTGTTTTCATCTTTCTTCTATTTACAGAAGTCCTTTTAGTATTTCTTGCAATGCTGGCTTGGTTGTCATAAATTCTTTCAGTTTGTTCTTTTCTGGGAAGCTCTTTATCTCTCCATCAACTTTAAATGATAGCCTTGCTGGATAAAGCAATCTAGGTTGTAGGCCTTTGTGTTCCATCACTTTGAGTATCTCCTGCCACTCCCTCCTTGCCTTCAATGTTTCTGTAGAAAAGTCATTTGATAGTCTTATGGGAGTTCCCTTGTATGTAACCTTCTGCCTTTCTCTTGCTGCTTTCAAGATTCTCTCTTTGTCTTTAAGCTTTGCCATTTTAACTATAATGTGTCTTGGTGTGGGCCTGTTTGGGTTTATCCTGGTTGGAACTCTCTGCACTTCCTGGGCTTGTATGTTGGTTTCTTTCATCAGGTTAGGGAAGTTTTCGGACATTATTACCTCAAATATGTTCTCAATCCCTTGCTTCTTCTCTTCGCCTTCTGGTATTCCTATGATGCGCATGTTGTTGCGCTTGATGTTATCCCAGAGGTCTCTTAACCCATCTTCATTGTTTTTTATTCTTTTTTCTTTCTGTTGTTCAGTTTGAGTGATCTCTGCTAACTTGTCTTCTAAGTCGCTGATTCGATCCTCTGCTTCATCTAACCTGCTGGTCATTCCTTCAAGTGAGTTCTTAATTTCGGTAATTGTGTTTTTTAGTTCTAGCTGGTTGTTCGTTAAGATTTCTACATCCTTTTTTAGCTCTAACTGGTTGTTCTTTATGATTTCTATGTCCTTCTTTATGTCTTCTCTAAGCTCCTTAAACATTCTTATCACCAGTGTTCTGAACTCTGTCTCTGACATGTTGGTTACCTCTGCTTCATTTGGTTCCAGTTGTGGAGGTTTCTTCTGTTCTTTTATTTGGGACATGTTGCTTTGTCTCCCCATTCTGACTGACTCTCTGTGTTTGCTTTGATGTATTAGGAAGATCCCCTAGAGCTCTTAGTTCTTGCTGGGTTATCTTATGTAGTATGTGTCTTTTAATTTGACTTGGACTACTTCGTTCTTCTCTGTATGTGCTCCACAGGTGGCTCGTGTGTTTAGTATATCGTCCTGTTCAAGAAGAACTTTGATTGCTTTTTGCTTGTGAGTAGGTGGGCTTAACTCCTAGGCCGTCTAGTTGTGAAACTTGGCTCTGCTCACCACAGGGTGTTCTGCTGGGTGAGGGTTGGCCACTTAAATGAGGTTTGGCCTCTATGGGCTCTTGTGCCTTCAGAGAATTCCCTCTGGGTGTGTGACTTGTAGGTCAAACTCGGTAGTACTCTGGTTTGGTCCAGAGTTGGCTTCTGGAAAATGTTGAATCTTGTGCCTCTTAAGCTGGGCCCTGGTAGGGCAGTTTCAGCACAAATCAAGTTACCAAGTACAACAACAACAACAACAACAAAGAAAACAAATCAAGTACATTCACATGTAAAATACAACCAACAATCCCCCCTCAACATAGGCAAAGATATCAAAGCAATAATGACAGAACAAAGCAAATCACTACAAGCAGAAAAAAAAATAAAAAATAAAAATAAAAAAGTACCAAGCAAAGCAAAACAGAAAGCAGCACCAGTCTTGGCTTAAGCCCACCAGGTGATCTCCAGGTTGTCCTCCGCTGTGCCAAAGAGTTCCCTGCCTAGTGCGCAGGCATCGCTAGTCACCTGGTGCCCAGAGTGAATTTGGGAGTGTAGATTTAAATGCGAGGGGCTGAGGGGTCTGGATGACAGTTTTCAGAGAGACAATGCAGTTTCTGTCCTTTCCTGCACAAATGCACGCTGAGAGTAGCTCCAACAGCCCTGTGCCCAGTACTCCTGAGTCTTAGGGCCCTCCTTCCAAGGATGAGTGGGAGGGGGCGGGCGGGAGAGCTCTAAGCTGCTGAAAGCCTGGAGCTGCGACTGCCGTTTACTGCTGAACTCAGGGATTGCTTCTGCGGTTGCCCTTGCCCCGCCGCAGGCCAGCCAGAAAGGGTGGGGCCTGGGGATGGAGGGGTCTCCTCCCTCCCAGGCCAGCCACTCACACTCCTCCCGCAGGCCTGAAAAGGTGGTGGCTGGGGGTGTGGGAGTCTCCTCTCTCCTCGTCCAGCGAAAATTCCCTCCTCCCAGCCTCTTCCGAAGGTCAGAGCCGGCTGCCAATCTTCCCAGCACCTGAGCGCAGACGCCCCTCTGTAATCTGACACTGTTTCTCAGTTAGGGGTAGTTTAAGTCTCTGGAAGGGCAGGGGGAGGATTCGAAAAGCCCGGTGAGGGGCCCAGGTGTGGCGCCTCAGTTCCTCGTCTGCCCTAGGGCCCACGAGCTGCCTGCCCCGGCGGGAGCGATCAGCCTCGGGACACAGGGAAAGAGCCCACCTCCTGGACCCCACGCTCTCCGCTGGACCCTGGGCTCCCGTGGGACTCCAGAGCCCCGGGTGCTCCCTTCCCCCGCCTCCGTGGGCACGCTCCTCCCCAGCTCGCTCCACTAGTGCACCTCAAAGCAAACCTTCCACGAGCCTCCGTTCCGACCTGGGAGCCGCGCAGCGCAGCTGATACTGTACGGCCTGTGCTCCGCTGCGGGGGGGTTAGTGTTTTCACTTTGAGCCCCTCTCTCCTCCCCCGCTTGCCTAACTAGCGCACTCCAAAGCAAACCTTCCACGAGTCTGCGCTCCGTTGTCCTGGCGCCGCGGAGGCGGCCGCCGCCAGCCTCGGCTCCGCGGGGGTGGGGGTGGGGGGGCGCGCGCTTCCACTTCGCTGTCCTGCCTCCTCCCCTGCTTGCAATCCGCGCACACCTTCAGGTAAATTCCTCCACGAGTCTCCCCGCTGTTCTGCGTGTTCTATATCTCCCTGTGTCTTTAGAGCTGAGGTTTACTGCCGCAGCCGCCGCCGCCGGCTTGATTCCAACGCGAGACCGCGCGTTTCCTCTCCGCTCCCTTCTTTCTTCCCCTGCTCGCCCAATTTGCGCACCTTCAAGTAATCCTTACACGAGTCTCTTAGGAGTCTCTTAGCTGTTCTGCGTGATGAGCGAAGAGTTGTTTGATGGGTTATATGTCCTGTTTGTAATAAAATCCGGAGGAGAACTCAGAAAATGTGCCCGGCTGCCACCATTCCTATGACGTCACTTGACAATCTTTTCAAAAACCAGCTCTTTGTCACATTAATTTTTTCTGTTGCCTTTTTTTTCTCTATTTCATTTAGTTCTGCTCTGATTTTTGTTATTTCCTTTCTTCTCCTTACCTTAGGTTTCACTTGTTCTTCTTTTTCTAGTTCTTCAAGGTATAACATGAGGTTATTTATTTGACAATTTTCTTGTTTCTTGAGATAGTCCTGTAATTATATAAATTTTCCCCTTAAAACTGCTTTCTCTGCATCCCGAAAATTTTGGTAGGATGTATTTTCATTGTCATTTGTTTCTATGTATGTTTTGATCTCTCCTGTATTTTCTTCTTTGACCCAGTCGTTCTTGAAATGTATGTTTTTTAATCTGCATGTATTTGTGTTTTTTCCTGCTTTCTTTTTGCAGTTGATATCCAGTTTCAAAGCCTTGTTATCAGAGAATATGCTTGGTATGATTTCAATCTTCTTAAATTTGCTAAAGCTGATTTTATGTCCCAATTTATGGTCTATCCTCGAGAATGTTCCGTGTACACTAGAATATAATGTATAGTCTGATGTTGTAGGATGTCCTATATATGCTCTATATATGTCAATTATGTCCATTTCATCTAATGTGTCATTTAGGGCTACTATTTCCTTATTTATTTTCTGTTTGGATGATCTATTCATAGCTGTCAATGATGTGCTTAAGTCCCCAGTATAATTATGTTATGGTCAATTTCTCCCTTTAGTTCTGTTAGTAGTTGCTTGGTATATTCCGGTGCTCCCTGTTTGGGGGCATAAATATTGATGACTGTTATTTCTTCTTGTTGTATGTATTCTTCATTTCTTACTGGTTGTTTTGTATGGTTTCTATGTCATTTTAAATACTTACTATCTCTTTGTTGAAGTTCTCTCTGAGATCGATGAGCATCCTTATAATGATTGTTTTTAAATATGTATCTGCTGGATTGCTTGCCTACATTTCATTTAGTCTTTTTTCTGGAACTTTCTCCCATTCTTTCACTTGTGACATATTTCTTTGCTTTACCTTTTGCTAATTCTGTATTTCTCTACATATTAGGTACATCTGCTACATCTCCCATTCTTGGATGGATGGCCTTATGTAGTACATGCCCTTGGGGCCTAGTGGCATAGTCTCCCTGCTCACTTGAGCTGGGTGCACTAGAATTGTCCCACTTGTGTGTTGTGTGTACTCTCCTGTTATAGTTAAACCTTGATTACTGTTGGCACCTCAGTAGGTGGTATTCACCGTCTTGCTGACTTTCTGTGATGATTGGCCATGATGACAGCACACAAGCTGTTGTGATGAGACTGACCCCATGAGCAAGATTTGCCCCAGCAGGCTCCGGTACCTGCTGAGGCCACCTTTTGTGTGTTGCACTTATGAAGCTAATTGGGTGTTGCTCTGTTGTGATCTGAAGCTGGCCTCCAGAAGATTTGGTTCTGGGTTCTCTCGTGAGGAGCTCCCATGCAGGCCAAGTCAGCCACTGCTTATGACCAGCCCAGGACTAACTGAAGGAGCTGCAACGTGATCCACAATTGATTACTGGACATGGAGGTATGTAATAGAGGCTATGCTGTGAATTTAGACTGGCTGCTACCAGTACCCAGCCTGTTCATCACATTAATACGGATTCAATTTTGGCATCAGTGTTGAGCCTTGGGCCACTCTGCAAAAGGTTTAGAGCACACCAAGGCCAGTCACTGACAAACTTGGGCCTGTGAACCCTCGAATGTTGTCCAGGCAAGACTACAGTGTAGGCTAGGGCTGATTGTCCTCTGCCATAAGTGCCCATGGCTCATGAGTCAGGGCAGATGTTTACTGCAAAAAGAGCCTCAAGTTGTTTGCGAGTTGGGTGAGGCAGGGTACCCAGGAGTCACAAGGCTGGACTGATTAGACTCCATCAGGTTAATGCCAACTCAGATTTGGTCATGTTGGGAGATGGCTCAACAGAAGAAAGAAGCTGCGTGCCTGCAGGCTGCATGAGAGGAGGTCTCAACCCAGACACAGTGGCCCCTGTCCCTTCAGCCCATGTCTTGAAGACACAAAACTCAGTTTCTTCCCGTATGTTTCTGGCACCTCCTGCGTTGCCATCCCTTGCTGGAGCCCAGGTTTAGTGCCTGAGAGTGTGTGTGGGCCATTTAAGATGATGCCTGGTTTTCTGGCAGCCTTCTGCCTCTCCTAGACAGATGGAACCCCAGCTGATTTTCACAGCCAGATATTTTGGCATCTCTTCTTCTTGTCACTGGTGCAGTCAGGCTGGGAAACCTGGTGTGGGGTTGGGGATCCTCACTCACCAGTGGGGACCTCTGTTGTTGAGATATCCTTCCTGGTTCTTGAGTGTAGGGCTGGCCTGTTTTTTTGTCTCTGCCCCTCCTACCAGTTTCGATGTGGCTTCTCTATGTCCTTATTTATAGGACTTCTGTTCAGCTAACCTTCAGAGGGTTCTCCAGGTTGATTGTTGTATAATTATTTGTAATTTTAGTATGGTTATGGGTGGAGGTAAGCACAGCATTTACTTACACCACTATCTTGTATGGAAATGTTTTGCTTCCATTTTATAATAGAAAAGGTAGATCAGGTTTACAACAGAAAAGGTAGAAAAGGTAGATCAGACATCAAGAATATGTCCTTAATAATATTACAGTTTCACAATATAGCATACTTATCATTTGTTATATTCTAAATGTATGTGGGTACTAAAAAAAATATAACACTTTTCCTCCTACCTTGTAAGTTCTTCTAGCTAGGATAATAATCAAATTACAGACAAATTTACAGGAGAAAATTAAAAAATGTAATATGCATGCATGGGGAATTCACACAAGCACAAAGATTTCAAAGACGGTGAGGCAACATTTGGTATATATGACATTTTGGACAAAGAAGAAAGGAGGGGGAGGGCTATTAGATTTCAGAACTGAGAATGTGATATTCATAGGTAGCTGAGGCAGAACTAAATGCACATGGCAAGCAAATTCTAACTAGGAAACTCAGAAAAACCTCAGAAACAGGGGACACAGGGAGTGTCTAAAACCCTGCTATCGTCCATACTTAAATCAAGTTAGGCTAAGGGGAACATCTTGTGATATCCTTCCTGAAGTAGGATTTTCTCTCTGAATCTCTTGGACAGGAAATGGGGAGAGAGTCAAATGTTCTTTCTGAGTCTTTTGTTTCTTTAATAACCAACTTAAGATCAATATCCTACAAGGCAGCTTAAGATTGGCAAAACTTTGGTCCCCTTCAGTATATATTATTCTAAATATATATAATTTTCAATGTTTCACTATCAAGATCAGATTTAGCAACTAAGGCTGCATCTACACGATTAAAGTATCACATGACAAATACATTTGGTCAAACATGTTATATGTACTTCAAGAACATAGATTAATAAACCAGAGTCTGGACTACATTTAATATTATAAAAGCATCAACATAATACCAAAGCCATTCCACAAAACCTCTGCATAATGACACTCAACGATACCTGGAAAATGTAATAAATTTAATTGTTTCTTCAAAAATCAGTTTCCCTTCTGTACATAAGTATGTTTGAAATGAAATTATTCTTCTCTCTGTGCTCAGGCTTAAGTCTTCAAATCATTTTTTTTATTATTATTTTCTTAAAGAGACTTAAAAACAACATGGTTTTGAGATCATTACCCTTCTTATCACAAATGTTGATCCACCCCTCTCTCCTTCATATTCCATCATTCACTTAGCTCAGTATATTATTTTTCTTTTGTAACATTCTTCGTTTTCATGACCTTTGTCACAACCCGTGTTCATACCCTCATCACTGCTTCCCTGGATGGTTGTCATGATCTCTTAACTAATTTATTTGCCTTTGGTCTTTCACTATTTGTTGACCAGTAAATCGTCTTAAAGCTATTTTGTGTATATTACCCTTTATTTAAAAGTTTGGTAGCCCTTAATTGCCTAACAAATAAACTTGTATTTCTTCAGTTTCACATTTAAGTTCTCCTACAGTCTAGTCAAAATCTTTTTTGTATTATTCTGCTTTACAGGAATGCTCTTCTCTGCTTATTTAACTTGTATGCTATCCTCAAACCTTGACTGAAACCACAGACTCTGTGAAGACTTACCTGTATGCACAACCCCACAGAGTCCTCCTCAGTTACCTCTTAGGAACAATAGGTGGTACTGTCAAATCCTGCTGTAATACTACATTTCAAACCTGGCATATTTGGGGAACTTTGTATGACACTTAATATATCATTTCAATACAAGTATTTTCTATAGAAGCACAAGCATTTTAGAGACTGTATTTGTCAATTACAACTGTTGATTACTTAACCTGTATAAAACCCTGATATAGTGGATGTCCTTTGATTCAAGAAAATATACTGAAGTTCACAAATGTTTTTCATGGCACTGTGTCAAATGTATCTCTTTTCTGTTTTGTCCTCTGTCATTTCTAATGCCAAGTTGGAAAACTAAAACATTATTTTATAGATTTCTTCCTACCAAGCTGTGCCATAACTTTCTTTCTTTATGTCTTATGCTGCATCTTCCTTGCTCCAAAATTAGCATGAGTTTTGATGCTTATTTGGTACAGTGTAACCAAAATTATACTTCCTCTGATGCATAGAAGTCTTTATAGCAACCCATCTCTGCAACAGTCTTATAAATAGTAGTGATTGTACTTTATTATACTTTTCAATTCTAGATTGATTATTTCATATCCAAAATCTACAATAAAAATGAATTATTTAAAAATAAGCTGACTATTCAATACATGTTTGCCATTTCCTTTTACTGTAACTTGGCGTAAATTTTTCCATGAACTGTCAAATATAAAATACCAGAGTTAAAATAATCATTTTCTCTGTGCTGCTAAGATATTCTTTCCTCAAACTAGAACATTAGAAACCTGGCTTTTTTCCTTCTACTTCATAAAACAGTGAGAACAAAAACAGGATAAAGCTCATAGCAATAAGATATATCTTTTGCTATGTGTTTGATTCATGTCAAATTTAAACTGCTTGTATTTTAGAACGGAATCTATGTTCAAAATGATGCAATCCCACATCATTCAGTTGCTAATTTTTAGCATTTAGTTTCCCTTGGGCTGCTGTCAACTACAACTCATTGCATAGATATTTTTCACTAAACTCATTATAAAGTGATTAGCCTGGAGCAAGATTGTGCAATGCTACAGCCTGCTTGCATTATATGTGGCTTTGCAACTGGATTTTGTGCTATCAGTTATCATCAGATAGTGAGTACACAGTGACTCCTGGGACTGAACGTGTAGAATGTTGAGAGGGATTTTGTCAATGCTCTTTCAAACTATACCTTTCAAGAAAGTATACACACACACACACACACGCATGTGTGCACACAACACACATGAAAAGTCTATGCTATTAGTTTAAAATAGTTGTCATCTTTAGCTAGCAAAAACCATATTTTTAAAATCAATGAAATTATTGTTCAGTTTATGCTTTAAATCCAAAAACTAATTAAGTAGTTCTACCTTGATTCTATGAATAGATATCATTAATATTTGTAAGAGTGTTGCTTTTTTATTAGCACATTTAAATTGACAGTGCTTCTTGCCTTAGATTACCAGTGTTAGTCAATACTTTTGGGTCTTAGAAACAGTCTCAGTTTATCTAGTGAAACTAAAATTAAACTTGTTTTGTAGAGGCACAGTTTAGTAGAAGTGGAAGGTTTAGCTTGTTATTTATTTGCAAGCCTCCCTAGCAAGCTCTGCATTTATCATAGCTCCCATATTCACCAGTGCCTGAAACTTACACTGCAGTGTGATATTGAATAGTCTATACCAGAAGTTACCTGAGTTACATTGTCCTCTTTTACTTATTATAATGTCCGCTTGTTGTCCAGCTGATAGTCCAGAACAGTTATAGTAGGGTTAAGTTCATGACACATCTGTAGAAGTTTTCATGACACACTTTCAAAGCATGACTTGTAAAGTGCATGGACAAAAACACAGAACTTCACATTCTGAAATTTTTCATGTTATGACGACTTCAGGTATAAAGGAGAGCTGAAAATAAGTGATCTGCTTCGAGTACAAAAGTCTAAATAAAGTTATTTCATTATTTGCTATTTTTTCTGTTGTTTAAGCTGAACTAGTATTCACTCTTTAGATGGAATTAATAGTTTTTGAATGTGTAAATTATTTGCATATGGGTCATCACTGATGACAATGTGAAGATCCCCCAGTCACCTCCACCAGGAACTTCAACTTCTGACAATAAGAGGTCTCATCTGGCAGCAATTACATGTGCTCCTGCCATGTTACCCTATTAGGTATGGGCCCTGAGGAGACCCTCTCCCATGGCCAATGGATTGGGCTTAGATGTGGCTTAGATGTGAGGATTCTGCTCACAGTTTGAGTGAAACATGGACCACTTCAGCACTGACCTGTGGCACACCAAGCCCTTCCCTAAACTGGGTTACAGAGTAAACCAGGACCTGGTGGAGGGCCCCGGACCTGCCCATGCCCACTTTCCTTCTCCACCTCCTTGCAGCAACCCCTTCTGAATTTTGAATATTTTCCTAGCAATGTTCAAATTACAAAGCTCTCAGTGGAATGATGTTGCTAATAGCTACTTCAGGAAGACTGAGGAAATACAAACAAACGTTGTTCTCCCATGAGGTAAAATCATACTTTCAACACTGGACTGGATCAAACACAATGATTGGTAACATTCCAGTATAGAAGAATGTCATTAAAAAAAATGACCTTGAATCAAAAAAGAAAAGTTCCAGACCTGCCTTTGGACTCAAGATTGCCCAACATAAACTCTTGCTGGAATTTACAGCCTGTTGGTTTGCCCCATGGATTTTGGACATGCCAAACCCCACAATTTCATGGGTCAATTCCTTAAAATCTTTCTGTCTATCTCTGTCTGCCTCTCTTTTTTTCTCTCTCTCCCTCCCCCACACACATGCACACACAAACACACATACACTCTCCACCCTGAATGACAATCTCAACTAAAATAACTAAAACGCTTTATACAACATTTAAAAAAGCATCTTATTAAATGTATGACTGGCAAACAATAAGTGGAAGCAGGAACCCTGGTAGGTAAGCAAATTCCAAAGCCAGGTTTTTCACCCTGAGAGTTTCTGTCAGACTATGGAGACCCTAAATCTCAATTCTGAGATAGTGCTCAAGGATCGTCCAATGTGGGGAAACTGTTAGGAGAACACTTAAAGTTCGAAACACAAAAAGCTACGTCTTCAGTGTAAACACAAATTTTAAAAAATAAATCCTGCATCCCAAAAAAGAAAAAGAAATTCATTCTGAGAAATACCACTGATACATGAAGACAATTGAACTGACAAACACATAATATTTTAAAAAGTTTGTTGGAGTGAAAATGGTTAGTAAAGTTGCATAGGTTTCAGGTGTACAATTCTATAATACACCATCTATATATCACATTGTGTTTTCACCACACAGAGTGAGATCTCCTTCCATCACCATATATTTCATCCATTTTACCCTTATCTACCATCCCCCACACACTTCACCCTCTGGCAACCACTAAACTATTGTCTGTCTATGAGTTTTTGTTTCTTCATTTGTTTATATTGTTCCTTTGCTGTTTACAGTTTTATATACCACATATCATTGACATCATATGGTTCTCGACTATTCTCTTTCTGACATTTCACGTCGCATAATAATCTCAACATCAAACATGTAATTTTTAAAAATAATGATAATTCTGGTAATTCTGAGGGAGCCCATTTTATCTGGGCAAGAAAGTTGCTGTATGGGATTAATGAAACCAAAAGTGTCAGCAGGAGAGAGACAGAGAGAGAGAGAGAGAGAGAGAGAGAGAGAGAGAGAGAGAGAGAGAGAGAGAGAGAGACAGACAGACAGGCAGGCAGGCAGGCAGGCAGGCAGACAGGCTGACTTTGAGTGTTTTTGCAAGTAGAGAGAACGAAAAATTTTGCATCAGTGGGAAAAAAAAGTTGTGATTTTTTTTTTAAATTAAAGTTTATTTGGGTGACAATTGTTAGTAAATTTACATAGATTTCAGGTGTACAATTCTGTATTACATCATCTATAAATCCCATTGTGTGTTCACCACCCAGAGTCAGTTCTCCTTCCATCACCATATATTTGATCCCCCTTATCCTCATCTAACACCCACTTCCCCCCTTACCCTCTGGTGCCAATAAAATATTGTCTGTGTGTATGAGTTTTTGTTTCTCATTTGTTTGTCTCTTCTTTTGCTGTTTCTGGTTTATATACCACATATAAGTGAAAACCTATGGTTCTGTCCTTTTTCTGTCTAACTTATTTCGCTTAGCATGATAATCTCAAGATTCATCCATGTTGTCACAAATGGTCCTATTTCATCTTTTCTTACAGCTGAATAGTATTTCATTGTTTATATATACCACAACTTCTTTATCCATTCATCTATAGAAGGACATTTTGGTTGTTTCTATTTCTTGGCCACCGTAAAAAAAACTATAATGAACATTGGAGCACACATGTCTTTATGGATAAATGTTTTCAGATTTTTTTTGGTAGATATCCAGCAGAGGGATGCTGGGTCATACGATAATTCTATTTTTAATATTTGAGGAACCGCCACACTGCCTTCCATAGCGGCTGCATCAGTCTGCATTCCCACCAACAGTGGATGAGAGTTCCTTTTTCTCCACAGCCTCTCCAACACTTGTTACTATTTGTCTTGTTGATAATAGCCATTCTAACTGGGGTGAGGTGATATCTCATTGTGGTTTTTATTTGCATTTCTCTGATGATTAGAGATGTAGAGAATTTTTTGATATGTCTATTTGCAATTTGTATGTCCTCTTTGGAGAAATGTCTCCTCAAGAACTCTGCCCACTTTCCAATCGGGTTTTTGTTGAGTTGCATGACTTCCTTGTATATTTTGGATATTAGCCCCTTATCAGAGGCACTGTTTACAAAAATCTTCTCCCATTCAGTTGGTTGTCTCTTTATTTTGTTGATGGTTTCTTTTGCTGTGCAAAAGTTTAAAGTTTGATATAGTCCCATACATTTATTTTAGCTTTTACTTACCTTGCCTTTGGAGTCAAATTCATAAAATGCTCTTTGAACCCAAGATCCATAAGATTAGTACCTATGTTTACTTCTATGCAATTTATTGTTTCAGGAATTCTGCTTAAGTCTTTGATCCATTTTGAATTAATTTTGGCACATGGTGACAGATATCAGTCCAGTTTCATTCTTTTGCAAATGTCTTTCCAATTCTCCCAGCACCATTTTTTAACTTTCTTTATTTTAGTATACTTTTTAATTAATTAATTAATTAATTAATTTTCTTTTTATTAGTTTCAGGTGCACAAGACAAGGTAATACTTAGACGTTCATCATTTATATCTATCTCACTGTGGACACCCTTCTCCCCATCCCCCCATCCACTATCCCTCCGACATCGCACTGAGCTGCCACATTATATATATAAAATCATAGTTGGCATTCATTATTGTTTAGCTTCCGGTGTACAGTGCAGTGATCAGGCATCTACAGCATCCCTGAGGTGGTCTCGCAAATGGGCACGTGTCCATCGGATACCCTACAAAATCTTTACAACATTATTGATTACGTTCCCCAAATTAACTTTCAAAAACCCTGAGGCCATTTTGTGGTTACCAACTGTTTTCTAATCCCCTCACCTTCCCCCTTACCTCCAACCCCCGCCAGCACCATTTATTGAAGAGGCTGTCTTTTCTCCATTGTACGTTTTTTGCTTCTTTGTCAGAAATTCACTTTCCATATTTATGTGTTTTCATTTCTGAGTTCTCAATTCTATTCCATTGGTCTACATGTCTGCTTTCCTGCCAATGCCATGATGTTTTGATTATTGTTGCTCTGTACTACAAGCTAAAGTCAGGGAGTGTAATACCTCCAGCATTGTTCTTTTTTCTTAAGATTGTTTTGGCTATTCGGTGTCTTTTGTGGTTCCAAACAAATCTGACGATTTTTTTGTTCTATTTCTTTAAAAAATGACATTGGGATTTTGACGGGGATTGCATAAAATCTTTATATGGCTTTGGGTATTATGGCCATTTTAACTATTTTGATTCTTCCAATCCATGAGCATGGAGTGTCTTTCCATTTCGTTGTGTCTTCTTCAATTTCTTTTAAAAATAGCTTAAAGTTTTCAGCATATACGTCTTTCACATCATTAATTAAGTTTATTCCTAAGTATTTTATTCTTTTTGCTGCAATTGCAAAATGAATGTTTTGTTTTGTTTTTTTAATTTCTTTTTCTGAGAGTTCATTGTTAGAATATAGGAATGCAATGGACTTTTGTACGTTGATTTTGCAGCCAGCAAATTTACTTTATTCGTTGATTTTTTTCTAATAGCTTTTCGGTGGAGTCTTTTGGGTTTTCTATATATAGCATCATGTCATCTACAAAGAGTGACAATTTAACTTCTTCATTCCCAATTTGGACGGCTTTTCTTTCTTTCTCTTGGCTGATGGCTCTGGCGAGGACTTCCAGCACTATGTTAAAAAGCAGAAGTGAACTAAGGGGGGTGGGAGGAGGGAGATGAGAGTAAGGGGGATCAAATATGTGGTGATGGAAGGAGAACTGACTGTGGGAGGTGAACACACAGTGGAATTTATAGATGATGTAACACAGAATTGTACACCTGAAATGTATGTAATTTCACTAACAATTGTCACCCCAATAAATAAATAAATAAATAAATAAATAAATAAATAAATAAATAAATTCATTGGTAAAAAAAGAAAAGCAGAAGTGATAGGGGACAGCCCTGTCGTGTTCCTGAACGTAGAGCAAAGGGCTTCAGTTTTTCACCATTAATTATGAGATTAGCTGAGTGCTTGTCATAGATGGCCTTTATTATGTTAAGGTATTTTCCTTCTACACCTATTTTATTAAGTGTTTTAATCATAAATGGATGTTGTATCTTGTCAAATGCTTTTACTGCATCAATTGATATAATCATATGATTTTTTTTCCTTTATTTGTTTATGTGATGTATCACATGGATGGATTTGCCTATGTTGAACCATCCTTGTGCCCCTGGGACGAATCCCACTTGGTCGTGATGAATAATCTTTTTAATGCATTGCTGCATTCTATGTGCCAGAATTTTGTTTAGGATTTGTGCATTTGCATTCATCAGAGATATTGGTCTGTAGTTGTCTTTTTTTGTGCTCTCCTTACCAGGTTTTGGTATCAGGGTAATGTTGGCCTCATAAAATGAGTTAGGGAGTACTGTCTTTTCTTCAATTATTTGGAAAAGTTTGACCAGGATTGGTATTAGATCCTCTATGAAGGTTTGATAGAATTCACTTGTGAAGCCATCTGGTCCTGGACTTTTGCTTCTGGGTAGGTTTGGGTGACTGATTCAATTTCGTTACAGGTGATTGGTCTGTTTAGATTTCCCAGTTCTTCATGGTTCAGCATAAGAAGGCTATATGTTTCTAAGAACTTGTCCTTTTCTTCTAGATTATTGAATTTGGTGGCATATACTCTTTCATAGTATTCTTGGATGATCCTCTGTCTTTCTGTGGCATCAGTGATACCTTCCCCTTTTTCATTTGTAATTTGGTTTATTAGTGTCTTCTCTGTTTTTATCTTATTCAGCATAGCCACGGGTTTGTCAATTTTGTTAATCTTTTCAAGGAACCAGCTCTTTTTCACATTAAGTTTTTCTATCGTCTTTTTTTCTTGATTTCATATAGTTCTGCTCTGATTTTTATTATTTCCTTTCTTCTGCTGACATTGAGATTTATTTGTTCTTCTTTTTCTAGTTCTTTAAGGTGTAACGTGAGGTTACTTATTTGGGATTTTTCTAGTTTCTTGAGATAAGCCTGTAATGACATAAATTTCCCTCTTAAGACTACTTTCACTGCATCTTAAAAAATTTGGTAGGATGAATTTTCATTGTCATTTTGTTCTATCATCTTTTGGTCTCTCCTGTAATTTCTTCTTTGACCTGGTCATTCTTCAAAAGTATGCTGTTTAATCTCCATGTATTTGTGGTTTTTCCTGCTTCCTTTTAGCAGTTGATGTCCAGTTTCAAAGCTTTGTGATCAGAAAATATGCTAGGTAAGATTTCAATCTTCTTAAATGTGATGAGGTTAGTTTTATGTCCAAATGTATGGTCTAGCCTTAAGAATGGCCCATATACTGTCTGGAAAAATATGTATGATCTGATTTTTTAGGGTGAAGTGCTCTATAAATGTCAATTATGTCCATTTCATCTAATGTGTCATTTAAAACTGCTATTTCATTATTTTCTGTTTGGATGATCTATCCATAGCTCTCAATGATGTATTTAGGTCGTCTAGTATAATGGTGTATTGGTCAACTTCTCCTTATATTTATGTTACTACTTCCTTGGTACACCCTTGATATATTTTGTTGCTCCCTTGGTATATTTTGGTGCTCCCATAACATCATAAATAATGATGACTATTATGTCTTCTCATTTATAGTCTCCTTTACCATTATGAAATGTCCCTCTTTGTCTCCTGTTATCTTTCTTATCCTGAAGTCTGTTTCATCTGATATCAGTATGGCTTCACCTGGTTTACTCTGGATACCATTTGCTTGGAGTGTCAATTTCCACCCTGTGAGTTTGAGTCTATGTTAGTCCTTGTAGCTGAGACGTGTCTCTTGGAGACAGCATATGATTGGGTTTAGTTTTTTGATCCAATCTGCAACTCTGTGCCTTTTTATTGGTGAGTTCAGTCCATTTTCATTTTGGGTGATTATTGATATATGAGGATTTCTATCATTCTATCTTTAGTTATCTGGTAAGTCTGTGTCTCCATTGTTTCTTTACCTTTTTCTTGTTGTGTATTATTTCTGTGTGGTGGTATTCTATGATTTCCCCCCCTGGTTTTTCTTTTATTACAGTATATACTTCAGTTCTGGATGTTTTCTGATGGTTACCTTTCAGTTTATGTAAAAGAAAGCATGATATTTAAATTATTCCATTTTCTTCAGCATGCTGATATTCTCCATTCCCATATCCCATTTCAGGCATCACTCTCCCCTGTTTTATGTTTTGTTTGCCACAAACTGTCTCTGTTATTGGTGGTCGAATAGCCTCCTTTAGTATTTCTTGTAGTGCAGGTCATGTATTAGAAAATTCTCTCTGCTTCTGTTTGTCTAGGTCTTTATTTCTCCTTCATTTCTAAAGGATACCTTTTCTGGGTATATTATTGATGGTTTATAATTTTTCTCTTTCAATAGTTTGAATATTTGGTTCCACTCCCTCCTAGCTAGTAGAGTTTCTGCTGAAAAATCTGATGACAATCTAATGGACTTTCCTCTGTAGGTTACCGTCTTCTTTTCCCTGGCTGCCTTGAGGATCCTTTCTTTGTCATTGATTTTTGACAGCTTCAAAACAATGTGCCTTAGAGAAGGCCTTTTGGGGTTGGGGTAATTATGTGTTCTATTTGCTTCTTGGATTCGAGGATCGAGTTCTTTCCACAAGTTTGGTAAATTTTCTTCGACTATTTGTTTGGATATACTCTCTGTTCCCTTTTCTCTTTCTTCTCCTTCTGTTATGCCCATTGTTATTATATTTTTTCTTTCTGATGGTGTCATAAAGTTCTTGTAGAGTTCTCGCATTTCTTTTAAGTCTCAAGTCTCTCTCTTCTTCTACCCGTGTCATTTCCAGGTTTCTATTTGGAAAATGATTCTTTCCTCCATCTGGTCAACTCTACTAAGTTGGCTATTTTATTCTTCATTTCTTCTATTGAGTTCTTAATATCCAGATATTCTACTTGGTTCTTTTTTTAAATTCCAATCTATTTGGTAAAATGTTCATGTTGTTCTTTGACTGTGTTTCTGAGTTCTTTAAACTGCCTTTCTGTTTTTTTTTTTTTGCATCTCATTAAGTTTTTTCAGAACTGCATTCTTGAATTCTCTGTCATTTACATCACATATTTCCATATCTTTAAGTTTATTTTCTAGAGACTTTTCACTTTCTTTCTGAGCTGTCTTGTTGCCCTGGTTATTCATGGCAATTAACGATTTATTATTTCTCTTCCTAGACATCTACAGGAGTGGGTTCTGTAACAGGTTGATAGGAAGTGACCTTTCTTTTGTTTTCCAGTACTTGTTGGTAGAACGTTTTATTTTCTCTACAACTGCAGCCTTTTTTCTCTCTCACACTGTAATGTTTGTTTTCTCTGCACTATTCCTGCTTCTCACACAATGGGGGGGATTTGCTAGAAGGCAGGCTTCGCCTCTGTTAACAGTTCACCTGGGTCTAGGGCACTGCATCCCTTTGGGGTTGCGGAGATCTTTTGAAGTTCTAAAGCCCTTTCTGCACCAGATTCAGATCCCGTATGTTTCAGCAGTTCTGTTTAATTCTGCAGGGATCTGCCCAGATACGTGGGGACAGGGGTTGTGAGAGGTGGCCCAGAAAAACGGCCGGTAACCACCACCACAGCTGGTCCTGCTATCAAAGCTCCCTCCCCTTTGCCAGAATTAGTTGGGCTGCAAATCTGTGTCTGAGGACCACAGTTCTCAGAACTGCAAATATTATGATCATGTCATGTGACACTGCTACTGTTTTACTTCTATTACTGGGCAGGTGCGGGGGGTGTGCTCTGGGAAGGTCAGGAGGGGCGGCTAATGTCAGTGCCTAAGGCTCCCGTTCTTTGTGTCAGTCATTGCTTAAATCACCGTTTTCAGCCTCTTCCCTCAGTCTTTGCTCCAAGGTATCTGCCATTAGCATTGGGCTCACCCGTGTTATATGCTGTCCCCTCAGCCCTGTGGGCCATAAGCAGAGCCCTAGCAGTCCAAGTTATTTCCTTTCCCACAGCTGCAGTAGTTCTGGGATGCAGGGAGCTAGTACCACTGAGCTAGGTCTGCATCCTGTGGCTGCATGGCTCTGTCTCCTCACTTCTCCCTTCCCTCCTCCCCTGGTCATGCAGTTTGCCCACCTTTAGGTGAATTCAGAGTGAGACTCTTCGTCTTGCCCATCTGCTGTGCACGGAGTACTTTGTGGAGTTATGGTTTTTCAATTTATTGTGAATTCCAGGGGAGATTTCCAGAGGCTCTCCTCATGCCACCATTTTGATGACGTCTCTGCGATTTTTTTTTTAGACAGAATTTGCACAGTAAGCTCGGTAAAATCAAGATAATATGTATGTTATACACTAGGCACTGTTTTGGACCAAATGGACTCTATAGGCCAGGGGAAGATTCCAATTTGTCTTCTATCAGATCTTGGTGGTAAGATCAATATTTTGTTGTGTTTTTATATTTATAATATTTTTTTTCAGATTTTTGTGGGGACAGAGCCCCAGAGAGCAGTTTCCAGGCTCTCGTCCTCACGTAGAATGGTGCTAGCTTGGGTAGTAGACGTCCGTCAGCTGTGGCTATTTGACCGTCATCTGTGGCCATTGAGCCATTGGCCACTAATATAACTGCTGCGGCTGCGCTGGGGAATGGAGTCGAGGATAATTGTTGGTCGGTTGGCAGAAAAGCAGACAGCAGTGAATCTTGCTTCCAGTGAGACTATAATGGTATGACTCCCCTACCTATGGCTCTGTGGGTGTTCCTTTTTGGCCTTGCCATATCCTGTGTTCTTGTGTGGGGGAGTGGGAGCTGAGACCCTGCAGGCTTCCCTGAACGGCCATTTTAATTAAAATATAGCTAACATACAATGGTACATTTGTTTCAGGTGTACATCATTTTTATGCACCAGTACTCACATGGCACTATACATTGTTGTCATATTATTGATTATATTCTTTATGCTAAAGAAGTGATTACCATAAGTCCAGCAACCATCTGACACTGCACCACACTATCACGACACTGTAGGTAATATTTCCTGTGCTGTATATTACCTCTCTAAGTCTTATTTGTTTTACACCTGAAACTTCGAACTTTTTATTCTTCTTTATCTACCCTGCCTTTTTAATTTTTTCAATTAGAATTGACATTCAATGTTATTTTATATTAGTTTCTTGTGTACAGCATAGCAGTTAGACCTTTATATAATTTATGAAGTTATCTCCCTGACTAGTACCCACCTGGCACTATATATAGTTATTATCACTTTATAGTCCTATGAATGTTTTGAAACTACTAATTTGTATTTCTTAATTCTTTCACGTTTTTCACCCTGTCCTCAACCCCCCTCCCATCACTCACCCCAGTAGGTCTAGTACCCATCTGACACCATATGTGGTTGTAACAATATTATTGACAATATATATATATATATATATATATATATATATATATATATATAATATTATGTGATATATATTATATATAATGCATATTTATAATATATATATATATTATATATATATTATATTACATAATATAATATACATATATTAGATATATTACATAATATAATATATGATATATTATATATTATATTATATATATTATAAATATGTAAAATATATATTATATATTACATAATATAATATATAAATATATACTACATATTATATGTAATATATTATATATATGTGTGTGTGTGTGTGTGTGTGTGTGTGTGTGTGTGTGTGTGTTTTGTCTTAAAGAAGTCCCTCTAATATTCCTTGTAATACAGGTTTGGTGGTGATGAACTCCTTTAGCTTTTTCTTGTCTGGGAAGCTCCTTATCTGTCCTTCAATTCTAAATGGCATCCTTGTGATGTAGAGCAATCTTGGTTGTAGGTCCTTACTTTTCATCATTGTGAATATTTCTGGCAATTCCCTTCTGGCTCGCAAAGTTTCTATTGAGAAATCAGCTAGCAGTATTATAGTGGCTTCCTTGTACTTGAATAACAGCTTTTCTTTTGCTGCTTTCAAGATTCTCTCTTTGTCTCTAAACTTTGGAATTTTAATTGTGATATTTCTTAGTGTTGTCCTCTTTGGGTTCATCTTGTTTGAGATTCTGGGCTTCCTGGGTTTGCATATCTATTTCCTTCACCAGGTTAGGGAAGTTTCCAGTCAGAATTTCTTTAAATAGATTTTCAGTTCCTTTCTCTCTATCTTCTCCTTCTGGTACCCCTAAGATGCAAATGTCAGTACACTTGATGTTGTTCCAGAAACCCCTTAAACTATTCTCATTTTTTTTTGGATTCTTTTTTTTTTTCTTTTTGCTGTACTGATTGGGTGTTTTCTGCTACCTTATTTTCTAAATCACTGATTTGATCCTGTGCTTCATCTAATCTACTGTTGATTCCCTGTAATGTGTTTTTCATTTAAATCATTGTATTCTTCATTCATTATTGATTCCTTTTTATGTTTGCTATCTCCATTTTTATGTTTCTTATGTCTTTGTTGAAGTTCTCCTTGAGATCATTGAGCATCCTTATAAGCAGTGTTTCAAACTATGCACCTGGTAGATTTCTTGTATCCATTTTGTTTAGTTATTTTTCTGGACCTTTGTTCTCTTCTTTCATTTGGGACATGTTTATTTTGGCCCCCATTTTGGCTGCCTCCCTATGTTTGTTTCTATGAATAAGGTTGGGCTTCTATGTCTCTCAGTCTTATAAGTCTCCTTGCCTTATATAGTAGGTGTGCTGTGGGGCTCAGTGGCACAGTCTTACTGGTCACCTGGGCTGTGCACTCCAGGTGTGTCCCTTGTGTGTGTCGTGTGTGCCCTCTTTTTGTTGTTGTGTCTTGATTGCTGTTTGCACATCAGTGCAAGGGAGTGACCCTGAAGCGCATTGGTTCTGAGAACGGCCATGACTATAGAGGAGGTGTTGTGATGCAGGCACTGACCCTATAGAGCAGGATTTGCCTCAGCAGGACTCTGGTGTTTGTCTAATTTACCTCTTGGGTGTGTCATCTGTGGAGGCAGCTGGGTGATGCTCCAGATAGTTTTGAAGCTGGGCACTGGGGGTGCGAGCTCCAGGGTCACCTGGAAGAGGACCTGCTGCAGGTCAATTTCAGTTGCAGCCTGTGCCCCACCAGGGGCTACCTGACAGGGACCACAAAGGAATCCAAAGATGACTGCCACCCATACTGTGCTTGGAAGTGCCTTAAGAGGCCAAGCTACAAACTGAGACTTGCTGCAACTAGTGCCTGGCTTAGGGCTGCTCAGCCAGTGGTTTTGGACATGCTCAAACCAGGTGCTGCTTATCTGGGTTCTGTGAACCTTTGAGAGACCCTAAGAAAATCTTCAATATGAGACAGTGCAGGCAGTTTGTATGAAAAAGGTACTAGAAGCATCTTGGGTGTGCCAAAATGTTGGGTGAAGCAGAGTCTCAGAATCAGTCTGCTGGAGATTCAGATATGGCAGTTGCCCGTGTCTGCATACTAAGAAGAGGGAAGGTTTAACAGAGAAATAATGTCCTCTACCAGCTCTTCCATCCAAAACAAAGCTGCCTCTCTATCCCCTGTGTTGAAGCCAGACAACTCAATTTCCTACCATATATCTCTGCCACCTCTCCAGCTCCTGCTCCAGTACTTGGGCTCAGAGCCAGTGATTCTGTCAGTGAGTAAGTTTGTCATGGTCCCTTTAAGAGCAGCACTTGGCACTCCAGCCGCACTCTGTCTCACTCAGCCACATTTTCTGCTGGTTTTCACATCCAAAATTATGGGGATTTCTCGCCCCAGCCCTGGAACCCTGGGCTGGGGAGGACTGAGACTGCTCACACCTCTGGGGAGGTCTTCTGCAGCCAAAATAACCTTCCCAAGTTTTAATGATTACACACGGGTATGGGGCCTGCCCATTCAGTGTCTCTTTCCCTCCTACCAGTCTCAAGGTTGCTTCTTTTGCATGTCCTTAGTTGTAGGACTTTGGTCCAGCAATATTATAGGCCATTCTCAGTGATGCTTGTTCTGTAATTTAGTTGTAATTTTTATGTGTTCATAACAGAAGGTATTCTCAATGTTGACCTACTGTGCCATCTTGACTGGAACTCTGCAAAGTCTTTTCATTGACTGTGTTTTTAAAACCAGAGACGAAACTGCTAAATAGTTTTGGACAATCTGTAACCTAAAAATTGAAAAAAAACAATCAGTAGTTATATATTTAAGGATAATGCTGAGTTACAAAATATACAAAGAAGGCGATCTTTCAGGCATGGTTTTAGAGGCACCAGATCCACCACTTTTGTAAAACAATCCCCCACTTTTTTTTGGAGGCAATTGTTTTAGATTCATTTTTTCTAATAAATGTTATTTTTCTGATTCTAAAATTAAAACCTTCTCAATATAGATGATTTAGAAAATTAAAAATATTTTAAAGACAAATAATCATTCATCACCACACACAGTGTTATTTTTCTTTGAGATTTCTGTTGTAGAATAAAGAAAAAAAGATTTGCATTGTTGTTGCTTCAGAGGTCTTTCTCGCTCCAATATTGCACATCTAATTACTTATATATATTCTTTCAAGATTTAGTTATTTATTAAACATTTAACTCCGGTGATAACTGACTGTGTAAAATTTGGTAAATAATTAACCAATTGCTCTGGTACTATTTATTAACTAATGTTTTCCTAATATTATATTATGCTAGCTTTATAAATTGCTAGATTTGTACATACATTGAAGGCTATTTGGAAATTATTTTTCATGTGTTTACATTCTTGCATTAGTAACAAACTTTCCTAATTTTTTTTAGCAATGTAGTTCATTCCTTTGGCTATTCTAGCAGTTTTTTCTACATGAATGTTAATATGAGACTCACATCCCCTTTACCTCCAAAAATAATAATTGTTATTTTCATAGCAATTATATATAAACTAATTTGGAAAGTATTGACTTCTTTACAATATTGAGAAGATTAGGGTTTTTTTTTTGGGGGGGGTTGTTTGTTTGTTTGTTTCTCTTTTTTTCCATCTATATAAAGGTCATTACCACCCGCACTTGTCTGAAGTTATGCTATTGCTTTGGCTTAAATTATGTTTTCTCCTGTTTAATTTCTCCTTAAATTACATTTTTCTCCTGTTTTTCCTGTTTTCTGAGGCTCATTTTAAAGTCTCAGTTTAAATGTCTCAGTGCAAATGTTCAAGATTCAGGTTAAATGCCAATTCTTCGGAGAGGAATCCCTTCTGTGATCACCCAATCTTAAAGTAACCCCTACCCCCAACATCTACACACTCTGGATCACATTGCCTCTGGTTGTTTCCTTTGTAGCACATAGAATTTTATTAAATTAATTTATTTCCATGTTGGTTTATTTGTATGTCTCCGCATCCAGAATATAAAAATCATGAAAGAATGGATTTTATCTGCCCCTTTTCACTGCTTTTCCCCCATTGTTTAATACAATACCTGGTACACATCAATATTCAATAATCATTTGCTGAATGAACAATGAGTGAGTGAATAGAGCAAGCTCAGAGAAAACCCTTTTTGCTTTATGCTTGATTTATGCTCTACCAGTCCTGGCACTGCTACCCTGGATTGTTGTGTAGAGGTACATATGGCATTGAGTGGAGTGGTATCCAGATATCCAATGGCTCCCCACTCCTCAAGATAGTCTCCATTATTGACATTACCAAATCACAATTGCAGTATGGACCTTTTGTCACTTCCTTCAATCTTTTCCTATTGCAAGTTCACAGAAATCCCTCAAGTTTAGTGCTGTGTTTGGCTCCTTGGATGTAAGGGATTCCCCTCAACACCATTTATTTTATTTCAGTTTTGTTAGATTCTGAAAAAAAAAAGAAGGTTAAGACATAGGTCCTTGGATCATCTTCCTGGCAAGACTACCTATTAATTATAAGATTAAATTTTTCTTATATCCTGATTTGCTTATTTTTTCCTGTTTATGTGATCTATAAAATATTTGCAGGGCATTTTAAAGTGCCCTTCTATGAATGTGCTTCTGTTGATATTTCTTATAGCTTTATTTATTTATTTATTTAAAATATATTACAAGTTTATTTCATTTGGTGCATTACAGCTCTTGAATATTGAATGTTAACATTGATTTTTAAAATTTACTATATTGTCCTGATTTTATGTGATCATTAACATTGAAACTAAAAAAAAATAATAATAATACCAAAATAATTATCTCTGTGTGTCTCTGTGTCTCTCTCGTTCTCTCACACACAGACATACACACATACTAAATGTGACTATTAGCCATCGCTTTCAACCTACGAGGTCAAATATGTTTTCAGCTCAGAAAGTTTTCTCTCCACTGTTATTCAGTTTTTGCTTCTATTACATCAAGTCTGTTTTCTTTTAAAATTGTTATTTTGTGTGTATTGGATTCTTTGGATTTGTCCACAGTGTCTGCCATATTGTCTCTTACTGTATTTCACCAAGTTACCATTTCCTCCAAGTTCTGGAAGTTTTCTTCAATCCGTATGCTAATTTAAAAATTCAAGTATTACCACATATGGTAGTTCCTTTAAAGTTTTAAAATTAACAATCATACTTTTGGTTTCTAGTAAGCTCTGTCAGTTACATAAATCACACTTCCCTCGGATCTCATTGTAGGTCTAGATGTTGTGCCTGAACAGAAGTCAGGCAGCATTAATGTGGTATGCCCTTCAATGTTCTTTGGCCCACTCTAGCAATTCAGCCTTCTCCTTTAAACTTTAAGAAGCATTGCTGGAGTTGTCTGTTCACTTCCCTGACTTTTTATTTTTTCACAGGAGACATTTTTCTGTTCAGGGTTCTATCATTTTCTTTACCTGGTCCCTTCTTATATTAACTAACAGGAAATCCTCATCGTTTGTGGTACATCGACTGGCAGGTTTTCACTCTGTTTTCACAGCATTAGTCTTTTCACTGGGAATATAGAGAATTACTGTGCTATCACTGCAGGGTTTTTTTTTTTTGTTTGTTTGTTTGTTTTTAGTGGAAAGCATTCCTTTCACTTATTCTAGGCTTCCCTTCTACTTAATTTGTTTTGAAATCTTAGAATTGTTAAGCAAAATATGGGACTATACAGCAAATACTTATACTACAGAACTGACATTCTGGTTTGCTCTTAAAATAAAATTACCCTGGTAAAATGACCCATTAAGGCATTATCAGACAGCATTCTTTTTAAGATTCAACAAATAATTATTTTTGAAAGTAAATAAGACACTACTCCTCCTCTAAAGATACATATGAAAATGAGCATATTCGATGTCGTTTAACAGAAAGAGGGAATTAGACAAGGGAAATAAGTTTTAGTTTTAGTTAAAGATTATTAATAAGAAACATGTGATATTATGAGAAACTGTGTCAAGCAAAAACAAATTCAGTGCAACTCCATTGAGAGATTTCTTACCAGAGGCAGCATAATGATTCTCAATGTCTAAATCAAGGCACAGAAAGCAAAAAAAAAATAGAGTTACCAAAATAAAAATTGGAAAAACAGGGACTAGAAGGAAACAAGGAAGACACTATGCTTACTCACAGTATTACCTAGAGTTGTATGAATCTTTTTTTTTCCTTTTTTTTATTTTTAGCATGTGTCTTAGTGTTATAGTATTTCTAGTACTCTAAGAGTAAGATGTTTTCTTCAAGGTTTTCCAGTTAGTATTTGAACATGAATACAAAGATGGATTCTTGAATGGCAAGAAATCAATGCAGGTCCAAGCTAGTTATTTACCTGCTGAATAAGCATTTTCTATTGCTTTCCACGTGGCTGCCCTTCAGCAAAGGTGGGTCAAGTCCTTCCCGTACTCTGAATCCCTCTGACTTCAACTCCTGCCTCATCTTTTTGACTCATTTCTTCTCTTCTGCTTTTACCAGCCCGTCTACATATTCCAGGATCTATGATAATCTCCCTGTCTTAAAGTCAGTTTATTAGCAACCTTAATTACATCAGGAAAGTCCCTTCTCAACAGTATGTAGGATTGAATAACTTGGTCATGGGAATCTGGGTAGTAGGGCATCTTTAGAATTCTGCCTACTGCCAAAGGTGTATAGGGTATTTGTAAGGGAGAGAACTATGCTTCATTGCTTTGGTAGCTCTCTTCTTTATATACTGCTGTTATTTGCTTCACATATTTTTGTATTTATAAATGTTATAAATTTATAGTTTTGATTTTTTAAATCTTGACCTGTCTGTACAAAAAGAGAAGAATTATTTTTTGTTTTCCAAAAGTTTGAATCACTGAACAAATAAATTACTGGAACTTATTATCCATGGAGTGTTATATAATTTCTTATGATATGAAGTGCACAAAAAGCCCTATTAAAATGCTACTGCAAGCTAATCATGAACAGACCCTTAGAGATGATAATTTTGTGAAGAAATGGGAAAACAGAAATGTCAGCACTGGCAGCTGAAAGGGTACAGATTTCCTGTTAATGCTAGATACTGCTGTTTCAATAATATTTTTAAAAAGTAAAATTTCCCATTGTGACCTGTAACGTCTAATTAATTATGGTGAGGAACCAGAGTTTACTGTTTTTTCCCATCCAGAAAAAAAATGATCTTAAGCAACAAGCTATAATCTAAGGAAACTTCACATTAGAGATTTAAAGTTATCTAAGATACAGAGTAAGCCACATTGTCAATTAGTAGTTCCCCAAATGGACAGAAAGTCAGACAAGTGAATTTATTTGTAAATTATAAATCTTTAGAAATGTACGTAAGTCATTATAACGTTTCCTTTTTTAAAATGTTTAAGATTCAAAATAGGTGAGTGGCTTCTTTTGACAGTATCATATAATTAATAGAGCATAAGCTTTGGAGACAGATAAAACTGGGCTCAAACCCTGCCTTTCTCACTTAGTAAATGTATAGTAATTTACCTAACATTTCTGTTTCACTTTCT
Source organism: Rhinolophus hipposideros (assembly GCF_964194185.1). NCBI lineage: Eukaryota > Metazoa > Chordata > Mammalia > Chiroptera > Rhinolophidae > Rhinolophus > Rhinolophus hipposideros. Next base: position 30,200,292 of record NC_138046.1, read on the forward strand.
TCATTTATAAAATATAAAACTGAAGCTGTTGTGAGGATTAAACAATATGTTTAATTGCAACTCAGTATCAGACACATAGTGAGTGCTAAAATAGTAGCTTATAGTTATTTGTCCAAGTCTATGCAACATTAGCCTTGGTTGCTACTGAGTAATACATGAAGTGAATGCTGAAGGTAATACTGTGTGTTATGATTATGTCCATCATGAACAAACTTTTTTCTTTCTCTACTTCCTCCTCACCACAGCTGTCATACCTCTCTCTACCCTTCCCTCTTCCTGTTCTTCTATTCCTTCTTTCTCTCTCTGTGTCTTCTCTGTTTCTGTCCTCTCTCTCCTTTCTTGAGTTTTCTTTCATCCCATTGCTTTTTCTTCTATTTATTTCCAGAGCAGATGGAGAAACAGTATTCAAACAACTGTTGTGTAGTTATACAAAACAAATGGAAAAACTGATTCAAGGAGTCAGTGTCAAATATAACAGAGAGATCAGGGAGAATGAGAACAAGAAGATAACTTTGCAGATCTGTCAGGACAAGAGTCAGCTGATGACTTATGAGAATAGTCACACTCCAATGGGGATATTAATCTGTTGAATAACTAATTTTTGAGTTTCAAGGGGATAGAAATCACAATAAGTGGACTCTTATATAGAGACAGTGGCTTACAATAATGTTATAAATTCAAACCAGCTTTAATCCAGCCACATGTTCCTCCTGAGACATAATGTGTAAGAAAGAAGAGTCCTCATTAAGAAGGCAAATTAAGGATTAAGAGTTTTATACATGTCTAGACAAGGTCTTCAGAAAGGCTAGACGAGGAAACAACAATTAAATGAGAGGGTTCTAGAAGATATAGTGTCTTCAACTACTCAGGGCTAGTTTGTTGTTTGTTGCCTAGAGCTGTCTCAGAGAAATTGTTTAGCTGACTTATTCCAAATGATGCTTCCAGACCCAAATATCTGTACACACTTATTGGCCCAGATGAGTATAATCAGTATCAAAAATGTCCAGGCAATGATGGACTAGGCAACCTGACCATATGTGGGAGGTTGGGTAAAACTAGTTGTTTAGAGATCCATTTGTCCAAACATATTTAAGTGGTAGTTAAGGACTCCAGGCTAAATAGCTCACTAATCCTTGTAAAACACATATCTCAAATCTGGGCACCTAATTCTACTGCAAATACACCATTGTTGCCTAAATTAACGTTCTGGTGTCACAGTCAACATGGATCATTCTGTCTTAGATTTCAAGGCCATAGTTTCAATGCTGGAGAGCAATCTAGTGAACAAATAATTTTATTACAAAATGAATTTTAATGGAAAAACTAGATGACAACTGGATGGAGAACATCTCAGTAACTCTCTCAAGGAATCATTGAGTAAACAGAGGCTTCTAGTTCTGATTAGCATATTTTTTAACGTCATGCTCCTGGGTCTCTTCTTCATGACTTGGCTATACAGTCGTACTTACACAACAAGCTGTGTAGTCAAACCTGACTTATCTCCTATTAAAACAAAACAAACAAACAAACAAAATAACAGGAATTGACAGAGCATCATAGATCTTAAATCCTGCTTTAAATTCCTTGTGAAGTAGAAACTATGTATAAAATTTCACTAATTCAAATAGTATTAAAATATTTTTAAAATTATGTTTATATCACTCAATGTATATGTTTTTCAGCAAAATTCTAATATCCTCAACACAAAAAAAGGTGCTAAAATTTGATGCAAGTGAATGTGACCAATATTTTCAGAAGCTTCAACTAGCTAAACCACATTTGGTTTTCAAATACATGAAACCAGTATGGCATGCAGCTGTTTTCTTTTTTTTTTCCTTGGAAAAAAAAAAGTTAGATCAAAATGGTGGCGTGAGGTGAGCCTCTGTAATACTTCCCCGGAATTTACAACAAATGGAACAAATATAACTCCACAAAAGACTCCCTGCACAGCAGACAGGCAAAATGAAGAGGCCCACTACTGAATTCACCTAAAGGTGGGTGAACCGAGCTAGCGGGGGAGGAGGGAAGGGAGAAGTTAGGAGATGGAGCTGCATGGGCGCAGGACACAGACCTAGCTCAGTGCTCCAAGCTCCCTGCATCCCAGAACTACTGCAGCTGTGGGAGAGGAAAGAACTTGGACTGCTTGGGCTCCATCTATGTCCCACAGGGCTGAAGGGACAGCATATAACACAGCTGAACCCAATGCTCACAGACCTTGGAGAAACAACTGAGGGAAGAAGGCTGAAAATGGTGGTGTAAGCCCTGTCACGTGGGGTGTCATGTGGGGTCTCTGGTCCCGTTCCCACATAGGAACACAGGACACAGGAGGCCAAAAAAGAACACCCATGGAGCCATAGGTAGGGGAGTCATACCACTATGGTCTCACTGGAGGGTGGATTCACACAACGTGTGACCTGCTGTCTACTTTTCTGCCAACTGACCGACTCCCCATTTGCTAGCTGCAATTCACCTCACTCCAATATGCAGTGCACAATCTGCCGCTTGCTAGCTCACCCACCATCTTCTTGCTAGCCCCCATTTTCTACCAGCATAGCCATGGCAGTTATATTCATGGCCAATGGCTCACTGGTTACAGCTGATGGCCAACTAGCCACAGTTGATGGCCATTTGATCACAGTTGACGGCGATTTACTACCTAAGCCAGCAACTTTCCATGTGAACCTGAGAGCCTGGAAACTGCACTCCAAGCTCTGTCCCCATGCTCCACCCCTACAGGGTCTCACCTCACAATCTGAGCAACAAGCATCTTCTGTGAGGTGCCCTGTGCGTGGAGCCTGGAGGGGAATGCAATATTCTGGACACAGCCAGGTTCTCTGGGCACAGCCAGGGTTTCTCAGGGCATCACCAGTCCTTCAGGGCACAGTCAGAATTCCAGGGCTTCTTAGGGTACCACCAGTCTCCCTGTACACAGCCAGGGTTTCCCAGGGTTTCCCAGGGCACAGTCTCTCTGGTCACAGCCAGACTTCCTGGGCTCAGCCAGGGCCTCTCAGGGCACTGCCACTCTCTCTGGGCAAAGCTAGACTTCCTGGGCTCATCCAGGGCCACTTAAGGCACCACCACTCCCTCTGGGCACAGCCCAACTTCCTAGGCACAGTCAGGGCCTCTCAAAGTATCACCAGTCTTTCTGAGCACAGCCAGTCTTCCTTGGCATAGCTAGTCTTTCTCACATATTCTACACGGCAGCTGGTTGAGACACAAAAACATCCGCCAGTTCCACTACACGGTGGTATGTTCCCAAACAGACAGTCAAGTGGTCCATTAAATAAGGGATGGAGGGCAATTCCTAATAGTCCATAGTCATTCCCCAGGGCTGCCCTGGGAGTGAGGGACGACCTTCAGCTCACCCACATCTCTCACGGAAGAATCAGCAAGCCTTTCCTCCTGGGACAAGTCCTGCATCTGGGCTGCCTCAGTAAGAACTTCCCAGCCCACAGGGCCGCAATGACCTTTGCTTTCTCTGGCCTATGCTGGTTGGGGAACCGTCCACGTCTTTCCACCACCCACGGGGGTCCAGCTGTCCAACACCTGCTCCTCCTGGTCTTCCTGAGCCTGAGTGTTAATATGCACAAACTGCTTCAACGCCCTTCAGAGAGCTTTGGGCGGCACTGTACCCTGTTCGCTGAACCATGTGTTATGCTGGGTGGCATGTGAGGTCGTTGGTCCCGATCCCCACATAAGAACGCAGGATTTGGTTAGGCCAAAAAGGAACACCAGAGATAAAAAAAAATGGCGGCGTGAGGTGAGCCTCTGTAACGCTCCCCTAGAATTTACAACGAATCGGACAACAATAACTCCACAAAGGACTCCTTGCACAGCAGACAGGCAAGACGAAGAGGCCGACTACTGAATTCACCTCCAGGTGGGTGAATCGCGCGAGCGGGGGAGGAGGAAGAGGAGAAGTGTGGAGAGGGAGCCGCGCGGGCACAGGACACAGACCTAGCTCAGTGCTCGGAGCCCGGTCTTCCGCAGCTGCGGGAGAGGGAAGGACTCGGACTGCTAGGGCTCCGCTTACGGCCCACAGGGCTGAGGGGGCAGCATACAAAACCGCTGAACCCAACGCTCGCTCACGGCAGACCTCGGAGCAAAGACTGAGCGAAGAGGGCTGAAATCAGTGGTTTAAGCCCTCACTGCCTAGCGGAGAACGGAAGCCTTAGGCACGGAGACTAGCCGCCCCCTCCCTACCCTCCCAGAGCTCGCCCCGCCCCCACCTGCCAGGTGCTAGAAGCGATAAAGTAGCAGTGTCGGATCAAAGGACAGAATATTTGCTGCTCTGAGAACTGTGGACCGCAGACACAGATTCGCAGCTCAACTATTTCCGGCAAAGGGGAGGGAGCTGTGGAAGCAGGACTGGCTGTGGTGGTGGTCGCCGCCATTGCTCTGGGACACCTCTCACAACTCACCCCGCCCCTAGCCCCACCTATCTGGGCGGATCCCTGCAGGAGTAAACAGAACTGCTGAAACATATGGGCTCTGAATCTGGTGCAGAAAGAGCTTTGGAACTCCAAAAGCTCTTCGCATTCCTATGAACCTGTTGCAGAAGACACTCCTGTAGATGTCTAGGAAGAGAAATAGTAAATCAGTGATTGCCATGAATAACCAAGGCAACAAGATAGCTCAGAAAGAAAGTGAAAAGTCTCCAGAAAAGAAACTTAGAGATATGGACCTTTGTGATTTAAATGACAGAGAATTCAAGATCGCAATTCTGAAAAAACTGAACGAGATGCAAGAAAACACAGAAAGGCAGTTTAATGAACTCAGAAACACAATCAAAGAACACCATGAGCATTTTACGAAAGAGATTGAAATCTTGAAAAAGAACCAAATAGAATTTCTGGAGATTAAGAACTCAATAGAAGAAATTAACAATAAAATATCCAGCTTAGGTAGGAGAGTTGACCAGATGGAGGAAAGAATCAGTGACATCGAAGATAGGAACCTGGAATTTACACAGAGGGAAGAAGAAAGAGACTTGAGACTTAAAAGAAATGAAAGAACTCTACAAGAACTTTCTGACTCCATCAGAAAGAGCAATATAAGAATAATGGGCATACCAGAAGGAGAAGAAAGAGGGAAGGGAACAGAGAATATATTCAAAAAAATCGTCGATGAGAACTTCCCAAACTTGTGGACAGAACTGGATCATCGAATCCAAGAAGCAAATAGAACACCTAATTACCTCAATCCCAACAGGCCTTCACCAAGGCACATTGTATTGAAGCTGTCTAAGTCTAAAATCAATGACAAAGAAAGAATCCTCAAGGCAGCCAGGGAAAAGAAGACGGTAACTTACAAAGGAAAGCCCATTAGATTATCATCAGATATTTCAGCAGAAACTCTACAAGCTAGGAGGGAATGGAACCAAATATTCAAACTATTGAAAGAGAGAAATCATGAGCCAAGAATAATATATCCAGCAAAGATCTCTTTTAGATATGAAGGAGGAATAAAGACCTTTCCAGACATCCAGAAGCTGAGGGAATGTTCTAATACACAACCTGCACTACAAGAAATACTAAAGGAGGCTATTAGACCACCATCAACAGGGACAACTTGTGGCAACCGAAACATAAAAAGGGGGAGCGTAAAGGCCTGAACTGGAATATGAGAATAGAGAAAGTAAGCGTACTGAAGAAACTGGAATACTCTAAATATCAAACTTTCTTTTACATAAACTCAAGGGTAACCACTCAAAAAACATCCAAATCTGAAATATATACTGTAATAAAAGAAGAAACAGAGGGAAACATCATAGAATACCACCACACAGAAATAACAGACAACAACAAAAAGGCAAAGAAACAATGGAGACACAGCCTTACCAGAAAACTAAAGACAGAATGACAGGAAATCCTCACATATCAATAATCACCCTAAATGTAAATGGACTGAACTCACCAATAAAGAGACACAGAGTAGCAGATTGGATCAAAAAACTAAACCCAACCATATGCTGCCTACAAGAGACACATCTCAGCTACAAGGACAAGCATAGACTCAACGTGAAAGGGTGGAAATTGACACTCCAAGCAAATGGTACCCAGAGAAAATCAGGTGTAGCCATCATGATTTCCGATGAAACAGACTTCAGGGTGAAAAAGATAACAAGAGACAAAGATGGACATTTCATAATGGTAAAGGGGACTATACAACAAGAAGACATAACAGTCATCAATATTTATGCCCCCAATCAGGGAGCACCGAAATATACCAAGCAACTACTAACAGAACTAAAGGGAGAAATTGACCAAAACACAATTATACTAGGGGACTTAAATACATCATTGACAGCTATGGATAGATCATCCAAACAGAAGATAAATAATGAAATCGCAGCCCTAAATGACACATTAGATGAATTGGACATAATTGACATATATAGAGCACTTCATCCTAAAACATCAGACTATACATTCTTTTCTAGTGTACATGGAACATTCTCAAGGATAGACCATATATTGGGACACAAAATCAGCCTCAGCAAATTTAAGAAGATTGAAATCATACCAAGCATATTCTCTGATCACAAAGCTTTAAAATTGGATATCAACTGCAAAAAGAAAGCAGAAAAAAACACAAAAACATGGAGATTAAACAACATACTTTTAAAGAATGACTGGGTCAAAGAAGAAATTAGAGAACAGCTCAAAAGGTACATAGAAAGAAATGACAATGAAAATACATCCTACCAAAATTTTTGGGATGCCGCGAAAGCAGTTTTAAGAGGGAAACTTATATCATTACAGGCCTATCTCAAGAAACAAGAAAAATCCCAAATAAATAACCTCATGTTACACCTTAAAAAACTAGAAAAAGAAGAACAAGCGAAACCCAAGGTCAGCAGAAGAAAGGAAATAACAAAAATCAAAGCAGAACTAAATGAAATAGAGAACAAAAAGACAATAGAAAAAATTAATGTGACAAAAAGCTGGTTCTTTGAAAAGATTAACAAAATCGACAAACCCTTGGCTACACTCACTAAGATAAAAAGAGAGAAGACACTAATTAACAAAATCAGAAATGAAAAAGGGGAAGTTATCACGGACACCACAGAAATACAAAGGATTATCCAAGAATACTATGAAGGACTATATGCCACCAAATTTAACAACTTAGAGGAAATGGACAAGTTCTTAGAAACATATAGCCTTCCAAGGCTGAATCATGAAGAACTGGAAAATCTTAACAGGCCGATCACCAGTAACGAAATTGAATCAGTCATCAAAAACCTTCCCAAAATCAAAAGTCCTGGACCAGATGGCTTCACCAGTGAATTCTACCAAACCTTCAAAGAGGATCTAATACCAATCCTGCTCAAACTCTTCCAAAAAATTGAAGAAGAGTCAGTGCTCCCTAACTCATTTTATGAGGCCAACATTACCCTGATACCAAAACCTGGTAAGGACAACACAAAAAAAGAAAACTACAGACCTATATCTCTGATGAATACAGATGCTAAAATCCTAAACAAAATTCTAGCAAATCGAATACAACAATGCATTAAAAAGATTATTCATCACGACCAAGTGGGGTTCATCTCCGGGGCACAAGGATGGTTCAACATTCGCAAATCCATCAATGTGATACATCACATAAACAAAATAAAGGACAAAAATCATATGATTCTATCAATTGATGCAGAAAAAGCATTTGATAAGATACAACATCCATTTATGATTAAACACTTACTAAAATTGGTATAGAAGGAAAATACCTCAACATAATAAAGGCCATATACGACAAGCCCTCAGCTAACCTCATAATTAATGGTGAAAAGCTGAAGCCCTTTGCTCTACGTTCAGGAACACGACAAGTTTGTCTCCTATACACCTCTGCTTTTCAACATAGTGTTGGAAGTCCTCGCCAGAGCTATCAGGCAAGAGAAAGAAATAAAAGGCATCCAAATTGGGAATGAAGAAGTTAAATTGTCACTCTTTGCAGATGACATGATGCTATATATAGAAAACCCTAAAGACTCCACCAAAAAGCTATTAGAAACAATCAATGAATACAGTAAAGTTGCTGGCTACAAAATCAACGTACAAAAGTCCATTGCTTTCTTATATACCAACAATGAAATCTCAGAAAAAGAGATAGAAAAAACAATTCCTTTTGCAATTGCAGCAAAAAGAATAAAATACCTAGGAATAAACTTAACCAAGGATGTGAAGGATTTATATGCTGAAAACTATAAGACATTTTGGAAAGAAATTGAAGAAGACACAAAGAAATGGAAAGACATTCCGTGCTCATGGATTGGAAGAATCAACATAGTTAAAATGGCCATATTACCCAAAGCCATATACAGATTTAATGCAATCCCCATTAAAATCCCAATGGCATTTTTTAAAGAAATAGAACAAAAAATCATCAGATTTGTTTGGAACCACAAAAGACCCCGAATAGCCAAAGCAATATTAAAAAAAAAGAACAATACTGGAGGTATCACACTGCCTGATTTTTCCTTGTACTACAGGGCTACAATAATCAAAACAGCTTGGTATTGGCGGAAAAACAGACACATAGACCAATGGAATAGAATTGAGAACCCAGAAATTAAACCACATAAATATGGACAGATAATTTTTGACAAAGAAGCTAAAAACATACAATGGAGAAAAGACAGCCTCTTCAATAAATGGTGCTGGCAGAATTGGATAGCTACGTGCAAAAGAATGAAACTGGACTGCTATCTGTCACCATGTACCAAAATTAATTCAAAATGGATCAAAGACTTAAGCATAAGACCTGACACAATAAACTGCATTGAAGAAAACATAGGTACTAAACTTATGGACCTTGGGTTCAAAGAGCATTTTATGAATTTGACTCCAAAAGCAATGGAAGTAAAAACTAAAATAAACGAATGGGATTATATGAAACTGAAAAGCTTCTGCACAGCAAAAGAAACTATTGACAAAATAATGAGGCAACCAACTGAATGGGAGAAGATTTTCGCAAACAGTGCCTCTGATAAGGGACTAATATCCAAAATATACAAGGAACTCATGAAACTCAACAACAAAAAAACAAACAACCCAATTGAAAAATGGACAGAGGACCTGAAGAGACATTTCTCCAAAGAGGATATACAAATGGCAAATAGACATATGAAAAAATGCTCAACATCGCTAATCATCAGAGAAATGCAAATGAAAACCACAATGAGATATCACCTCACCCCAGTCAGAATGGCTTTCATCAACAAAACAAATAGTAACAAGTGTTGGAGAGGCTGTGGAGAAAAAGGAACTCTCATACACTGTTGGTGGGAATGCAGACTCGTGCAGCCGCTATGGAAGGCAGTGTGGAGGTTCCTCAAGAAATTACGAATAGAATTACCATATGACCCAGCAATCGCTCTCCTGGGTATCTACCCCAAAAATATAAAAGCATTTCTCTATAGAGACACGTGTACTCCAATGTTCATTGCAGCTTTGTTTACGGTGGCTAAGACATGGAAACTACCAAAATGTCCTTCGATAGATGAATGGATAAAGAAGTTGTGGTACATATACACAATGGAATACTATTCGGCGTTAAGGAAAGATGATATAGGAGCATTTGTGACAACATGGATGGATCTCGAGAGAATAATGCTAAGTGAAATAAGTCAGACAGAAAAAGCAGAGAACCCTATGATTTCACTGATATGTGGTATATAAACCAAAAAGAACAAGACAAACAAATGAGAAACAAAAACTCATAGACACAGACAATAATTTAGTGGTTACCAGAGGGTAAGGGGGTGGGAGGTGGGTGATGAGGGTAAAGGGGATCAAATATATGGTGATGGAAGGAGAACTGACTCTGGGTGGTGAACACGCAATGGGATTTATAGACGATGTAATACAGAATTGTACACCTGAAATCTATGTAAATTTACTAACAATTGTCACCCCAATATAATTAATTAAAAAAAAAAAAAGGAACACCAACAGAGCCATGGATAGGAGAGTCATAATACTACATTCTCGCTGGCAGCTGTGTTGGAGACACAGGAAGCAGGAGCCACATGATCCGCAAAGAGTCGTCCACTTCTCAGCCAACCAACCTCACTTGCAAGATGCAATCTGCCATGCTAACTGCAATCCGCTCTTGCCAGCCACGATCTTTTGCTAGCCCACATTTTTTGATAGTGTAGCCACGGCAGTTATATTCATGGCCAATGGCTCACTGGTTACAGCTGACAGCAACTAGCCACTGCTGATGGCCATTTGATCACAGTAGATGGCCATTTACTACCTGAGCCAGCACCTTTCCACGTGAGGCTGAGAGCCTGGAAATTGGACTCCTGGCTCTGTCCCCACAAGACCTCACTGCCAAGCAGAGAACAAAAGCCTTAGGCACTGAGACTAGCTACCCCCTCCCTAGCCAGCCAGAGCTTGCCCCACCCCCACCTACCTGGTGCTAGAAGTGAAACAGTAGCAGTGTCAGATCAAAAGAACAGAATATTTACTGTTCTGAGAACGGTGGACCACAGACAGAGATTTGCAGCCCAACTATTTCCAGCAAAGGGGAGAGAGCTGTGGAAGCAGGACCTGCTGTGTTGGAGGACACCACCATTTTTCTGAGGCACTACAAACAACACCTCGCCGCTGTTCCCACCTATCTGGGCGTGTCTCCACAAGAGTGAACAGAACTGTTGAAATATAGGGGCTCTGAATCTGGTACAGGAAGAACTTTGGAACTTCAAAAGCTCTCCCCTTACCCCCACGGACACTGCACCCTGAGACCAAGGTGAACTATTAACAGAGGAGAAGCCCGTCTCCCAGGGAATCCCCCCATTTTGTGAGAAGCTGGAATAGGGCAGAGATAACATAGCACTAACGTGTGAGAGAGAAAAAAAGGCTGTAGTTGGACAGAAAATGGAACATTCTAAAAACAAGTACTGGAAAACAAAACAAAGACTTCTTCCTATAAATCTGTTGCAGAAGCCACTCCTGTAGATGTCTAGGAAGAGAAATAATAAATCAGTAATTGCCACGAATAACCAAGGCAAAAAGACAGCTCAGAAAGAAAGTGAAAAGTCTCCAGAAAAGGCACTTAAAGATAAGGAAATATGTGACTTAAATTACAAAGAATTCAAGATTGCAGTTCTGAAAAAAAAACTCTTCGAGATGCAAGAAGAAAAAAAAAGGCAGTTTAATGAACTCAGAAACACAATCAAAGAACAACATGAGCCTTTTATGACAGAGATTGAAATTAAAAAAAAAAAAGAACCAAATAGAATTTCTGGAGATTAAGAACTCGAGATAGAAGAAATCCTATCTCTTTTTTTCTTTTTTTTTTTTTTCAATTTATTGGGGTGACATTTGTTAGTAAAATTAAATAGATTTCAGGTGTAAGAATGAAATAACAAGCTTAGGTAGTAGAGTTGACCAGATGGAGGAAAGAGTCAGTGGCATCGAAGATAGAAACCTGGAAATTACACAGATGGAAGAAGAAAGAGACTTGAGACTTAAAAGGAATGAAAGAACTCTACAAGAACTTTCTGACTCCATCAGAAAGAGCAATATAAGAATAATGGGCATACCAAAAGGAGAAGAAAGAGAGAAGTGAACAGAGAATATATTCAAAAATATTGTTGATGAGAACTTCCCAAACTTGTGGACAGAATTGGATTCTCGAATACAAGAAGCAAATAAAACAACTAATTACCTCAATCTCAACAGGCCTTCTCCAAAGCACATTGTATTGAAGCTGTCTAAAATCTACAACAAAGAAAGAATCCTCAAGGCAGCCAGGGAAAAGAAGATGGTAACCTACAAAGAAAAGCCCATTAGATTATCATCAGATTTTTCAGCAGAAACTCTAAAAGCAAGGAGGGAGTGGAACCAAATATTCAAACTATTGAAAGAGAGAAATCATGAGTCAAAAATAATATATCCAGCAAAAATATTCTTTAGATGTGAAGGAGGAATAAAGACCTTTCCAGTCATACAGAAGCTGAGGGAATTTTCTAACACGACCTGTACTACAAGAAATAATAAAGAAGGCTATTCGATCACTATCAACAGAGATAATTTGTGGCAACCAAAACATAAAAAGGCCTGAAACTGGAATATGGGAATGGAGACAGTAAGCGTGCTGAAGAAAATGGAATACTCTAAATATCAAACATTTTTTTACATAAACATAAGAGTAAACACACAAAAAAAATCCAGAACTGAAATATATACTGTAATAAAAGAAGAAACAGAGGGAAACATCATAGAATACCACCACAAAGAAATAATAGGCAACAACAAAAAGGCAAAGAAACAATGAAGACACAGCCTTCCCAGAAAACTAAAGATAGAATGACAGGAAATCCTCACATATCAATAATCAACCTAAATGTAAATGGACTGAAATCAACAATAAAAAGACAAAGAGTAGCAGATTGAATAAAAAAACTAAACCCAACCCTATGCTGTCTCCAATGGACACATCTCAGCTACAAGGACAAGCATAGAATCAGAGTGAAAGGGTGGAAACTCAAACACCAACCAAATGGTACGCAGAGAAAGTCAGGAGTAGCCCTAATGATATCAAATGAAACAGACTTCAGGGTGAAAAAGATAACAAGAGACAAAGATAGACATTTCATAAAGGTAAAGGAGACTATAAAACAAGTAAACATAACAGTCTTCAATATTTATGCCGGCAAACAGGGAGCACCAAAATATACCAAGCAACTACTAACAGAACTAAAGGAAAGAATTGACTAATACACAATTAAACTACGGGACTTAAATACATCATTGACAGCTATGGATATATCATCCAAATAGAAAATAAATAACGAAATAGCAGCCCTAAATGACACATTAGATGAAACGGACATAATTGACATATATAGAGCACTTCATCCTAAAACATCAGACTATAGATTCTTTTCGAGTGTGCATGTAACATTCTCAAGGGTAGACCATATATTGGGACATAAAATCAGCTTCAGCAAACTTAAGAAGATTGAAATCATACCAAGCATATTCTCTGATTACAAGGCTTTAAAATTGGATATCAACAGCAAAAAGAAAGCAGGAAAAAAACACAGATACATGGAGAATAAAGAACACACTTTAAAAGAATGACTGGGTCAGAGAAGAAATTAGAGGAGAGATCAAATGATACATAGAAACAAATGACAATGAAAATACATTTTATCAAAATTTTGGGGATGCAGCGAAAGCATTTTTAAGAGGAAAATTTATATCATTACAGGTCTATCTTAAGAAACAAGAAAAATCCCAAATAAATAAGCTTATGTTACACCTTAAAGAACTAGAAAAAGAAGAACAAGTGAAACCGAAGGTCAAAGAAGAAAATGACATAATAAAAATCAGAGCAGAGCTAAAATAAAAAGAAAAATATAATCTGACAAAAGCTGGTTCTTTGAAAAGATTAACAAAATTGACAGACCCTTGGCTAGACTCACTAACATAAAAAGAGTGAAGACACTAATTAACAAAGTCAGAAATGAAAAAAAGTAAGTTATTATGGAAACCACAGAAATACAAATGATCATCCAACAATACTCTGAAGCACTACATGCCACCAAATTACATAACCTAGAAGAAATGGACAAGTTCTTAGAAACATATAGCCATCCTAGGCTTTACCATAAAGAACTGGAATATCTAAACGCTCCGATTACCAGTAACAAAATTGAATCAGTCATCCAAACCCTTACCAAAAGCAAAAGTCTGGAACTAGATGGCTTCACTAATGAATTCTACCAAACCTTCAAAGAGGATCTAATACTAATCCTGCTCAAACTCTTCCAAAAAATTGAAAAAGAGACAATACTCCCTAACTCATTTTATGAGACCAACATTACCCTGATACCAAAACCTGGTAAGGAGAGCACAAAAAAAGAAAACTACAGACCAATATCTCTGGTGAATACTGATGCAAAAATCCTAAACAAAATTCTAGCAAATCCAATACAACAATGCATTAAAAAGATTATTCATCACGACCAACTGTGGTTCATCCTTGGGGCACAAGGATGGTTCAACATCTGCAAATCCATCAATGTGATACATCACATAAACAAAATAAAGGACAAAAATCGTATGATTACATCAATTGATGCAAAAAAGCATTTGACAAGATACAACATCCATTTATAATTGAAACACTTAATAAAATAGGTATAGAAGGAAAATAGCTTAACATAATAAAGGCCATCTATGACAAGCCCTCAGCTAATCTCATAATTAATGGTGAAAAATTGAAACCCTTTGCTCTACGTTCAGGAACACGACAGGGCTCTCCACTATCAGCTCTGCTTTTCACCATAGTGTTAGAAGTCCTTGCCAGAGCAATCAGGCAAGAGAAAGAAACAAAAGGCATCCAAATTGGGAATGAAGAAGTTAAATTAGTACTCTTTGCAGATGACATGATGCTATATATGGAAAACCCTAAAGACTCCACCAAAAAGCTATTAGAAACTATCCACGAATACAGTAATGTTGCTGGCTACGAAATCAACGTACAGAAATCCATTGCATTCCTATATACTAACAATGAAATCTCAGAAAAAGAAATACAAAAAACAATTCCTTTTGCAATTGCAGCAAAAAGAATAAAATACCTAGGAATAAACTTAATCAAGGATGTGAAGGACCTATATGCTGAAAACTATAAGACATTTTTGAAGGAAATTGAAGAAGACAAAGAAATGGAGAGATATTCCGTGCTCATGGATTGGAAGAATCAATATAGTTAAAATGGCCATACTACCCAAAGAAATATACAGATTTAATGCAATCCCCATCAAAATCCCAATGGCATTTTTTAAAGAAATAGAGCAAAAAAATCATCAGTTTTGTTTGGAACCACAAAAGAACCCGAATAGCCAAAGCAATCTTAAGAAAAAGAACAACACTGGAGGTATCACACTCCCTGACTTTAGCTTGTACTACAGGACTACAATAATCAAAACCACATGGTATTGGCAGAAACACACACACATAGACCAATGAAATAGAATTTAGAACCCATAAATAAAACCACATAAATATCGACAGACAATTTTTGACAAAGAAGCAAAAAGCATACAATGGAGAAAAGACAGCCTCTTCAATAAATTGGTGCTGGCAGAATTGGACAGCCATGTGCAAAAGAATGAAACTGGACTGCTGTCTGTCAACATGTACCAAAATTAATTCAAAATGGATCAAAGACTTAAGCATAAGACCTGAAACAATAAACTGCATAGAAGAAAACATAGGTAGTAAACTTATGGACCTTGGGTTCAAAGAACTTTTTATGTATTTAACTCCAAAGGCAAGGGATGTAAAAGCTAAAATAAAAAAATGGGACTATATGAAACTTAAAAGCTTCTGCACAGCAAACAAACCATTGTCAAATAAAGAGGCAACCAAGTGAATGGGAGAAGATTTTTGTAAATAGTGTCTCCGATAAAGGGCTAATATCCAAAGTATACAAGGAAATCATGCAACTCAACAACAATAACAAAAAAAACAAATAACCCAGTTGAAAAATGCGCAGAGGACCTGAAAAGACATTTCTCCAAAGAGGACACACAAATGGCAAATAGACCTATGAAGAAATGCTCAACAACACTAATCATCAGAGAAATGCAAATAAAAACCAAAATGTGATATCACATCACCCCAGTCAGAATGGCTACCATCAACAAGACAAATAGTAACAAGTGTTGGAGAGGCTGTGGAGAAACAGGAACCCTCATGCATTCTTGGTGGGAATGCAGACTGGTGCAGCCGTTATGGAAGGCAGTGTGGAGGTTCCTCAAAAAATTACGAATAGAATTACCATATGACCCAGCAATACCTCTGCTGGATATCTACCCAAAAAATCTGAAAACATTTATATACAAAGACCCATGTGCTGCAATTTTCATTGCAACTTGATTTACGGTGGCCAAGAGATGGAAAAAACCAAAATGTCTGTAGATCAATGAATGGATAAAGTTGTGGTATATATGCACAATGGAATACTATTGAGCGGTAAAAAAAGATGGAATAGGACCATTTGTGACAACATCGATGGAACTTGAGAGTATATAATACTAAGCGAAATAAGTCAAACAGAAAAAGCAGAGAACCATGTGATTTCACTGATATGTGTATATAAACCCAAAACAACAAAAGAACAAGACAAACAAATGAGAAACAAAAACTCATAGAGACAGACAATAGTTTCGTGGTTACCAGAGGGTTATGGGGGAGGGGTGTGGGAGATGAGTGTAAGGGGGATCAAGTATATGGTGATGGTAGGAGAACTGACTCTGGGTGGTCAACACACAATGGGATTTATAGATGATGTAATACAGAATTGTACACCTGAAATATGTAATTTTACTAACAATTGTCACCCCAATAAATAAATAAAAAGAAAAAAGAAAGTTAGTCTTTCAGCATGTTAAATGCGAGGTTTGGTAAAAGAAGTATTTTCTTGACCATAAGGCATGTGTTAAATATTAGAATTGAGCTGGTAATCATTTTGAATGTTGTTAAAATCATCAAAACTCTTCATTAACCTTGACAGATTTATGTTTAGTTTTGTCCAAATCAGAGTTATAAATTGTAAGCAGGCAGGATTTTCGGCATTTGGTGAATTCACCATATAGTTTTTTTTTTCTTATTGAAAATAAGAAACAGGCTATCATTAGTAAATCAACAAACAACCAGTGCTGGTGAAGATGTGGAGAAAAGAGCACCCTTGTGCACTGTTGGTGGGATTTCAGACTAGTGTAGTATCTATGGAAATCAGAATGGAGGTACCTCAGAAAACTGGAAATGGAACTACCTTATGATCCAGCAATTCCATTGTTAGGTATCCAGATAAATCCAAAACACGAATTTGAAAAAATGTATGCACCCCTATGTTTATTGCAACGGTATTCATAATAGCCAAGACATGGAAACAACTGAAATGCCCATCGGTAGATGACTGGATTAAGAAACCATGGTACATTTATACAATGGAGTATTATGCAGCCATAAAGAAGAAAGAAATCTTATCATTTGCAACAACATAGATGGACCTGGAGAATATTATGCTAAGTGAAATAAGTCAGATGGTGAAAGACAAATACCATATTATCTTACTTATATGTGGAATCTAAAGAATAGAATAAATGAGGAAACTAATCAGAAACAGTCTCAGAGATATAGAAAAAAAAACTGAGGGTTGCTAAATGGGAGGGGGTGGGGATGAGAAAAGGTGAGGGGATTAGAAAGCACAAATTGGTAACCACAAGATTGCCACGTGGATACGAAAGACAGTTTGAAGACTATAATCAATAATGTTGTAAAAATCTTGTAGGGTATCTAATGGACACTTGTCTTATTAGGGAGTCCACTTCATGGATGGTTTAGATGCCTGATCACTGCAGCGTACACCTGAAGCTGAAGCTGAATAATAATGAACTTCAGCTATAATTGTGTGTGTGTGTGTGTGTGTGTGTGTGTATATATATATAATATATTAGATATATAATATATATGTAATATATTAATATATATTCTTTTTCTTTTTCTTTTATATATACTCATATATATGTGTATATATATATATATATATATATATATATATATATATATATACATAATCATTCATAAGATGTGGAGTGCAGCATAGGAAATAGAGGCAATGGAATTATAATAGCTATATATGATGTCAGACGGGTAGTAGATTGGGGGAGGGGGTCATCACTTTGTGAGGGGTTTAAATGTCTAACTATCACATTGTTTTGTACACCTGAAACTGATAAAAATAGGAAAGCAATGTCCCCCGCAGTGCAGGGTGAGCAATAGGGCAACAAAGAAGCAAGCAGCAGAGTAGGAACACTCCCCCTCTGGGACCAGTAGCCTCCATTTGAATGTACACCCTTCAGGAGTGCAAAAGTACAGTGCATTCCTCGTACCGATGCTTTTGTCTCCTCTGTCCAGCCTCCAGTCTCCCTCCTGTGAAATCCTCTCCTCCTCCATGTAGCATTCCCCGTCCTCTCTGGTCTGCATGCCCCCTCTTTCCATACTCACTGCCTGGTTGTCTTCTCTCATGTGGGACTCCTGGATGTGTGCTTGTCACATAATTAATATGTGATGCATGGAGGACAGCAAAACCAATAGTCACCTCCCTGCTGGGCCACCATGATTTTCGCATGGATGCTCCTAGTCTCTGCAGATACAGGATCTGAGGCCACTGCAGATACAGGGGCTGAGGCCATGAGAGACAAAGCAGCCTGCCAAAGGCCATCCCATTAGGAAATTGCAGAGCTAGAATTCGAGCTGAAATCTCCCCAGCTCCATTCCCTACTCTAGTCACTACACAGAACTGCCTCCCCACAGATGGGGACTCATGGGCAACAGGTCTTGGTGTAGGAAAAACTTGTGCCCTGTCTACATGGCACTTAGCATCTAAGAACAGACACACAAGAGATAACTTGATAAAAAAGAAATTTCCAACCCTAAAGATGCCCCAGATGTTGGTCTGCTGGTTTAGTATGAATCTGAGAGTACAGGAGGGGAAGTTAGAAAAAGGGCATCAAGGAGCCAGGAGTGGAGGACAGGGGGGGAGGAAAGACCAAAGGGAAAAGAAAGAAAGCCTCAGGCTGACTTAAGAGCTGGGAGGATGCCTTTCTAGTCTCCTCCCTGCCTGGATACCATGAGCACCTCTTTTGCAGGGTGCATGGACAACCACTACTGCCACAGGAAGTCCTACTTTCTCCAGGTGCTCAGGGACATCCTTCAGTTGCCTGTGCAGCTGCACAACTTTTCTTGGAAACTGATGGTGCCCAAGGACAGGCTCATCCTGGCACTGGTGACAGCCCAGAAGTTGCAGCAAGACACACCAGAGCAGGTCTTCAACACCAGCTTCAGCTACCTCATGGGAAGTGCCAGCACCAGCCAAGACCTTCACTTTGGCTTCTTCTCCTCAGGAGCCTCTATCAAGCAAAGGCAGGTGAAGTCAAACTTGTCTGTGACCCTGCACACTTTTGCCCCCAGCTTCCAACAGGAGGTCTCTAAGCAGGCCCTGATGGTGTCCTTCATATCCCACTTCAAAGAAGATGTTTTCAAGGTGACCCCGGACATGAAAAGCAAGGTCTACCTGACAACTCCTAACTGGGATTGAGACCTGTCATCCTTCAACTCAGTGTCCTGGAACATCAGCATGCCCAGCGACCAGGTGGCCTGCCTGACCTTCATAAAGGAGTGGAATGGCCTAGTCTGCTGGACATGCATGTTCATGATCATCCAGGAGCAGAGGACCCAAGCGGAAGAGATCTTCAGCCTGGAGGAGATGCTCCCCAAGCCAAGCTTCCACCATCACAGCTTCTGAGTCAACATTTCCAAATGCAGTCCTGTGAGTGGCAAGCAGCTGAACCTGCTCTTCCAAGTGTCGCTTAACCGAAGGTCTATGGACCTGCCTATTGTCCTGATCACAGTGATGGGAGGTGGCACCTTACTGCTGTTTGCCCTTGTACTCATCATTTTCTTTGTGTAAAAGAATAAGAAAAAGAAGATCAACAAGGGCCGGGCCACAGGTATCTACAATGGCAACGACAACACCCAGCTACCGATGCAGCCAAAAAAAGCTTCAGAAAGTATGAAAGGACAGTGACTCCCATGTGTATGCAGTCATTGATGACACCATCATATATAGGTGTCTGCTGCAGGATTCCAACGGGTCCTTCCTCCAGCCAGAGGTGGACACCCACTTACCCTTCCAGGGCCCCACAGGGGACTGTCCTCCCTGACCACCCACCACATGCTCGAGGGCCCCACTGCAAAACCGACCACAGAGAAGCCACCCCTTGGCTTCAGTGCTGAGTCTGAGAGCGAACTACACTTCTTCTCCCACTCCAACAAGGGGAACAAAAGCAACAGAAAAACAGACGTTCCCTTCCTGGATGTCCATGAGCCAGCGGAGTCTGCAATAACTTGGACCTATCCCAAAGACTTTTCATAAAGAAGGGCACTGAGACGCCCTGGAGGGTGCCTTCCAGAAATCACAAAGAAGAGGAATTATATGCAAGGACCAGCAGGAGGTTTCCCTGGATAGTACCAACTTCTGACTTATTAATAAGTGAACTTATTCTGGTGGTGAAACATTTAAAATGATGAATTCGGATCCAGATGCAATTGCCATGGATCATGTCCCGCTAAAGTCTGGTTGAGCTGTAAACCAGCCCAAAATGAGAGAGGAGAGGTGCAAGTCACCAGAATACGGCTGCTATGAGCCCTGGATTTGGACTTGGATCTCTTTGGGTAGACAATTCCAACCATTAGCAACCCACCCGAGGTCCCTGCTCTTTTACTGGGTTCCCTGAACAAAAAAGACAATGTGCATTTTTAGTATTACTTGAAAAAAAGATAAAAGAAAAGAAGGAACAAAGAAGCAGAATAATACATGCCCATGGAAGCCATATATATACATATATATGGAATATAACGGAATATAATGGAGACAATGTGTGGTAGATAGAGCACTCAGAATTACAAGATCCCTCATTTATTTTAAATTTATTGGGGTAACTCTTGTTAGTAAAATTACATAGATTTCAGGTGTACAATTCTGTATTATATCATCTATAATACCATTGGGTGTTCACCACGCAGAGACAGTTCTCCTTCCATCACTATATATTGGAACACCTTTACCCTCTTGTCCAACCCCCACCCCCCTTACCCTCTGGTAACCACTAAACTATTGTCTATGTCTATGAGTTTTGGATTCTAATTTGTTTGTCTTGTTCTTTTGTTGTTTTTGGTATATATACCACATATCAGTGAAAACATATGGTTCCCTGATTTTTCTGTCCAAATTATTTCGCTTAGCATTATACTCTCAAGATTCATCCATGTTGTCACAAATGTTCCTATATCATCTTTTCTTACCTCCAAATAGTATTCCATTGTGTATATATACCAAAACTTCTTTATGCATTCATCCATCGAAGGATATTTTGGTTGTTTCCATGTCTTGGCCACCGTAAAAAAAAGTGCAAGAAATAGGAGAGCACACGGGTCTTTATCTGCAAATGTTTTCAGATATTTTGGGTAGATACCCAGGGGACGGATTGCTGGGTCATATGGTTACTCTATTCATAATTTTTTGAGAAACCTCCACAGTGCCTTCCATAAAGGCTACACCAGTCTGCATTCCCACCAACAGTGTATGAGGGTTCATTTTTCTCCACAGCCTCTACAACACTTGTTACTATTTGTCTTGTTGATGAAAGCCATTCTGACTGGGGTGAGCTGATATCTCATTGTGGTTTTTATTTGCATTTCTCTGATGATTAGTGATGTTGAGCATTTTTTCATGTGTTTATTTGCCATTTGTATGTCCTCTTTGGAGAAATGTCTCTTCAGGTCCTCTGCCCATTTTTAAATTGGGTTGTTTGCTTTTTTGTTGTTGAGTTTCACAAGTTCCTTGAATATTTTGGATAGTAGCCCCTTATCTGAAGCACTGTTTGCAAAAATTTTCTCCCATTCAGTTGTTTGCCTCTTTATTTGTCAATGGTTTCTTTGCTGTGCAGAAGCTTTTAAGTTTTATATAGTCACATTTGTTTATTTTAGCTTTTACTTCCATTGCCTTTGGAGTCAAATTCATCAACCTGTGGTGATTTTTGGTGGTGAGCACGCCCCCAGAGCTGATGACAGCCAATTGTGGGCAGCTCACCATGAGCCTGAGAGAGAGGCCAGCACGTGAGGTGCTGGACCCTTCCCCTCAACAAAACTGGTGCAGAGTTGCCTGGAGACTCTCTTATTGCTGAGCAAGCAACCTGATGATTAAAGTGGGCAGAGAGCCTTTTTTTTCCTTTTGTTTTACTATTATTTATTTATTTATTTCGTTGTTGTTGTTGGTATGGTGGTGGTTTTTCTTTTCTTTTCGTTTAGTCTTTCTTTTTTTTTCCTCCCCCTTTCTAATTTTTTTTTGTTATTATTACCATTTTTCCTTTTTTCTTTTTGTCCTTTTTTCTTCTTTACTTCTCTTTTATCTTTTCTGTTCCTATTGCTTCTTTTTCATTCATCTGTTTTCTTTTTGTTGTTTTTTCCCATGTTTGTTTGTCTTGTTATTGCTTTAGTTACTGTTTTTCCATCCTGTTCTGATGTTTTGTCTCTTTCATATATTTTTGTTTCTCCTGTCCGATCATTGTTTATCAAGTTTTTCTGTCAGTGTATTTGTTTTTTGGTGTTGTCGGTTTGCCCTGCTTTGTTTTTGCTTTGCAAAGTGGACAAGGGCCTAGCACTGGTCCAGGAGCTGAGACTACACTGAATTTGTAGAAACCACTGACCACAGCCTTTACCCACCTGTAACACCATCTTGCCCACCTACAGCTGCATTGCCAGGGGCACTCTGGGTGCTTGGATGACGGAATGCAACCCTACAAACTGTTGAAAAGGTTTTTTACAACACCAGATAGTCTGTGGAGCCCTGGGTTCATCTTTGTGGTGTTTAGTGACCCAAAATCGGCATCACAGACACTCAAGAGCAGCTCTTGGGAATTTGTTAGATTGAGGTGAACGCTCTGTGTAGTGTCCTTGGGACACTGTACAAAGGTGTCACAGGCCAGATATTGGCATAAGATCTAGATCTGCTTTGACATCTTAAAACCCACCAATGACATCTCATAACTCACTTGCACTCCATCCTGCCCAGGCAGTGCAACAAAGCTGAAGGCACCCTCAACACTGTGTCAAATAGTCAGACACATGCTCCTAAAGATCCTCTTTGAATACTTGGGTCTTACAGGCAACTGTAAGTTAGCAATAAGCCGTACTGGGTCTGGGTCTTTTGCTAAACTTCCCCAGGACCTATATTGGTAGCGACCAGCCTCAATTCACAGAGACCACACCCACATGACTCCATGTCCAGCACAGGCAACAGCCAACAGCATACAGCTTTGAGACACCTACCAGGTAGCCACAGCCCAGTAACAGACAGGGTTGAAACAGCCCTGATGGGAGCCCCACCCAAGAAATACCAGAACCCATTCACCCAGAGGCCAGTGACAGACCAAACCAGAGTACTACCTGGTTGATCCTACAAGCAGCACTCTCAAAGGAAATTTTCCACAGGCACAAGAGCCAACAGGGACCAAGCCTACTCTGAGAAGGTCAACCTCCACACAGCAGCTCATACACTGTAAGCAGAGCTAATTCTCCCAGCTAATCATCCTGAGGGTCAATCCCACCCCCAGACAAGCAATTAAAGATCAACTACAACAGTGACACTTCTGAAACACACTGGACAGTAGAATAGGAGACTGTGCAATCTGAATATAAAAGATACATACTAAATAAAACCACCCAACATCAGCTGAGTGATATAGGTGATCTACCTAATATATCAAAGCAATCACAGAGTGACAGCCAGAATGAAAAAAAAACAAGAAAACATGTTCCAAATTAAAGATCAGTAGAAACCTCTAGAAATGGAACTAAATGAAACAGAGGTATAGAAATTATCAGAGACAGAATCTAGAACACTGATGATAAGAATGTTAAGGACCTTAGAGAGGACATAAAAAAAGACAGATGAATCATAAAAACCAACCAATTAGGACTAAAGAATACAATAACTGAAGTGAAGATCACATTTGAAGGAATCACCAGTAGATTAGATGAAGCAGAGGATCAGATCAGCAATTTAAAAGACAAGCTGACAGAAATCACCCATCAGAATAACAAAAAGAAAAAAAAACAATAAAAAACAATGAAAATAGTTTAAGAGACCTGTGGGACAACATCACGCACAACAACATTTGCATCATAGGAATACCAGAAGAAGAGAAGGAACAAGGGGTCAAGAACATATTTGAAGAAATATGACTGAAAGCTTTCCCACCCTGGTGAAGGAAATGAACATATAAGTCCAGGAAGTGCAGAGAGTTCCAAATAAAATGAACCCAAACAAGCACAAACCAAGACACATTATAGTTAAAATGCAAAGGTTAAAGACAAAGAGAGAATCCTAAAAGCAGCAAGAGAAAGACAGTGGGTTACATACAAAGTAACTCCTATAAGACTATCAAAGGACTTTTCTACAGAAACTGCAGGCCAGAAGGGGATGGCAGGAAATATTCAAAGTGATGAAAAACAAAGGCCTACAACCAAGATTGTTCTACCTAGCAAGGCTATCACTTAAAATTGAAGCTGAGATAAAGGCTTCACAGAAAAGAATAAGCTAAAGGAATCCATTAACAACAAACCAGCATTGCAGGAAATGTTAAAGGGGCTTTTCTAAACAGAAGAAAGGGGAAAACAAACTAACAAAGGAAGACCAGAAATACTAATAACAAAATGGCAATAAATATGTGCCTATCAATAATCACTTTAAATGTGAATGCGCTAAACACTCCAATCAAAAGACATAGAGTGGCTGAGTGGATAAGAAAACAGGACCCATGCATATGCTGTTTATGAGAGACTCATCTCCGATCAAAACAGACACACAGACTGAAAGTAAAGGGATGGAATAAGATATTTCACGCAAATGGAAATGAAAAAGAAGCTGCAGTAGTAATACTTATTTAGGACAAAATAAACTTTAAAATGAAGTCTGCAATAAAAGACAAAGAAAAGCACTACATAATTATAAAGAAACTGATCCAACAAGAGTATATCACCCTAGTAAACATCTATGCACCCGACATAGGAGCTCTTAAATATATAAAACAGTTTATGACTGACCTAAAGTCAAAGATCAACAGTAGCACTTTCATAGTGTGGGACTTCAACACCCCATTGTCACCAATGGGTAGATCCTCTAGACAGAAAATCAACATGGAAACAGTGGCTTTAATTGGCACTTTAGACCTGTTGGGTTTAACCAATATTTTTTAGAGTACTTCACCCTCAAACAGTAGAATATACATTCTTCTCAAGTGCACATGGAACATTTTCCAAGATAGACCACATGCTAGACCACAAAACAAGTCTCAATAAATTTGAGAAGACTGAAATCATATCAAATGTCTTCTCCAACCACAACGCTATGAAACTAGAAATAAATTTTAGAAGAAATCCCAAAAACACACAAATACATGGAGGCTGAATAACATTTTACTAAATAGCAAGTGGGACAATAATGAGATCAAGGAAGAAATCAAATGATACCTCAAGACAAATGAAAATGAAAAACTAACTACCCAAAATCTATGGGATGCAGCAAAAGCAGTCCTAAGTGGGAAATTCATAGTAATGAAGGCCTATCTCAAGAAACGAGAAAAATCTCAAATCAACAGGTGATCTTTACACCTAATGGAACTTGAAAAAGAAGAGCAAAACAAGCCCAGAGAGAGTACAAGGCACAAAATACAGTGGTACCTCAGTTTTCTAACATAATCCATTCCAGAAGACCATTCGAGTTCTGAAACGTTCAAAAACAGCTGACAGCTAGGCTTCAGGATCTTGCACTCAGCTGAAGCTGTATGACATGTTTGACTTCTGAGGTGTGTTAAAAAACCGAAGCATTTACTTCGGGTTTACAGTATTTGTAAACTGAAATGTTCATCAACGGAGATGTTAGAAAACCAAGGTACTACTGTAATAAAGATCAGAGCAGAAATAAATGAAATAGAGACCAAATAAACCATACAAAAGATCAAGGAAACCAAGAGGTGGTTTTTTGAAAAGATAAACAAAATCGACAAACTCTTAGACTCACCAAAAAAAAAAAAAAAGAGAGAGAGAGAGGGGACCCAAATTAATAAAATCAGAAATGAAAGAGGATAAGTGACAACAGATACCACAGAAATACAGAAAATTTTAAGAAAATACTATGAGCAATTATATGCCAACAAATTAGACAACCTGGAAAAAAATGGATAAGTTTCTAGAAGCATACAACTTTCCAAGACTGAATCAAGAAGAAACAGAAACTCTGAACAGACAGATAACTATCAAAGAAATTGAATCAGTAATGAACAAGCTCTCAACAAGCAAAAGTCCTGGACCAGATGGCTTTACAGGTGAATTTTATGAAACTTTCATAAAATAATTGACATCTATTCTCCTTAAACTATTAAAAACAAACAAACAGAAAGAGGGAAGGCTCCCAAGCACATTTTATGAGGCCACCGTTACTCTGATTTCAAAACCAGACAAAGACATCACAAAAAAAGCAAACTACAGGTCAATATCCCCAATGAACATAAACACAAAAATCCTCAGCAAACCAGATTCAGCAACACATTGAAAAGATCACACACTATAATCAAGTGGGATTCATTCCTGGTATGCAAGGTTAGTTCAATATCAGCAAATCAGTGAACATCATATATCACATTAACAAAATGAAAAATAAGAATCATGTGATCATGTAAATAGACACAGAAAAAGCATTTGACAAAATCCAGCAGCCATTTATGATGAAAACTTTTAGCAAAGTGGGAATAGAAGGGTCATATCTCAACATACTAAAAACAATATACAATGAATTCACAACTAACATCTTACTCAAAGGAGAAAGGCTAGAAACCTTTCCCCTTAAGATCAGGAACAAGACAACGTTGCCCACTTTTATCACTTTTATTCAACATAGTTCTGCAAGTTCTAACCACAGCAATCTGACAGACAAAAGAAATAAGAATGTCCAAATTGGAAAGAACAAAGTAAAATTGTCTTTATATGCAGATAACATGATACTGTATATAGAGAACCCGAAAGACTCCATAAAAAAAACTATTACAACTGATAAACAAATTTAGTAAAGTAGCAGGATACAAAATTAATATTCAGAAATCTTGCATTTCTATACACTAATAATAAATTATCAGAAGGATCAATAAAAAAATCAATCCCATTTACAATTTCTTCAAAAACAGTAACCTACCTAGGAATAAATTTAACCAAAGAAGTAAAAGACCTATACTCAGAAAAATTAAGCAACACTGAAAAGAGAAATAAAAGATAGAAATAAGCAGAAACAGATACCATGTTCATTAATAGGAAGAATTAATATATTCAAAATGTAAATGCTACCTAAGACAATATATAGATTAAATGAAATTCCCCTCAAACTACCAATGACATTTTTCTCAGAAACAACATATAATCCTAAAATTTATATGGAACATAAAAGACCCTGAATATCCTGGGCAATCTTGAGAAATAAGAACAAAGTGGAGGTATCACGATGCCTGACATCAAATCACACTACAAGGCTATAGTAATCAAAACAATATGGTACTGGCATAAAAACAGACACACAGATCAATGGAACAGAATAGAGAGCCCAGAAATAAATTCATTCATATATGGTCATTTAATCTATGATAATGAAAGCGAGAATGTACATTGGGGTAAAGACAGTTTATTTAATAAATGGTGCTGGGAAAGCTGGACTGACATGCAAAAAAAAATGAAACTGGGTCACCTCCTTATGCCATATACAAGAACAAATTCAAAATGGATTAAAGACTTAAATGTAAGACCCGAAACCATAAAACTCCTAGAAGAAAATATACGGAGTAAATTTGCAGACATTACTCTGAGTAACATTTTTACTGATATATCCCCTCAGGCAAGAGAAGTAAAAGAAAAAAAAATAAACATGTAGGATTGCATCAAACTTAAACGTTTTGTCACAGCAAAAGGAACCATTAACAAAATGAAAAGGCAGCCTACTGAATGGGATAAGATATTTGCCAATGATACATCCGATGAGGGGTTAATATCCAGAATTTATAAAACACTCATTCAGCTCAACACCAAAAAAACAAGCCACCCAACTAAAAAATGGACATTCAGATGGCCAACAGACATGAAAAAATGCTGAACCTCACTAATCATTAAAGAAATGCCAATAAAAACCACAATGAGATACCACCTTACACCAGTCAGAATGGCTATCATCAATAAATCAACAAACTACAAGTGCTGGTGAGGTGGTGGAGAAAAGGGAACACTTGTGCACTGTTGGTGGGAATGTAGATTGGTGCAGCCACTATGGAAATCAGTATGGAGGTATCTCAAAAAACTGGAAATGGAACTACCTTATGACCCAGCCATTCCACTCTTAGGTATCTATCCAGAGATATCCAAGATGATAATTCAAAAAAATATGTGCACCACTATGTTTATTGCAGTGCTATTTAAAATAGCCAAAACTTGAAAATAACCGAAATGCCCATTGGTAGACAACTGGATTAAGAAGCTGTGGTACATTCATACAGTCGAGTATTACTCATCTATAAAGAAGAATGAAATCTTACCATTTGCAACAATATGGATGGACAAAGAGGACATTATTCTATAACTTAGTTGGAGAAGGACATTAGTTGGAAATAATTAGTTGGAAATAAATTAGTTGGAGAAGGACAAATACCATATAATCTCAGTTATATGTGAAATCTAAAGATCTGAGTAAGTGAGCAGAGCAAAGAGAAATAGTCTCAGAGATAAAGAGGAAAAACTGATGGTTGCAAGAAGGGAGGGTGGTGGAGGTGAGGAAGAAGGGGAAAGAATTAGATAGCATAAATTGGTAACTACAATATTGCCACAGGGATATGAAAGATACTTTGGGGAATATAATCAATAATGTTGTAAAGATGTCATAGGGTGTTAGATGGGAACATGTC
Source organism: Rhinolophus hipposideros (assembly GCF_964194185.1). Lineage (NCBI taxonomy): Eukaryota > Metazoa > Chordata > Mammalia > Chiroptera > Rhinolophidae > Rhinolophus > Rhinolophus hipposideros. Next base: position 30,228,880 of record NC_138046.1, read on the forward strand.
TTATTAGGGAGATCACTTCAAGGACAGTGTAGATGCCTGACCACTGCACTGTACACCTGAAGCTGAAATTGAATAATATTGTATGTCAACTATAATTTAATACATATAGTCACGGGATATGGAGTATACCATAGGGAATAGTCCATGGAATTTTAATTGATATATATGATGTCAGAGGGACAATAGATTGGGGGAGGGGGGTTATCACTTTGTGAAGGGTGAAATGTCTAATTATTGCATTATTTTGTACACCTGAAACTAGTAAAAAAATTAAAAAAAATATTTATTATTCTCTGTAGAACAGAAGATACAGCTATGTTAAAAATGTCATTAATTCTAAATTGTCTTTTGCTATGTTGTTGACATGGGATATTTCTTCTATTTTGTTATTTATTGTTCTGATTACTGTGCAATTTTGCCCAGCTAGCACTCATAGTAATTCTTTCATCCAGTGATGGAATTCTTTTGGTGGGAATGAGGAAGATTGTTTGTTTTCTTTTTTTTTTTTTTGAAAGAAAAACCACTGTGAGGACTTCCTTGATATATTTAATGAGAACAATAGCTAAAGTGTCTCTCAACTGCTACTATATGCAATCATTAAACTTTCAGAGGTTGCAAATAAAAAGCAGTTTTAAAGATTGATTTTGACATATATACATAATGAGGGTCTGAATAGGGGCAAGGTCACTGTTGAAGGAGACTAAAGGAATCTTTACACTCTGAACCCTTTTCTGCTATAGAGACTTAGTCCTCAAAAATCTTTGGCCATATTACTTAGCACCACATTACCTTTGTGCACATGCAATAATAAAAATAAAAGCAATAATTGGGACTTATTGTAGTTAACATAAAAGTCTAATCAAATGTAAATGTGGGATGAAAACCAGCATAGAGTAACGTCAGCAAAAATGGCAAAATATGGATCTTCTAAAATACTCTCCTCCCTAAAAGCAATGAAAAAACTAGCAAAAATAATCAGAAACAACTTTTTCTAAAATCTGTAAATCGACCAAAAGCTTATAGTAATTCAGAGTTTTTTCAAGGAAAACTGATGAATCTCAGTAAAAGCAGCAAATTTTGTGGCATTTTAACTTGCCCTATTCTAATATCCACCTCCAGATTCTCAGTAGCTTTGAGAACCAAGAGCACACAAAACTTCCAGCCTTGCAAGAAGCAGAATGTTGGTGGAGCTCCTTTAGAGACTCATTTCCAAAGAATTTACATCGTTGACTTTCTGATATTTCCCTGGAAGACCCTAATTTAAAGGCTGTCTTATATGACCTGACTTGGAGGTCACCAGGAGTAAAAAGCCTTTTCCCAAGGGTTGTTTGTCAAAAATAATTGCAGGCAGTTGATAAAATTCATGGTTGACTGAAGCAGTGGATAACAGTTGGGACACAGCCTAACCAAAAATCTTAAAAGGAAAATCTGGGGAATAAATTGTCTGTATGAGGCTTTGAAAAGTTCAGATATGTTCCTGGATACCTAGAAGGTCATGGTCACATGTAGGGCTGAGCACGTCATGACTGTGTGCATGCTCAAGAAAGACCAGAGAAAGTGCTAAACACCCACCCCCCGTCAGGCAGACACTGAGTCTGTACAAGCAGGAAGTGAGGGCTAAGTTATAATTGTTAACTTCCTGGCTGAGTGTTAAGAGTGTCTGCCAACATGCACAAAGGGTCCCTAGGCAAAGAATGGGAGACTTCTTGTTCCAATATTATAAAATCTCTGTATAATTAACTATCTGATTACTAATCTAAGGGAGAAGATATCTCCCTGGCCACACAGGACAAAGAATACCTCAGTCTAAAGTACAGATTTACCAAATTCATGATTCTGTTTGCATTTTTTATTTCTATTAACAAAATGACCAGTCAACAAATTGCTTGTGCAAAAAACCTGGGTTTCATTTTTATCTTCTCTCAGTTACTTATCCTCCGCAAATCCAAAATATTTATAAGTTCTGTCTTCTGAATATACAAGATGTATTCCCTTGCTGCAGGCTTGTTTCAATCTCCCATCATTTACAACCTGGTACATTAACATTAAATGCCCTCCTTAATTCTTAAACTATCTTCAGTCTTTCCCTTTTTTTTTTAATTCTACTCCTTATTTTGTCTCCTAGTGATTAAACATATATAATTGAATTTAAATAATATTATATATCTGTATTAGTTTCCTAGGCATGCTGTAACAAATAACCATTAACTGGGTGGCTCAAAACAAGAGAAAATTATTCTCGTACAACTCTAGAGACCAGAAGTCCAAAATCAATGTGTTGGCAGTGCTATGCTTCTTATTAAGGCTTTAGGGAAGTATATCGCCTTGCCCTTTTCACCCTCTGGTGTCTCCAGGCATTCTTTGGTTAGTGGCATCAAAATTCCAATTTCTGCCTCCATCTTCATATGCCTGTGTCTAAAATTCCCCTCTCTTTTCTCTTATAAGCACACCTGTTCTTGTATTTATGGCCCAATCTAAATCTAGTATGATCTCATCTTGAGATCCTTAAGTATATCTGCAAAGATTCTATTTTCAAATACAGTCACATTCACAGGTGCTGGGGGTTAGAACTTAGACATAGCTTTTTGGCTGCCACTCTTCAATGCACCATAACATTATTTACATAAATTTATTTATAATTACTTTTATATGTAGTTATTTGTTTTCTTCAACAAATCCTTGCCTCAATAAGTCCTTGCTGCCTGCATTTTAAAGTCTATTTATTCATTCATTCATTCATTCATTCATTCATTCATTCATTCATTAAATATGCACTGTGCTAAGAACTGGAGATATGACAGTAAGTGTGACAGATACACTCCCTGCCCTCGTGGATAGTATAGCATAAAGACAATGAAACTAACCAGTAATTAAAATGTAATAAGTGTTATGAGAAGAAATATTCATGATGCTATGGAAACATAAAATTGAAACTCTTGCCCTCATTAAAATGTTATGTTATGGGTCAGAGTTTAAAAGACTCATCCTTCACTATCTGATCACAATTCAATTTTCTAAATTCATTCTCTCTCACTAACCAAAATGAACTCCACATTGTAATCATACTGGCCTCTTTACAGTTCTCTGAACACACTATTTCCTTCATCATTCCAAAATTTGCACATTGTCTTCTTTATTTTGTAACATCCTTCCATGCCTGCACTTGTATATCAAGCAATCTTGGAAACAAGTTTAATTTCAAATGTTTTTTATTTCTTTTTCTAGGAAGCCTAATCTCTCCATGCTTTGGCTCCAGTTATTGCTTTTTTCCTTTGTGTTCTCAAAGAACTTTCTAAATATTCTTGGCAGTTATCTCAATGTGCTATAATTATCTGTTAACATATCATTTCTACAAATAGACTATGAGTTTCTTAAAGACTCCAGCTTAGTATGATGTACACATGCTAATTCAAGATAAAAAATGGTGACATGGAAGTTCAGTAAATACATGGTAAATCAATGATGAATAAACAGAGCTAAAACAAAATACACACATTGTATTACATTTTATTCTGTTCTCTTTCACATCCTTTTGGCTACTTCCCTGAAAAAAGAACAAATCAATACAAATAGAAATAACATGTTGACCATAATATTAACAATGATTTAAAAAATGTAATATACAATAATAATAATAATATACAATATTTGTTTAAAGTGATGAGCCTTCTCATGCAATATTGGTGCAAATGCAAATTAACCAACAATTTAAGAATTTTAAAGTTTCAAGAGGGGGATCCAAGAAGGCATCTCCTATGACCACATCAAAATTATAACTATATTCTTGAAAAATCAACCTGGAGAACCATCTGAAGTCTAGCTAAACAAAAGTACTATAACTCAGAATATAAAGAAGAAGCCTCATTGATACTACTGTATTTCCCCGAAAATAAGACTTAGCTGGATAATCAGCTCTAATATGCCTTTTGGAGCAAAAATTAATATAAGACCGAGTATTATATTATATCGTTATGTTATGTTATGTTATGTTATATTATATTATATTATATTATACTATATTATATTATGTTATACCTGGTGTTGTGTTATGTTATGTTATGTTATGTTATGTTATGTTATGTTATGTTATGTTATGTTATACAGTGGTACCTTGGTTTTCAAATGTAATCCATTCTGGAAGACTATTCAAGTTCAGAAATATTCAAAAACTGAGGCACGGTTCCCCACAGAAAGTAATGCAAAATGGATTAATCCATTCCAAACCTTTAAAATCAACCTCTAAAACTGCAAATTTAGCATGAATTTCACTATCTAATGATACCATAGAACCATAAAATTTTCGGTGTTCGTAAACCAAAATGTTTGTCAATGGAGATGTTCGAAAACCAGGGTACCACTGTATTATATAAGACCCAGTCTTATATTTTAGTAAAATAAGATGAGGTCTTATATTAATTTTTGCTCCAAAAGCCACATGAGAGCTGATTGTCCAGCTAGGTCTTATTTCTGGGGAAACACGGTAAGAGGAGGGGTGAAGACTGGAACAGGCAGCCCCCACACCTGTGTGTGACAGCTGAGAATCAAGAAGGGTATGTTGGCCATGGAGGTCCTCCCCCCAGAGGAGAAAGAGAGGAGCAAAGATCAGGTTCCCTCGCCCAGGGTACTGATGCCAGAAAGAGGAACCCCCGCAACATCTGGCTGTGAAAAACAGTGTGGATTCTGATAGTCCGTGTGAGATGGAAGGCTGTGGAAAACTCACACATTTTCTTGAAAAGCCGATGTACAGACTGATTCATTCGCAGGCACTCACCCTGGGTTCCAGCAGGTGTATAGTGACTTGGAGGTGTGAGAGACATACAGGGAGAGACTGAGTAGTGTGGCTTCGGTATGAGGACTTTTGTGATAGTCCTCATTTCCCCTGCATGAAACCCACCACCTGTGCCGCCAAAAGATAGGTGTCATCTTTCATTTGTTGAGCCCACTCCATGCTCACACACACATGGCCAAATCTGAATCTGCATTGGCCTGGTGAACTCCACTCATTCCACCCTGGTAGTTCCCTAGGACTCTGCCCCACACAACTCCTGCAATGCTGAAATCACTTTCTCAGTGAGTAGCCAGCCATGCCCATGCTGCACTCTTTATTGGACAACTCTCAGGGACCCATGGGTCCTAGGTGCTCTTTGGCTGGTCTCAGTGTGCTCTCAGACTTTCGTTGAGTAGGCTCAGTACTGGCAGTAAATCAGAATCGATATTAACCAAGTGAGCACAACTTGTCTCTCCCTAGTGATTTCCTGAAACACTACCTCACATACCACATGAGCCTCTATCAGATGCTCAGACTTATGGGAGACAGCAAGTGGAAGCAGGCCTCATGGTGCCATGGGCTTTTTGCAGAGGTATGCCAGGCCTGGCACGTGTGATAGTCACCATTGATTCAAAGTGTGTCCTTCCTCACACATCTCCAGGTCCAACACAGGCACTGACCAACTGTAGATGACTTTGTAGCCACTACCAGGTAGTCTTCAGCTGGTCACAGGTAGTAGATGACTTATGCCTGTACCAGAACTCTCCCCAAAGGCACCAGAAGCAACATACCCAGAGATCATCTTCAGAATACAGCAGGACACCACCAAATTAGCCCAACAAGTAGCACAACAAAGGATGGCATTGGCAGGCACCAGAGCTGACTGGGGCAAATCCCACTCCATGGAGTAAGGCACTTGCATAACAGCCCATAAGATGTAGGTGTGGCCAAATCCCACAGCCAGTCAGCCTGAAGTTCAATCCCACTCACTGACGCAAATAACAATCAAGGCTTAACTATAATGGGAGGGTACACACAACCCACACAAGGAACACTCCTGGAGCACCTGGAGCAGGTGACCATGGACAGTGTGCCACTGGGCCAAAAAAGGCACCTAGTACATAAGGTAACCTGGCCAAGACTGGGAGATGTAAAAGATCTACCTAATTCATAAGAACAAACACAGAGAGACAGCAAAAATGAGGAAACAAATAAATATGTCCAAATAAAGGAACAAGAGAAAATTCCAGAAAAAGAATTAAAAGAAATGGTAACAAGCAACCTACCAGAGACAGAGTTCAAAATGATGGTTATAAGAATGTTCAAGGAACTCATGAAAACCTCGAAAAAGAAATAACAAGCATAAAAAATGACATAGAAACCATAAAAAAAAACAGGCAGAAATGAGAAATAGAATAATTAAAATGAAGAATGAATGAGAAAGAATCAAGAGCAGATTAGATGAAGCAGAGGACTGAATTACTGAATTGGAAGACAAGATAGCAAAAAACACTCAAACAAAACAGAAGAAGAAAAAAGAATTAAAAAAAAAAAAAGATTGAGGATAGTTTAAGAAGCCCTGGGACAATATCAAGCACAACAACATTTGATCTTAGGGGTGCCAGAAGGAGAAAAGAGAAAGCAAGGAATTGAGACCTTATTTGAAGAAATAATAACTGAAAACTTTTCAATCCTGGCGGAGGAAGTAGACACACAAGTCCAGGAAGTGCAAACAAGATGAACTCAAAAAGATCCTCACTATGGCACATCATAATCAAAATGCCATGGGTAAAGACAGTGAGAATCTTAAAAGCAGCTAGAGAAAGGCAGTTAATTACCTAAAAAGGAGCTCCCCTAAAACTGTCAGCTGATTTCTCAACCAAAACTATGCAGGAAATAAGGGATTTGCACAAAATATTCAAAGGGATCAAAAGCAAAGACAACCAAGACTACTTTACCCAGTAGGGCTATCATTTAAAATTGAATGCAAGATAAAGACCTTCCCAGACAAGAAAAAGCTAAAGGAGTTCATCACCAACAAACCAGTATTATAAGTCATGTTAAAGGGTCATCTTTAAGAAGAAAAAGAGGGGGGGATAACATAAAAATGAATAATAAAATAACAATAACTATGTAACTATCAGTAATCACTTTAAATACAAATGGATTAAATGCTCTAATCAGAAGCCATCAGATGTGGTTGAATGGGTAAGAATCAAGACCCATAGAAATGCTCTCTACAATAGACTCACTTTAGATTGGAAGATAAACACAGACAATATAAAGGGATGGGGAAAATATTTTATCAAAATGGATACAACAAAAAGTTTGGTAGCAATACTTACACTAGAAAAATAGACTTTAAAATGGAGCCTGTAACAAGAGACAAATATGAATCTAGCAATCCCACTTCTAGGTATTTATCTGAAGAAACCAAACATGTTACTTCGAGGGGACTTGTGCACCAATATATTCATTACAGTAGTGTTTACATTGGCTAAGATGTAAAGGCAGCCTGGGTGTCTGTCAATGGAGGAATGGAAGAATGGATGGTACATACTGTGTTTCCCTGAAAACAAGACCTAGCCAGACCATCAGCTCTAATGCATCTTTTGAAGAAAAAATTAATATAAGACCTGGTCTGATTTTACTATAAGACCAGGTCTGTATAATATAATATAATATAATATAATATAATATAATATAATATAATATAATATAATATAATATAATATAATATAATAATAGTGTATGTACAATGGTATATGGCATGGTCATAGAAGAGAATGTGTTCTTGCCATCTGTGGTGCCATCCATGGACCTGAAGTGTATTGTGCTGAGTGGATTATGTCAGAGAGAGAGAGAGAGAGAGAGAGAGAGATGCAATGTGATTTTGCATATATGTGAAATGTAAAGAACAAAACAAGCAAACTAAACAGAAAGAAACTTGTAGATACAGACAACATTTTGATGGTTGCCAGATGGGAGACGGTGGGGATTCGGTGAAAAAGAAAACCAGGGATTTAATAAGTAGAATTTATTGTTACACATTAGTCATGGGGATGTATATTATAGCATAAAAATACAGTCAATAATACTGCAATAACCATGTTTGATGTCAGAGGAGTACTAGATTTATCAGGGTGGTATATGGGAGGGGAGTTTGAGGCAGAGTGAAAAAAGTGAACGGATTATGAAGTACAAATTGGTAATTACAAAATAGCAATTGGAATGTAAAGTAAAGCATAGGGAATGCAGTCAATAAGATGGTAATAACTACGAGGTCAGACAATTAAGTTCACAAATTCATCCTAGAAAAAGTGCTACACACCTCATTGCTAAATATCACTATGGTCACCTTTGAAGTACTCCCCTTGGGAAGCTATGCACTGATGCCAGCACCTAGTCGACCCTTCAAAGCAATTTTGGAACTCTTTTTCTGAAATGACCATCAGAGCTGTTGTCATGTTACACTTGATGTCCTGAATGTCTTCAAAATGTCTTCCTTTAAATGTTTCCTTTATCTTGGGTAAATAAAGAAGTCATTGTGGGCCAGGTCAGGTGAGTAGGAAAGGTGTTCCAACACAGTTATTTGTTTACCAGTTAAAAACTCCATCACGGATAGTGCCGTGTAAGCTGGTGCATTGCTGTGATGCAAGAACCATATATTGTTGGTGAAAAGTTTATGTCATCTTTTTCATACAACGTTTTAGCACTTCCAAATAGTAAACTTGGTTAACTGTATGTCCAGTTGGCACAAATTCGTAATGAGTAATCACTATGATATAAAAGAAAGATTAGCAACGTTGTTGCAACAGGTTCACAAAATTGTTTGACCTTGTATATACTACTTAGAGGGATCACTTCTTAAAGTATATACATTTTTAACCACAATGCTGTATATTTGAAATTAATATAATATGGAATGCAAATTATAACTGAAAATTTTTAAAAATAGGAAAAATGTTCATGTTTCCAGGTATAAAACAAATAAGTCATGAGGATGTAAGTTATAAGATTGGGAAAATAGTCAGTAATATTTTGATAGCGTGGAATGTTGTCAGATGATTGCTGACTTCTTACGGTAATCACTTCTTTAGGTATATGGATGTTGAATAACTCTGGTGTACACCTGAAACTAATATCATATTGTACATTCACTATAATTTAATAAAAGTTGTTAAAAATTTAATGCCACAAATTCCAGACTAATTTAACTATGCATAAATCAGGAATTGAATCAATTTTAGTTTTAAAAGATTACAATATTATATATATCACTGAAAAAACTCTTTATTGTTTTTTTCTGCTGAAAGTATTCTGTATTGTTTTTATGTATTTATATATATTTTTCTCTACTTTATTAAACATAATATGTTTAATAATAAAGTTCAAATACAGAAAATATTATGAACAATTATATGTTAACAAATTGGACAATTTGGAATAAATGGATAAATTCCTAGAAACACAATCTTCCAAGACTGAATCAAGAAGAAACCTAACATATAAACAGACCAATTACTCTAACAAAATCAAATGGATATTCGAAAAACTCCCAGTGAAAAGTCCTGGACCAGATGGCTTCACAGGTGAATTTTATGAAACATTCAAAGCAGAATTAACACCTAATCTTCTCAAACATTTCCAATAAATTCAAGAGTAGAGAAGCCTCCCAAACTCGTTTTACAAGGCCACTATAACCCTGATTCCAAAATTAGACAAAGACATTTATATACGTGTATGTGTGAGTGTGTGTGTGTGTGTGTGTGTGTTTGTGTGCACCTATATCCCTGGTGAAGATAGATGCAGAAATCCTCAAAAAATATGAGCAAATAGAATTCAGCAATACATTCAAAAGATCATACACCCCGATCTAATGGGATTTATTACTGGGAAGCAATGTTGGTCCGCAAATCAATTAATGTTATATACCCCTTAAACAAAATGAAAGACAAATATATGATCATACCAAGAGATTCACACAAAAAATGTTTAACAATTTCCAGCATCAATTTATGATAAAAATCCTCACCCATGTGGGAATAGAGAAAACATACCTCAACATAATAAAACCCATATATGACAAACCCACAGCTAATGCCATACTCAATGGAGAAAATTTTAAAGTGTTTTCCTCAAGTTCAGGAACAAGACAAAGTTGTCCACTTTTACCACTTTTATTTAACATAGTACTGGAAGTTCTAGTGAAAACAATCAGAATAAAAAGAAATAAAAGGCATCAAAATTGGAAAGGAAGAAGAAAAACCGTCATTATTTGCAGATGACATGATACTATATGGAAAGAACCATAAAGAATCCACCAAAAGACTATTAGAACTGATAAAATGAATTCAATAAAATAGCAGGGTACAAAATTAATGTTCAGAAATTGGTTGCGTTTTTATACCAATCACAAGGTATCACAAAAAGAAATTAAGACAACAGTCTGTTTTACAATTCCATCAAAAATATAAATAAAACACCTAGGAATAAATTTAACTAAGGCAGTAAAAAACCTATAGTCAAAAATTATAAGATATTGAAGAAAAATACTGAAGAAAATACAAATAAATTGAAGCATATACCATGGTCATGGATAGAAAGAATTAACATCATTAAAATATGCATACTACACAAGGCAATTCATAGATTCAACACAATCTCTATCAAAATACCAATGACATTTTTCACAGAACTAAAGCAAATAATCTTAAAACTTATATGGAACCATAAAAGACCTGAAATAGCCACAGAAATCTTGAGAAAGAAGAAAAAAATGGAGGTATCATGCTACCTGATATCAAAGTATACTACAAGGTATAGCAATCAAAACAGCAATAGTACTGGCATAAAAACAGACACATAGATCAATGGAACAGAATTTAGAGACCAGAAATAAAACCATACCTACACTGTAATTTAATCTATGACAAAGGGGCAATAATATACAGTGAGGTAAAGACATCCTATTTAATAAATAATGTTGGGAAAACTGGACAAACACATGCAAAAAATAAAAAAAAGAAACTGGACCACCTTCTTACACTATACACAAGAATAAATTCAAAATGGATTAATGACTTAAATGTAAGACTGAAACCATAAAACTCCTAGAAGAAAACATAGGCAGTAAACTATCTGACATTGCTCTTAGTAATATTTTTTTTCTGATCTATTTCCTCAGGCAAGTGAAACAAATGAAAAAATAAACAAATGGGTCTAAATCAAACTAAATTTTTTTTGTACAACAAAGGAAACCACCATCAAAAGGAAAAGACAGCCCAGTGAATGGAAAAAGATATTTATCAATGATACATCTGATAAGTGGTTAATATTAAAAATTTATAAAAAAAATCATACAACTAAACACCAAAAAAACATACAACTCAATTTAAAAAAAAAAGGGCAGTGGACCTGAATATACATTTATTTAAAAAGGATACAGATGGTCAACATACATATGAAAATGTCATAATCATCATTAAGTATGAGAGAAATGCAAATTAAAACCACAATGAGATATCACCTCACACCTGTCAAGAGGGCTATCATCAATAAATCAATAAACAAGTGTTGGTGAGGATGTGGAGAAAAGGGAACTATTGTACACTGTTGGTGGGATTGCAAATTGGTGCAGCCACTATTGAAAAGAGTTTGGAGTTTCCTCAAAAAATAAAAAATAAAAAATACTGTTTTTTGCAGAACAGGTTTGCCACCAGTACACAGGTGTAGTGAAAACCTCCATGAAATATAACCCAAAAACGAAAAGGAAAAGACATACATCAACATCATTGTCATTGGACACGCTGATTCCAGCAGTCTACCACTACTGGCATCTGAACTACAAATGTGGTGGGATCGAAAAAAAAGAACGACTGAAAAATTTCAGAGGGAGGTTGCTCAGATGGGAAAGGGCTCCTTTAAGTATGCCTGGGTCTTGGGTAAGTTGAAAGCTGAATGTGAGCGTGGTATCACCATTGATATCTATCTGTGGAAATTCAAGACCAGCAAGTATTATGTGGCCATCATTGATGCTCCAGGACACAGAAACTTCATTAAAAACATGATGACAGATACATCTCAGGCTGACTGTGCTGTCTAAATTGTTGCTGCTAGTGTTGGTGAATTTGAAGGAGGTATCTCCAAGAATGGGAAGACCCAGGAGCATGACCTTCTGGATTACACACTAGGTGTAAAACAAATAATTGTTGGTGTTAACAAAATGGAATCCACTGAGTCGCCTTACAACCAGAAGAGCTGTGAGGAAAACATTAAGGAAGTCAGCACCTACATTAAGAAAATTGGCTACAACCCTGACACAGTAGCATTTGTGTCAATTTCTGGTTGGAATGGTGACAAAATGCTGGTGCCAAGTGCTAATATGCATTGGTTTGTGGAATTGAAAGTCACCTCTAAAGATGGCAATGCCAGTGGAATCACACTGCTTGAAGCTCTGGATTTCATTCTCCCACCAACTTGTGCAACTGACATGCCTTTGCATCTGTCCCTCTACAAAATTGGTGGTACTGGTACTGTCCCTGTGGGCTGAGTGGAGACTGGTGTTCTCAAATCTGGCATGGTGGTCACCTTTGTTCCAGTCAACAGTACAACTGAAGTAAAATCTGTTGAAATGCACCATGAAGTTTTGAGGGAAGCTCCTCCTGGGGTCAATGAGGGCTTCAATGGCAACAATGTGTCTGTCAAAGATATTCATTGTAGCAATTTGGCTGGTGACAGCGAAAGTGACCCACCAGTGGAGGCAGCTGGTTTCATGGCTCCGGTGATTATCCTGAACCATCCAGGACAAATCAGTGCTGGATACGCACATGTGCTTGATTTTCAAACAACTCATATTGCTTGCAAATTTGCTGAGCTGAATGAGAAGATTGATCATCATTCAGGGAAAAAGCTGGAAGATGGCCCCATGTTTGTATATTGAGCACTTCTCTGACTACCCTTCTCTGGGCCATTTTGCTGTTAGTGACATAAGACTGACAATTGCTGTGGGTATCATGAAAGCAGTGGGCAAGAAGGCAGCTGGAGCTGGCAAAGTCACCAAGTCTTCCCAAAAACTCAGAAAGCTAAATGAATATTATCCACAATACCTGCCACTGCAGTCTTAATCAGTGGTGGAAAAATAGTCTCAGAACTCTTTGTCTCAATTGGTCATTTAAGTTTAATTGTAAAAGATTGGTTAATGATTACAATGCATCATAAACCCGTCAGAAGGAAAGGAGAATTTTTTGTGGACCTGTGGTGGGGGGCATTTTTTTAAATTAAAATTGATTGGGGTGACAATGGGGATAGTAAAATTACATAGATTTCAGGTGTACAATTCTGTAATACATCGTCTATATATTACATTATGTGTTCACCACCCAGAGTCAGTTATCCTTCCATCACCATATATTTGACCCCCTATAGAAGTGACAGTTTTTAAGGTATTAGTTTTTTAAATAGTATTTTTTTAATGGAAACAACTTAACCATAAATTAGTCACAACATTTTGAGAAACCTGTGTGTTCTTTTGGTCAGTAATGTAACTTCCTATAGTACTACTATTACTGGAGAGGGGGCCCTCCTCAGTGCAATGCCTGGGCTTGGTCTCCACACTGGGGGTTGGACCCAGTGGAGTCCGGGCTAAGTTCCCACACCAGGGGTTGAACTCAGGCCTCAGAAAGGAAAACTGGGAACCCTGGCCACTATGTTGCTGGGAGTTGGGCCCTCCTCAGCACAGTGTACAGGTTCTTGGTGTCTAGATCAAAGAATTGAACAAGACACAGAGGTAAAGTGGTGAAAGACAAGTTTATTAGAAGTAGAAGTGCACTCCAAAGAGTTAGGAGTGGGCCCAAACAAAGAAAAGCAGCTTGAGGGCCATTATGAGAAGAGAAAGTACACTCCAAAGGGTTAGCAGCGGGCCTGAGCAAAAGAAACAATTCAAAAGGCCGCAGCTCAAAGCCTCATTATCAGAAGAAAAAGTACAATCCAAAGCTATAGGAGCAGGCCAAAGCAAAAGAAGTGGCTCAAGATGCTGTGGCTCAAAGTCTCAAAGGCCAAGGCTTAGGATAGGCTGGGGGTTTTATCTTTTTTTCTCCAGGATGGGCTGTTCCTCTCTGGGCACTGGACAACTTGGTTGACACCTGTAATGCACGCCCCTTCCCAGAATTCAGTCTATTGTAATGATATTAATGAACTTCTGGGCATATGTATGATATTACAATGATGGTATAATGAGGCCAGGGTGAGATGGAGATTGTCGTAGCCTCTACTGCACAGGTGTGAGTGACCAGTGTAATTTACTGACAAGCGTTAGTTAATAAGTTAATAAATTAAACAAATAAAGTTAAATTAAATTATAAATAAATTAAATAATAAAGTTAATAAATTAAAGTGCTGGCCCCTGGACTGAAAGCCCCTGGACTCAATTTAATTAAATTTAAATAAATTAAATAATAAAGTTAATAAATTAAAAGTGCTGGCCCCTGGACTCAAAGCCCATTTATCTTAATTTCAGGCAGCATTTGTTCACCTAGGGGTTAAATCTGGAATGACCTGGAGAAGTGTAAAATCCATTTAGCTTTATCTCAGATGGCACTTATTTACCAAGAGTTAGGTCTGGAATGGCCTGAGGGAATGTTGGTCTACAATGATTAACAGTTAACAAGCTTAAGTCACAGGTTTTTAAGTAGTTATTTGAGGCAGGGCTGAGAGACATTTTGTGATTTAGGCTAGGAACAATCTTTAATTTAGGATTAAGAAGCTGATTTGAAAAGTGATCAAGACCAGGGGCTAGGGAGCTACGAATCTAAGGAAAAGGAGACTTAACATTTCTATAGTGAGGGGGTATGGGGACAGAGCCAGGAGTGCAGTTCCAGGCTCTCACCATCACATGGAAAGGTGCTCACTCAGGTAGTAAATGGCCATCAACTGTGATTGGATGGCAATCAGCTGTGGCTAGTTGGCCATCAGCTGTAACCAGTGAGCCATTGGCCACTAATATAACTACCATAGCTACGCTAGCAGAAAATGGGGGTTAGCCAGCGGATGGTGCAAGGGCAGAGTGTGGATTGCGGATTGCAGAGAAGTGGACAGCGGGTTGGGGGTCATGTGGCTTCTGTTTCCTGTGTCTCCAATCCAGCTGCCAGCGAGGCTATAATGGTATGACTCCCCTATCTATGGCGCCATGGGTGTTCCTTTTTGGTCTCAACATGTCCTGTGTTCTTATGTTGGGAGAGGGACCAGAGACCCAGCATGACACCCTGCATGACAGGGGGCTTAAATTTCTATAATGAGGGGGCTCTCCCATTGTGGGGACAAAACCCCAAAAAACAGTTTCCAGGCTCTCGGCCTCACATAGAAAGGTGCTGGCTCGGGTAGTAAGTGGCCATCAACTGTGATCAGATGCCAGCAGCTGTGGCTAGTTGGCCGTCAGCTGTAAACCGTAAGCCATTGGCCACTAATATAACGGCTGTGGCTACGCTAGCAGAGAAAGGAATGGGGGCTAGCGAGAAGATGGTGGCTGGCAAGCGCGGACTGCTGTTAGGCAGATTATGTAGATCCTGCTTCCTGTGTCTCCAGCCAAGCCTCCAGCGAGAATATATTGGTTTGACTCCCCTATCTATGGCTCCGTGGGTGTTCCTGTTTGGCCTTACCATGTCCTGCGTTCTTGGGCGGGGAGTGGGAGCTGAGACCCTGCACGACACCCATATCACTACTTAGGTAAGAGACTGTCATGCAGGGTCTCAGCTCCTGCTCCCCACACAAGAATGCAGGATATGGTGAGGCCATAAAGGAACACCAACAGAGCCGGATAGGGGACTCATACCACTATTTCTCACTACAGCTGGGCTGGAGACACAGGAAGCAGAAGCCACACAATCTGCAATCTGCCTTCTGCTTCTCTGCCAATCAATCCACTTGCTAACCGCAACCTTGCTAGCTTAGCCACGGCAGTTATATCAGTGGCCAATGGCTAACTGGTTACAGCTGATGGCCAATTAGTTACAGCTGATGGCCATCTTCTACCCAAGCCAGCACTTTTGCATGTGAGGTCGAGCCCCTGGAAACTGCTCTCTGGGACTCTGTCCCCACAGAGACTTAAAGAGTTGCCCATAATCTATTTCTGGTGTTACATTTACTGAAACTTTAAAATTAGATAATTTTGCATTCATGTGCTTTTCTGGGTGGAAACTTTAGGTTTTTTCACCTTGTCTTAACAGGAGAAATCATGGGTACCATATTAAAAAGCCATGGGAGGGGGTCTGTTGGTGCAAAATTTGATAGGTTAGGACAGATAAGCAAAGAGTAACTTTGTTGATATGTAAGCTAGTTTGCAAAGGCCAATTTCTGTAATATTAAAGTACACATGCTGCATATAAAATTTTATATGGTTACATCAATATTGAGTAAATTTTGTATGTCAAAAAATTGAAAATATAACTACCTTATGACCTATGAATTCCATTTCTGGGTATTTATCTGAAGATATCCAATACATTATTTTGAAAAGGTATATGCTCCCTTATTTTCATTGCAGCGTTGTTTATTTTTCCCCCTTTTTCCGCCTGGCCCCCACTCCAGTTTAAGACGCTGGTTCACAGTCTAGTTGTGTAGGACACAGTTTCCTGAGCTGTGCTGGTATTATGAGCCTTGTGCTCCCCCCAGCTGAATCAGTCGTTGGTCTGTTGCTCACAGAAGCTCATGGCATCTCTCACCAGCTGTGCACACAGCTGCCCCTGATAGGTCATGGCAGCCCGCAGCAGCCCAGGGCAGCTCGTGGCCGCCCAAGCAAGGTAGCTCATGCTGATTTCTGGCTGCTCACAGTAGCCCAGCTCCAGGGAGAGCCATTTTTCACAATCTTAGCTGTAGGTGGTGCAACTTAGAGGGCGCAACTCATTGGCCCATGTGGGAATCTGTCATGCAGGGTCTCTGGTCCCACTCCCCGCCTAAGAATGCAGGATATAGTGAGGCCAAAAAGGAACATCAACAGAGCCATAGATAGGGGAGTCACGCCACTATATGCTCGCTGTTGGCTGGGTTGGAGACAGAGTAAGCAGGAGCCACACGATCTGCAATCCACCGTCTGCTTCTCTGCCGACCAATCCACCAACAAATCAACACAACCACTTGCTAGCTGCAATTAATACCTGCTAGTGCAGCCATGGCAGTTATATTAGTGGCTAATGGCTAACTGGTTACAGCTGATGGCCAACTAGTCACAGCTGATGGCCATCTGCTACTTGAGCCAAAAACTTTCCACGTGAGGCCGAGAGCCTGGAAACTGCTCTCGGTGACTCTTTCCCCACAGAATCGAATCGGCATCCTTGGCATTAGGAACACAGCACTTCAACTGCCTGAGCCATTGGGCCAGCCCAGCAGCCTTATTTAAAATAGCCATGCTATGGAAGCAACATAAGTGCTCATCAATAGAAGATTGGATAAAGAAGTGGCGGTACATATATACAATGGATTTTTACTCAGCCATAAAAAAGAATAAAATCTTACCATTTGTGACAACATGGATGGACCTAGAGAGTATTAGGCCAAGTGAAAAAAGTCAGATGGAGAAAGACAAATACATTATGTTCTCACTTACGTGTGGAATGTAAAGGCCAAAATAAAATAAATGAAACAGAAACAGACTCATAGATACAGAGAATGAACTGATGGTTGCCAGAAGGGATTGGGATTGGGGAGCTGGGTGAAAAAGGTGAAGGAATTTAGAAATACAAATTGGTAGTTACAAAATAGTCATAGGAATATAAACTACAGCATAGAGATTATAGTCAATAATATTGTAACAACTATACATATTGCCAGATGTGTACTAGACTAATCAGTGGATCACTGCATAAATTATATAAATGTCTAAGTACCATGCTGTACACCTGAAACTATATAAAATATTATTGAATGTCAACTGTAATGAAAAAAATAATTTTACAAAAGAATTTTATAACATTCCCCTCTTTTTTCTAATAACTGAAGTTTTAGAAATCTACCTTAAGGAAATTATCAGAGATGTGGAGTAAGACTGGCAAACAAAACTTTTCATCAATGTGATATGTGAAATAATCCAAATGTCCAACAATAGTAAAACGATTAAGGAAATTTTGATATATTCCTCATGTGGAATATTAGGCAACAGTTAAATCTCATGTATTTGAAGAATATTAATGAAATTTGTTAAATATTGCAGTGATGAAAGAGTTGATTATATAAGTCAGTAACTTTCACATTTAGCTTTGTCAAAAAGCAACAGATGGGACAGTGTATTTATTCCCTGTTATAGGATCATGTCCATCTCCCAAATCATTTGGATTTCTGCCAGAAATGAAGATGATTTTTCTTTTGACTCGGTGTTTATTTTTGTAAAGGCAGCGTACTCCAAATTACAGTTTAGTGATGGAAAGAAAAAAAATGGCACTTAAAATTCAGTTCATAGCTTCCTCATCACATATGACTGCAGTTTATAAACCTGTGAGGACTGTAACCGTAAAGAATCTCTTACTTCAATAGCCCTAAGCTATCCTTTTCCATCAGCCTCAAGAGCTCAGAAAAGAATGAACTTTTCTTTCCTTTGTCTAAAACTTACATTGGCTTACCATTACTCTGGATTTTCTATTAACATTTGACAACTACTTCCCAAAGCTTAGTGCTCCAGTCTCCTATCTTCTTTTCACTGATGCATAGATTCTCCATCTTCACTACAAAAAGGGCACTATGGTCAATTTATTCAGTCCCATTCTTTCTGGAAGTATTTTTTTCTCAAGAGAGTTTTTAGCTTAATGTTTGGGACTCTGACTTCTTCCATTGTTTGTAAACTATTTATTAATAGAAATAAAGATGCATCTCACCTAAACATTTTAAATAAGTGAGGAGTGAAACAAAACTTTAAGTGAACACAAAATATAGTCCGCTCACTTTATTAAAAAAACTACTTGCCCTTCGCTGTGGAGACACGGCCAACATTTGTGGCGGTGGAAATGTGGCAGGCATCCGCAGCTGCAGAGACGCCGGGGATCCCAGGGTGGAACAGAGAACACAAAAGTCAGGAGGACAATATACACAACATAAGAGTCACCTTTGGAGCACATACAGAAGAGAAGAACGAAGTAGAGCAAGTGAAATATAAAGGACACATACTACATAAGATAACCCGACAGGAACTAAGAACTCTAGGGAATGTACCTAACACGTCAAAGCAAACACAGAGAGTTGCCAGAATGGGGAAACAAAGAAACATGTCCCAAATAAAAGAACAGAAGAAACCTCCACAAATGGAACCAAATGAAACAGAGGTAACCAACCTATCAGAGACAGAGTTCAGAACACTGGTGATAAGAATGTTTAAGGAGCTTAGAGACGACATAAAGAAGGATGTAGAAATCATAATGAACAACCAGTTGGAAATAAAAACCACAATAACTGAAATTAAGAACTCACTTGAAGGAATTACCAGCAGGTTAGATGAAGCAGAGGATAGAATCAGAGACTTAAAAGACAAGTTAGCAGAGATCACCCAAACTGAACAACAGAAAGAAAAAAGAATAAAAAACAATGAAGATGGTTTAAAACACCTATGGGATAACATCAAGTCCAACAACATGTGCATCATAGGAATACCAGAAGGTGAAGAGAGGAAGCAAGGGATTGAGAAAATATTTGAAGTAATAATGTCCAAAAACTTCCCTAACCTAATGAAGGAAACCAAGCCTAGGAAGTGCAGAGAGTTCCAACCAGGATAAACCCAAACAGGTCCACACCAAGACACATTATACTTAAAATGGCAAAGCTTAAAGACAAAGAGAGAATCCTAAAAGCAGCAAGAGAAAAATAGAGGGTTACATGCAAGGGAACTCCCATATGACTATCAAATGACTTTTCTACAGAAACATTGAAGGCAAGGAGGGAGTGGCAGGAGATACACAAAGTTATGAAAAACAAAGACCTACAACCTAGATTGCTTTATCCAGCAAGGCTATCATTTAAAGTTGATGGAGAGATAAAGAGCTTCCCAGAAAAGAATAAGCTAAAGGAATTTATTACCACCAAGCCAGCATTGCAAGAAATACTAAAAGGACTTCTGTAAATAGAAGAAAGATGAAAACAATTTACTACAAATTTAAAAATGGCAATAACTATGTACCTATCAATAATCACTTTAAATGTAAATGGATTAAATGCTCCAATCAAGAGTCATAGGGTGGATAAGTGGATATGAAAGCAAGACCCTTGTACATGTTGTATACAAGAGACTCACCTCAGATCAAAAGACACACACAGGCTGAAAGTGAAGGGTTGGAGCAAGATATTTCATGCAAATGGAAATGAGAAAAAAGGTGGAGTTGCAAAACTTATATCTGACAAACTAAACTTTAAAATGAAGAACATATTAAAGGATAAAGATGGGCATTATATAATAATAAAGGGATCGATCCGACAAGAGGACATAACCCTAGTAAACATCTATGCACCCAACATAGGAGCACCTAAATATATAAAACAGGTACTGACTGACATAAAGACAGAGATCAACAGCAACACTATCATAGTAGGAGACTTCAACAAACCTCTGAGAACAAGGGACAGGTCTTCCAGACAGAAAATCAATATGAAAACAACAGGCTTAAATGATACATTAGACCACTTGGATTTAATTGATATTTTCAGAGCATTTGACCCCAATGCTGCAGGATACACATTTTTCTCAAGTGCACGTGGAACATTTTCCAAGATAGACCATATATTAGGCCACAAAACAAGTCTTGATAAATTAAAAAAAAATTAAATCGTACCAATTGTTTTCTCTGATCACAGTGCTATGAAATTAGAAATGAGCTACAGGAAACAATCTGGAAGACACACCAATTCGTGGAGGCTGAATAACTTATTACTAAATAATGAATGGGTCAAGCAGGAGATCAACGAAGAAATCAAAGGATATCTCGAGACAAACAAAAATGAAAAAAGACGACCCAAAATCAATGAGATGTCACGAAAGCAGTCCTAAGAGGGAAGTTCATAGCACTTCAGGCCTACCTACAGAAACAAGAAACATCACCAATTGACAGTTTATCTTCACACTTAAAGGATCTGGAAAAAGAACAGCAAAATAAGCTCAAAGGGAGCACAAGGAAAGAGATAATAAGGATCAGAGTATAAATAAATGAAATAGAAACCAGAAAAACAATACAAAAGATCAATGAATCCAAGAGTTGGTTCTTAGAGATCATAAACAAAATTGACAAACCTTTAGCCAGACTCATTAAAAAAAAGGAGAGAGAGGACCCAAATTAATAAAATCAGAAATGAAAGAGGAGAAGTGACAACAGACACCACAGAAATACAAAAAATAGTAAGAAACTACTATGAGAAACTATATGCCAACAAATTTGACAATCTGGAAGAAATGGACAATTTTCTAGAGTCGTACAACCTTCCAAGACTAACTCAAGAAAAAACAGAAAACCTGAATAGACTGATTACCATCAGGGAAATTGAATCAGTAATCAACAATCTCCCAACAAACAAAAGCCCTGGGCCAGATGGCTATACAGGTGAATTTTACAAAACGTTCAAAAAAGAATTATCACCTATTCTCCTCAAACTCTTCCAAAAAATCCAGAAGGAGGGAAGACTCCCAAACACTTTTTATGAAGCCACTATCACCCTGATCCCCAAATCAGACAAAAACACCACAAAAAAAAACCAAAAAACTACAGACCGATATCTCTAATGAACATAGATGCAAAAATCCCCAACAAAAATCTCCAATATTAGCGAATAGAATTCAGCAAAACATTAAAAAGATCATGCACCATGATCAAGTGGGATTCATCCCTGGTATGCAAGAGTGGTTCAACATCCGCAAATCAATTAGTGTGATACACCACATCAACAAAATGAAAAATAAAAATCACATGATCATATCAATACATACAGAAACAGCATTTGATAAAATTCAGCAGCCATTTATGATAAAAACCCTTTAAGAAACTGGGAATAGAGGGATCATATCTCAACATAATAAAGGCTTTATATGACAAACTCACAGCTAACATCATACCCAATGGGGAAAAGGTAAAACCATTCCCCTTAAGATCAGGAACAAGACAAGGTTGCCCACTTTCTCCACTTCTATTCAACATAGTGCTGGAAGTTCTAGCCACAGCAATCAGACAAGAAAAAGAAATAAAAGCCATCCAAATTGGTAAGGAAGAAGTAAAATTATCATTATATGCAGATGATATGATACTACATATAGAGAACCCTAAAGATTCCACCAAGAAACTACTTGAGCTGATAGATGAATTTAGTAAAGTAGCAGGATACAAAAGTAATATTCAGAAATCAGTTGCATTTGTATATAACAATAATAAAGCATCAGAAGGAGAAATTTTTAAAAAAATCTCATTTACAATTGTTCCAAAGACTATAAAATACCTGGGAATAAATTTAACCAAAGAAGTAAAATATCTGTACTCAGAAAATTATAAGACACTGAAGAAAGAAATGAAAGAAGATATAAATAGATGGAAACACATATCATGTTCGTGAATAGGAAGAATTAATATAGTTAAAATGTCCATACTGCCTAAGGCTATATACATATTCAATGCAATTCCTATCAAACTACCAACGACATTTTTCACAGAAAGAGAACGTATAATCCTAAATTTTTTATGGGATCATAAAAGACCCCGGATAGCCTCAGCAATCTAGAGAAATAAGAACAAAGTGGGAGGTATAACAATACCTGACTTCAAATTATACTGCAAGCCTACAGTAATCAAAACAGCATGGTACTGGCATAAAAACAGACACATAGATCAATGGAACAGAATAGAGTCTAGAAATAAATCCATGCCTATATGGAAATTTAATCTACAACAATGGAAGCAAGAATGTACCATGGGGTAAAGACAGTCTATTCAATAAATGGTGCTGGAAAACCTGGACAGACACATGTAAAAAAATGATGCTGGACCACCTCCTTACACCATATACAAAAATAAATTCAAAATGGCTTAAAGACTTAAATGTAAGATCGAAACCATAAAATACCTAGAAGAAAACATAGGAAGAAACTTCAGAGACATTACCTGGAGTAGGATTTTTACTGATATATCCCCTCGCGCCAAGGAAGTAAGAGAAAAAATAAACATGTGGGATTACATCAAACTAAAGAGTTTTTTCACAGCGAAGGAAACCATCAATAAAACAAAAAGGGATCCTACTGAATGGGAAAAGATATTTGCAATGATATATCCAATAAGGGGTTAATATCGCAAATCTATAAGAAACTCACTCAACTTAACTCCAAAAAAACAAACAATCCAATTTAAAAAATGGGCAGAGGGCTTGAAGAGACATTTTTCTAAAATGGACATACAGATGGCAAACAGACATATGAAGACAGGCTCAACCTCACTAACCGTCAGAGAAATGTAAATAAAAACCACAATGAGATACCACCTCACCCCAGTCAAAATGGCTATCATCAATAAATCAGCAAACAACAAGTGCTGGCGCGGATGTGGAGAAAACGGAATGCACTCTTGGTGGGATTGCAGATTGGTGCAGCCTCTATGGAAAACAGTATGGAGGTATCTCAGAAATCTGAAAATGGAACTACCTTATGACCCAGCAATCCCTCTCAAAATACTTTTAAATACATCTTCTTCAACATAATTGTACTCAATGCAATGACTGATAGAGATAAGTGGGAAAAGAGACTACTTGAAAACAACTACTTTAGATGAGTAAAACTATTAGAGAACCTAAATGCAATTCAAATAAATATAAGCAAGTCATGAAATTCATGTTGAATAAGTGAAAAGAGTCAAGATGGTAGAAATGGTTTCCTACAGGATATCATAAGCCTAAAAACATTTATATTGAAGCTATGCTTTTCTTAACATGTCTTCTGGTGACTTAGAGTTGCCTATCAAATTACATCCTTCTGGCAAGCTGCTTGGATGAGATTTTGTTGGAAGTTCTGTTTACTTACACAAATGAATTAAATCTCATAATGAGTTCAGTTAATTTTCTAGCTTGTCTCTGGTTTCATTTTGTTATCACAGATTGGGTCCTTGCATCATCACAGGAAGGCATTTCAGGGTTTATAAACTATTCCACGTGAACAAAGGCAAGCAGTCAAATAATTTATTAAAAGAAAATGTATTCCCAAAATGTCAGAGTGGACAGGGCCAGGAGGATAGTGACTGCATAACTGAAAAAAGAAAATTTAGGATTACATTTGAATGAGGGCATGAAATATTCAGGGGTGGAGTCACAGGTGTTCCCAGGTCATTTCCAGAGCATTCCCAAAGCATGATGCATGTCTTTGCTGACCACTCCTTCCTATTGGGAGGAGGTATTTCCTTGTAGGAACTGTCATGGCAAGATAGGGGGTGGGGATTTTTCCCTGCCTGAAATGCTAATAGTGTTATAATCCATTACAATTAGCTGTAGTTGCACCTTCTCTTAGGAATTATCTCATCTCTTCTCTTTGTTGCCCTCTGATGGGACAGGGGATTGACACTAAATTTTATATAATATTTTTGAGATGTGTATCTCTTATAATTCAAGTTAATAAGCTTGGGACTTTTTGAAAGCTGTCTTTCGCTCTGCTTGCTGTACATTTACTAAGCATACCAGTTTCAATGTTTCTATTTACTTCAGCCCAGTGTAAGCCCTGTGACTTGGTAGAGGTTTTACATCTGGATGCGATTCACTCTCCTGGCTCCAACTTAAATCTATGTAACATATGCAAAGGTTGCTATAACTAGCTTTACCGCACCTTCCCCTACCCCCAACTACAGGAAAACATAAAACTTGAGACCGAACAAAGACTGGACACAGTAGTTTGCAGTAGTTTCCAGCAGACTCTGCCCAGATGATCCTCCTCTTACTTTAATAAATATTCTATATTTTCATCTGTAAATTCTTTCATGACCCGCAAGCAAGCAGCCACAATATTTGGTGGCCCCTACTGGGACCAGCTCTCTCCTGGCTCACTCCCCTTTACTCTCTCTTCTTCCTCTCTCTTCCATGAGTCTCTTGCAGATTCCCCACTGGTTAGGTGGGAACTGAAGTTTCCTGCCTGGGGCTATTCTCCGGTGGGACTGAAAGCCCAACCTATTCTCCTAAGGTGTCTCCCAAGGGCAAATGGTGTGAGATACCCCTTTTACTATCTCTGGCTCCCTATCTCTTCTACTTTAGCCTTTTGCTGAATCTTCTGGGGAAGCAACTCCTGTGACTTGCCAAAGTGCCAGTCGGTAAGTGGATATGCCTAGGGACGTCTCGGGGGGCATGGGGAATTCCACGGGTTGGGTCCATGACCCACAACCTTAGCACAGGGGATATTCTCGTACCTAACGTTCAATAAGTTTCTCTTGTTTGCTCCCTCTCAGGTACACGGTAAAGCACTGGTTAATTCCATAACCCAGAGTGGGAGGAACCCTTCAGAGATTTAGGAGGATGCTCCTTGATCTCCCACCCAGCTATCATGAACTATTGTTCCTGTAGTCAAGGGAGGTAACCGTCTATTCCCCGAGACTCTCCTCTTGGCTGTCTTCTTAAGAATTAGACAAAATTTGGGAGTGGGCGGGTGGCTTAGTTGGTTAGAGTGCGAGCTCTAGGCAATGGGGCTGCTGGTTCGATTCCCACATGGGCCAGTGAGCTGTGCCCACCGCAACTAGAATGAAGTCAATGATCTGCCACTGAGCTCCCGGGTGGCCAGACGGCTCAGTTGGTTGGAGCGCAGGCTCTCAACCACAAGGTTGCCAGTTCGACTCCTGCAAGGAATGGTGGGCTGCGCCCCCTGCAACTAACAATGACAACTGCACCTGGAGCTGAGCTGTGCCTTCCACAACTAAGATTGAAAGAACAACAACTTGACTTGAATGGAGCTGATGAGTCCTGGGAAAAATACACAAAAGTCCTGGAAATACACACTGTTCCACAATAAAAGTACTGTTCCCCTTCACCAATAAAAAATCTCAACAACAAAAAAAAATGCCTTCCTGGAAAGCGTGGGAAACCACATCAGGTTTAAAAATAAAAAAGACAGGCCTTTAAAAAACAAACAAAAAAATGAATTGGACAAAATTCTATCTCTCTTCTCTAATAATCATATTTGTGTAACGTTGCCTGGCAACAATATAAGTTAAAATGATCAGGAGTTCTGCCCGGCCAACAGAACTGTTAACTAGAACATCATGCAACTAAAACTTTTCTGCCAGCCATTACAAAAATGGCCCGAGGCCCCCAATGTCCAAGCTTTAAGGCCCTAAATAAAGACCTGGACCTCCAGAAAAAATGCCACATATGCTTGGCTAAGTTTCCTCAGTGTAACCCCCCATAGCCTCCTTATGACCCTGTCTTATCCCACCTTCCCCTATGACCGAGACAGCCTCTGGACTTTCCTGCTTCCCGGGCTTCAGCACCCCCTCCATCTTCTCTCTCCAATTCTTCTGCTCCATCCCTTTCGCTGTCTCCTGTTACCCTTTCCCTTACTCTGCTGGTCCTGTTCTGTGTCCTACAGGGACCATCAGCAGTGTGATTCATTGTAAGGGAGGAGGGTTTCCAGGTGGGAATTCCCACCTGTTCTCAGGAATTTTTTCATGTTCTCATTCCCGAATCCTGAGAAAAGTTGGTCGGGAAATCGGGAAAATCAGCTCCTGGAACCCAGTAATACCCGCAATGGGTAATAAACGTACTACTCACAATGTATCTCAGAAATTTTTCCTATGTATTGCTAGGGTTTCCAGGCGGGAACTCCCACCAGTTCTTGGGACCTTTTTGTTTGTTTGTTTTTCCATTTCTGAATACTGAGAAAATTTGGTTGGGAAATCAGGGAAATCAGCTCCTTGAACCCAGGTGGTTTGTGGTATTGGCCATCACTTTGTGGAAACGATTCATTGTAAAGAACAGAAAACAGTTTGTATCTCAGGATTCTGGAAAGGGAAAGCGAAAAATAATCCTGAGAACAGGCGGGAATTCCCACGTGGAAACCCTATAAAGGAGATGGGCTTTGCACAGGAATCCACCAGAGTACTAGCATTCTGAATAAGCCTACTTTTAAAATCATGTTATCTCTGTGGCAGAATTTGTCAAAAAAAAAAAGCTTGTATAATTGACTTTGGAATCTCATAGAGGTAAGAACTAATAAGAAGTAACTAAAATAAAGTTTTAAGTAAAAGTTTTCAGTAATAATCATATATAGTGGATGCTTAGGTGTGATTTCTCAGCATCTGTTGTTAACTTAACATTTTAGTTTTGCTAAGTTTTGTTAAATGATAAAAAAATATTGAATATCTAGGTATTTCAAAACAACAAAATATCGAAATATTAATTATTAGATAGGTCTAAGTTCATCTATTTCTGGCTTCTTGTCACAGGAATGTTCAAAGACAAATTAAGATCTGTTAATAAAAATGTTACATTTTATTACAAAAGGCTATGCTTTTGAAGATTGCAAAATATATTCTTGGATCTGCCAGTGGAAGTGCTAATAGCTTGCTTTTGGTTGTCAGTAAAAATTAAGGTTATGAAGGTTATGGATTCTACTCTAAATGGAAATGCTGTGTGATTTCAAGGAAGGTGTAAGGTATGGAAATACATTTTTGAAGGAAGTGAAACAAAGTAGTTTGTCCTAAAGATGGTTATTTCTGAAAGAGTGAGAAGAGACAAATTAAGAGGGACTGGGAAAGTCGTAGAAGGTTTGTGAAAAGTCTTGAGAGAGTTTTATGTACAGTTAAGCTAAATATGATTAATTAAATAAATTTGAACATCAAAAGTAAGTTAGTACAGTTGAGTGTTTTCTATCTCTGCTAAGCAGGAAAAAATTCTTAGACTATTAGTCTACTGCTGATATTATAAAACTGTTCTACCTAAAAATCAAAGATTACATGTATCATCATAATAACGTCTAAATTTCTGTTTTATGTTGTCCTAATCAGGTCCCTTGGTTACTGAAGAAAACTAAATATTCACAATAGTAGGAACTAAGTTTTGCTAATAATTATGTAAACTTCTGTATTCTAGGACTACTAGGATTCATGTACCCTTATTATAGTAATTCTGAGCCACTGTTACATCTTAATGAAAAGGCACAGACCCTAGAGAAGGCCAGGGAAATTGTTACAACAGTTATAACATCAAAGACAGGGAAGATGAAGAAAGAAAGGAACAGTAAGATTGAACGAGGCCAGGGACAGGCCAGACTTTTTGCTGCAGTTAATACACAGGCTGATGTCACTTCAGGGCACCTCAGAAACCCAAGAAGAGACAAACCATGATATGCAAGCACAGACCACTTCAGTAAGGTATGTCCGAGTCCTCCAAAGCAGTTGTGCCCCATGTGAAAATAAAAGGGCACTGGAGGAGGGATTGTTCCCTGCTCTGAAGGGAGTGGGGACCAACTCCTTCCCCACAAATGGCTGTGATTGACTAACATGCCTGACTATCCCAGGGGTTCCCAAGCTGTTCTCATCACAGGGGCAAAACTGCAGGTGACACGATGTGGCGGGTAAACCTGTTAATTAGCCATTTATTCTTTCTTTTTTTTTTCTTTTTTTAATTTATTAGGGTGACAATTGTTAGTGAAATTACATAGATTTCAGGTGTACAATTCTGTATTATATCATCTATAAATCCCATTGTGTGTTCACCACCCAGAGTCACTTCTCCTTCCATCACCATATATTTGATACCCCTTACCCTCATCTCCCTCCTCTCACCCCACTTACCCTCTGGTAACCACTAAACTATTGTCTGTGACTATGAGTTTTTGTTTCTCATTTGTTTGTCATGTTCTTTTGTAGTTTTTGGTTTATATACCACATATCAGTGAAATCACAGGGTTCTCTGCTTTTTGTGTCTGACTTATTTCACTAAGAATTATACTCTCAAGATCCATCCATGTTGCCAGAAATGTTCATATATCGTCTTTTCTTACTGCCGAATAGTATTCCATTGTGTATATATACCACAGTTCTTTATCCATTCATCTATCGAAGGACATTTTAGTTGTTTCCCTGTCTTGGCCACCATAAAAAAGCTGCAATGAACATTGGAGCACACATGTCTTTATGGATAAATGTTTTCAGAGTTCTTGGTTAGATACCCTGGAGAGGGATTGCTGGGTCATATGGTAATCCTATTCCTAATTTTTTGAGGAACCTCCACACTGCCTTCCATAGCGGTTGCACCAGTCTGCATTCCCATCAACAGTGTATGAGGGTTCCTTTTTCTCCACAGCCTTTGAAACACTTGTTACTATTTGTGTTGATGAAAGCCATTCTGACTGGGGTGAGGTGATATCTCATTGTGATTTTTATTTGCATTTCTCTGATGATTAGTGATGTTGAACATTTCTTCATATGTCTATTTGCCATTTGTATGTCCTTTTTGGAGAAATGTCTCTTCAGGTCCTCGGCCCATTTTTCAAATGGGTTGTTTGTTTCCTTGATGTTGAGCTTCATAAGTTGCTTGTATATTTTGGATATTAGCCCCTTTTCAGAGGCACTGTTTGCAAAAATCTTCTCCTATTCAGTCGGCTGCCTCTTTATTTTGTCAATGGTTTCTTTTGTTGTGTAGAAACTTTTAAGTTTCATATAGTCCCATTCATTTATTTTAGCTTTTACTTCCATTGCCTTTGGAGTCAAATTCATAAAATGCTCTTTGAACCAAAGGTCCATAAGTTTAGTACCTATGTTTTCTACTATGCAGTTTACTGTGTCAGGTCTTATGCTTAAGTCTTTGATCCATTTAGAATTAATTATTGTACATGGTAACAAATAGCAGTCCATTTTCATTCTTTTGCAAGTGGCTGTCGAATTCTCCAAGCACCATTTATTGAAGAGGCTGTCTTTCCTCCATTGTATGTTTTTAGCTTCTTTGTCAAAAATCATCTGTCAATATTTATGTGGTTTTATTTCTGGGTTCTCAATTCTATTCCATTGGTCTGTTTTTCTGCCAATACCATGCTGTTTTGATTATTGTAGCCCTGTAGTACAAGCTAAAGTCAGGGAGTGTGATACCTCCAGTATTGCTCTTATTTTTTTAAGATTGCTTTAGCTTTTCGGGGTCTTTTGTGGTTCCAAACAAATCCGATGATTTTTTGTTCTATTTGTTTAAAAAATGCCATTGGGATTTTAATGGGGATTGCATTAAATCTGTATATGGCTTTGGGTGATATGGCCATTTTAACTATGTTGATTCTTCCAATCCATGACCACGGAATGTCTTTCCATTTCTTTGTGTCTAATTCAATTTGTTTCAAAAACGTCTTATAGTTTTCAGCATATAAATCCTTCACATCCTTGGTTAAGTTTATTCCTAGGTATTTTATTCTTTTTGCTGCAATTGCAAAGGGAATTGTTTTTCCTATCTCTTTTCCTGAGATTTCATTGTTGGTATATAGGAAAGCAATGGACTTTTCTACGTTGATTTTGTACCCAGCAACTTTACTGTATTCATTGATTGTTTCTAATAGCTTTTTGGTGGAGTCTTTAGGGTTTTCTATATATAGCATCATGTCATCTGCAAAGAGTGACAATTTAACTTCTTCATTCCCAATTTGGATGCCTTTTATTTCTTTCTCTTGCCTGATAGCTCTGGCGAGGACTTCCAACACTATGTTGAAAAGCAGAGGTGATAGGGGACAACCTTGTCGTGTTCCTGAACATAGAGCAAAGGGCTTCAGCTTTTCACCATTAATTATGAGATTAGCTGAGGGCTTGTCGTATATGGCCTTTATTATGTTGAGGTATTTTCCTTCTATACCAATTTTAGTAAGTATTTTAATCATAAATGGATG
Organism: Rhinolophus hipposideros; assembly: GCF_964194185.1. Classification (NCBI taxonomy): domain Eukaryota; kingdom Metazoa; phylum Chordata; class Mammalia; order Chiroptera; family Rhinolophidae; genus Rhinolophus; species Rhinolophus hipposideros. The sequence goes on from NC_138046.1 coordinate 30,259,479, forward strand.
TTGCATCTTATCAAATGCTTTTTCTGCATCAATTGATAGAATCATATGATTTTTGTCCTTTATTTTGTTTATGTGATGTATCACATTGATGGATTTGCGAATGTTGAACCATCCTTGTGCCCCGGGGATGAACCCCACTTGGTCGTGATGAATAATCTGTTTAATGCATTGTTGTATTCGATTTGCTAGAATTTTGTTTAGGATTTTAGCATCTGTATTCATCAGAGATATAAGTCTGTAGTTTTCTTTTTTTGTGTTGTCCTTACCAGGTTTTGGTATCAGGGTAATGTTGGCCTCATAAAATGAGTTAGGGAGTACTGACTCTTCTTCAATTTTTTGGAAGAGTTTGAGCAGGATTGGTATTAGATCCTCTTTGAAGGTTTGGTAGAATTCACTGGTGAAGCCATCTGGTCCAGGACTTTTGATTTTGGGAAGGTTTTTGACGACTGATTCAATTTCGTTACTGGTGATCGGCCTGTTAAGATTTTCCAGTTCTTCATGATTCAGCCTTGGAAGGCTATATGTTTCTAAAAACTTGTCCATTTTTTCTAAGTTATTAAATTTGGTGGCATATAGTCCTTCATAGTATTCTTGGATAACCCTTTGTATTTCTGTGGTGTCCGTGATAACTTCCCCTTTTTCATTTCTGATTTTGTGAATTAGTGTCTTCTCTCTTTTTATCTTAGTGAGTCTAGCCAAGGATTTGTCGATTTTGTTAATCTTTTCAAAGAACCAGCTTTTTGTCACATTAATTTTTTCTATTGTCTTTTTGTTCTCTATTTCATTTAGTTCTGCTCTGATTTTTGTTATTTCCTTTCTGCTGCTGACCTTGGGTTTCGCTTGTTCTTCTTTTTCTAGTTTTTTAAGGTGTAACATGAGGTTATTTATTTGGGATTTTTCTTGTTTCTTGAGATAGGCCTGTAATGATATAAATTTCCCTCTTAAAACTGCTTTAGCGGCATCCCAAAAATTTTGGTAGGATGTATTTTCATTGTCATTTGTTTCTATGTATCTTTTGAGCTCTCCTCTAATCTCTTCTTTGACCCAGTCGTTCTTTAAAAGTATGTTGTTTAATCTCCATGTATTTGTGTTTTTTCCTGCTTTCTTTTTGCAGTTGATATCCAATTTCAAAGCTTTGTGATCAGAGAATATGCTTGGTATGATTTCAATCTTATTAAATTTGCTGAGGCTGATTATTTGTCCCAATATATGGTCTATCCTTGAGAATGTTCCATGTACACTAGAAAAGAATGTATAGTCTGATGTTTTAGGATGAAGTGCTCTATATATGTCAATTATGTCCAATTCATCTAATGTGTCATTTAGGGCTGCGATTTCGTTATTTATCTTCTGTTTGGATGATCTATCCATAGCTGTCAATGATGTATTTAAGTCCCCTAGTATAATTGTGTTTTGGTCAATTTCTCCCTTTAGTTCTGTTAGTAGTTGCTTGGTATATTTCGGTGCTCCCTGATTGGGGGCTTAAATATTGATGACTGTTATGTCTTCTTGTTGTATAGTCCCCTTTACCATTATAAAATGTCCATCTTTGTCTCTTGTTATCTTTTTCACCCTGAAGTCTGTTTCATCGGAAATCATTATGGCTACACCTGATTTTCTCTGGGTACCATTTGCTTGGAGTGTCAATTTCCACCCTTTCACTTTGAGTCTATGCTTGTCCTTGTAGCTGAGATGTGTCTCTTGTAGGCAGCATATGGTTGGGTTTAGTTTTTTGATCCAATCTGCTACTCTGTGTCTCTTTATTGGTGAGTTCAGTCCATTTACATTTAGGGTGATTATTGATATGTGAGGATTTCCTGTCATTCTGTCTTTAGTTTTCTGGTAAGGCTGTGTCTCCATTGTTTCTTTGCCTTTTTGTTGTTGTCTGTTATTTCTGTGTGGTGGTATTCTATGATGTTTCCCTCTGTTTTTTCTTTTATTACAGTATATATTTCAGATTTGGATGTTTTTTGAGTGGTTACCCTTGAGTTTATGTAAAAGAAAGTTTGATATTTAGAGTATTCCAGTTTCTTCAGTACGCTTACTTTCTCTATTCCCATATTCCAGTTCAGGCCTTTACGCTCTCCCTTTTTATGTTTCGGTTGCCACAAGTTGTCCCTGTTGATGGTGGTCTAATAGCCTCCTTTAGTATTTCTTGTATTGCAGGTCGTGTATTAGAAAATTCCCTCAGCTTCTGGATGTCTGGAAAGGTCTTTATTCCTCCTTCATATCTAAAGGAGATCTTTGCTGGATATATTATTCTTGGCTCATGATTTCTCTCTTTCAATAGTTTGAATATTTGGTTCCATTCCCTCCTAGCTTGTAGAGTTTCTGCTGAAAAATCTGATGATAATCTAATGGGCTTTCCTTTGTAAGTTACCGTCTTCTTTTCCCTGGCTGCCTTGAGGATTCTTTCTTTGTCATTGATTTTAGACAGCTTCAATACAATGTGCCTTGGTGAAGGCCTGTTGGGATTGAGGTAATTAGGTGTTCTATTTGCTTCTTTGATTTGAGGATCCAGTTCTTTCCACAAGTTTGGGAAGTTCTCATCGACGATTTGTTTGAATATATTCTCTGTTCCCTTCCCTCTTTCTTCTCCTTCTGGTATGCCATTATTCTTATATTGCTCTTTCTGATGGAGTCAGAGAGTTCTTGTACAATTCTTTCATTTCTTTTAAGTCTCAAGTCTCTGTCTTCTTCCCTCTGTGTAAATTCCAGGTTCCTATCTTCGATGTCACTGATTCTTTCCTCCATCTGGTCAACTCTACTACCTAAGCTGGATATTTTATTGTTAATTTCTTCTATTGAGTTCTTAATCTCCAGAAATTCTATTTGGTTCTTTTTCAAGATTTCAATCTCTTTTGTAAAATGCTCATGGTGTTCTTTGATTGTGTTTCTGAGTTCATTAAACTGCCTTTCTGTGTTTTCTTGCATCTCGTTCAGTTTTTTCAGAATTGCGATCTTGAATTCTCTGTCATTTAAATCACAAAGGTCCATATCTCTAAGTTCCTTTTCTGGAGACTTTTCACTTTCTTTCTGAGCTATCTTGTTGCCTTGGTTATTCATGGCAATCACTGATTTACTATTTCTCTTCCTAGACATCTACAGGAGTGTCTTCTGCAACAGGTTCATAGGTATGCGAAGAGCTTTTGGAGTTCCAAATCTCTTTCTGCACCAGATTCTGAGCCCGTTTGTTTCAGCAGTTCTGTTTACTCCTGCAGGGATCCGCCCAGATAGGTGGGGCCACGGGCGGGGTGAGTTGTGAGAGGTGGCCCAGAGCAATGGCGGCGACCACCACCACAGCCAGTCCTGCTTCCACAGCTCCCTCCCCTTTGCCAGAACTAGTTGGGCTGCGAATCTCTTTCTGCAGTCCACAGTTCTCAGAACAGCAAAAATCCTGTAGTTTTGATCTGACTGCTACTTTATCGCTTCTAGCACCGGGCAGGTGGGGGCCGGGCGAGCTCTGGAAAGGTAGGGAGGGGGCGGCTAGTCTCTGTACCTAAGGCTTCCGTTCTCCGCTCGGCAGTGAGGGCTTAAACCACCGATTTCAGCCCTCTTCCCTCAGTCTTTGCTCCGAGGTCTGCTGTGAGCGAGCGTTGTGTTCAGCAGTTTTGTATGCTGCCCCCTCAGTCCTGTGGGCCGTAAGCGGAGCCCTAGCAGTCCGAGTCTTTCCCTCTCCCGCAGCTGCGGAAGATCCGGGAGCAGCGGGCTCCGAGCACTGAGCTAGGTCTGTGTCCTGCGCCCGCGCGGCTCCAACTCCGCACTTCTCCTCTCCGTCCTCCCCGGCTCGCGCGATTCACCCACCTGGAGGTGAATTCAGTAGTCGGCCTCTTCGTCTTGCCTGTCTGCTGTGCAAGGAGTCCTTTGTGGAGTTATTGTTGTCCGATTCGTTGTAAATTCCAGGGGAGTGTTACAGAGGCTCACCTCACACCGCCATTTTTTTTTTGCCTCCGGAAGATAAGAAAGTTTGTGATCAAGTTTGTTTTGCTTGTGCGTGTGGTTTTTCTGACTTCTTCCTGGCCATTAAACACAAGTCCCCCCAGGGAATTTTTTGGTAGGTTTACTTTGTGTCTCTCTCCTAGGATTATACCTGTCCTGAAGAGGAAATTTATGGCAGCCTCATTTCCCATAAGTGTCTGCTTTTAGTCAGATAAGGAAAGTCCTGAGAAGGCTTCTTTCTGCATCTGTTAATTCTCAAATATCTTCAGTTAAAAATAATCTTCATACTAATTATGGGGTTTCAAGTGAGCCCCCACAGCAGTTACTGAGAGTGTGAGACCTACACATGACAAAATATATCACAAGTATATTTGTTCTTCAATATATCAGTCATCTTTTGATTTAAGTTGAAAGGAAGGACAAAAATCTCAAAGGACTTGATATTTCAAGGGACCTGAGTTTTAAAGAACCCAAGTTATTACATTCTTCAACGGAATTTGAAATTATCTTTGCCCATTTTACTTTTCTTATAATATCTTCTTATTATTTCACCTTTTGTTTTATCCTCAGATCACTTCATGATGCAATATAAGTCACTCCATTAAAACAAAAACACTTATTATTTGTCATTTGTCTGTGTTCTGGAGCAATGAATTGATCTAGATGATAACATAGTGGTACCAATGTAATAAGAACAAGATCTTTCCCCTCTAAAAGCTCATCAAAGTAGTATGGAAGACAAATATAGGTAAATGCATACTGGCAATTTAATAAAGATGTGAAATATGGCTAGGAAGGAGGATAACATGTTAGACCTTAGAGAGGAGATAGCATTTTTCTTTGGACAAATTTAGTGCCATTGCTCTGTCCTAGATTTTTTTTTTCAGATCTGATTATAATAAACACATATTAAACTTGTAATTGCTCTAACTTTTCAAATGAATGTAATTGCTTTCTAGGTATAAATGTAATCATACATATGGGTTAGATGTGTCATACACTAGTTTAGCTGTATTATATTTTTGGGAATGCACATGAAAGCTAGTCCAAGAATTTCATTACCAGTGATTTACTTATGAAAAGCTGTCACCACCAATAAAAATAACATGAAATAACATAATAATGACCACATTTACCAATGACAGTTCCTATCCACAGAAATGACATCAACAAATAAATTAATTTTAGAACAGTAGACTATTTTCAATTAAAATTAATGTCATTCAATTTATTTCCAATTTTGCTTCCATAAAGTTTAAATTTAATCAATTTATTTTTTAATGAAATTATACCTGTAAAGAATTCAATTGACTAGTCAAAAATACAAAATTCAATAGTGTAAAATAACATAGATTATAAAAGATTATAGCTTTGCAAAACCAGCTTGCATTCAAAAGCCCATTCAAAATATCACATGATTTAAAAATTATATATCTGTACTGCCTACAAAGAAATGTCCTCGAACTTATAATACCCAAACGTAATTGTATTTATTAACTTATACTCATTAATATGAAGAACTAAATATAATTCTTTTGGCATTGTTAGAAGTAAAAGTAACATGCTGGTTCACACAACCACTCAAATAAACAATTCAAATATGTATAACCAGAGACAAAATGATTAATTACAGTCCAAATTTATTTTATAATTTGAATGTTGTTTAGTTTAATTTAACATTTTCTGGGCTATTACTTTGGTGTTCTTCAGATTTATACATTTTTTAACCCAGCGTAATTCCTTCAGGCCAAAGGAATTTTGGCTTCAGGCCAAAAGGAATATTCCTTCAGGTCAAAGTAGAATTTTAGAGTAATATTTATTTATTTATTTATTTATTTTATTTTATTATTATTTTTTTTAGTCTACCACCATATTGTTAAGGAAACAGGTCAATTTCTAACACCAGATTAACCTGTAATGTAAGAGTCTAGACAAGAATTCAAATATCAAATTCATACACATTTGTTCAGATTCATATTTTAACAATCACATCTCTAAAGCCAGATATATACATTAACACACAATAGAAAATCATTAAAATATTATTCATTTTTTTAAAAATTATACCTCCATTTTCCTTTTTTGTGAGTTGTTACATAGAGGATATCACCAATACCAAGAAAATCAAATCTACAAATCCACAATTTAGGAAAGTGTTTCCTGTCATATTCACTTAAACTTGCATACTTTCTTTCTAGTATTCTTCTCAGCCCTAAGAGAGACTTTATTTCAGAGTATAATTTGTTTTTCAGGTAAAGCCAATTTACCAAATTATATTTATACTTGTCTCAATTATAAAATATTAAATTTTTACAGTGATCAAAATTCTCTACATTATTTCTTAGTCATGTCTTATTTGAGAGAGTGCTTCTGCCTTCAGTTTGAATATTTCTCAGTCAAAAATGATATTTACTTGTGGGTTTATAACTATCATAGAAATGCATAAATCAAGAAAATACAAACCTTTCCTAGAAGTCTTCTGGAATGTGGAAACGAATAAATCATTTTAAATGAATAGTATGAAGAAATTTGGGGGCATCAATTTTAAATTACATATAAATATCATATATTTTTGAAATATAAGTTGCCAATATTGAGACTAGATAAAACGGAAAATTTGAAAAGAATAACAGCCATTAAGGAAATTTAAAAGAAGTCCAAATATGACTTCCATCAAAAGATTATTGGCCCCAAACATTTTTTCTACAAATATTTTAAAATCTTAAGCATATAACTCTTATTTAAATGATTCCAAATTATTTATAAACATAGAAAGATAATTCTTTTATGAAGTTAGGATAATCTGGATAAGAAAATCTTAAAGTCACAGGGAACAAAAGAAGGAAATAAGAAAACTTTTGCCTGATCTTACTTAATAATATACACACATTTTACATTCCCACCAACAGTGTACAAGGATTCCAATTTTTGCCACATTTTCACCAACACTTGTTATCTTGTGTGTGTGTGTGTGTGTGTGTGTGTGTGTGTTTAATAATAGGCATCTTAACAGATGTGAGGTGATAGCACATTGTGGTTTTGTTATGTTAACAATCTCCTGGGGAGATTCCTAGGTGTAATCTGACACTTCCCCCTCTACCTCAATCCCCCATACTCACAAAGGCAAGGAGAAAACTGAAGAAAGAGGCAGACCACTCCACATTTGTAGGTGGTAGTTTTAATGAGCAAAGCTAGTTACTTACAAGTTTTCTCGTGGGTGGCCGCAAGATGAGTAGTGTTCCACACCTACCAGCTAGAATCTTAAAAGTTAATATAGAGGCACAAACTGGGTTCAGCCATATACACAAGAGGCCTTAAGTAGCTTCATTCATGTACCCAGTTCAGTGACAACACTCCATTTCTATCTCAACACTGTATCCTTGGAGCAGTTTCTGGGAGCAGAGAAGGCAAGTGAAATACACTTTCCAAGTAGAGGAGGAACCTCCAATGGCCCAGTCCAGTTTATGGGTCAACTGGCAGTCGTGTCTTTTTTGATGATCACCTCCAACAGGTTTTAGTTCATGATTCCCTGATGATTAGTGAGGTTGAGTATTATTTCATACATCTGTTTGCCTTTTTTATTTCTTCTTTAAAGAAATGTCTATTCAGGTCTTTTGACAGTTTTTTAACTGGATCATTTGTTTTTTTTCCTGTTTGTTTTGTTTTGTTTTTTACTATTTTGTTGTAGGAATTCTTTACATATTTTGGAGATTAACTCCTTAAAAGATACATGTTTTGCAAATATCTTCTCTCATTCTGTAGGTTGCATTTTCACTCTGTTGATTGTTTCCTTTTTCTGTGAAGGTTTCTTTTTTTCATTTTTTTTAATGTAGTTTCAATTGTTTAGTTTTGCTTTTCTTGCCTGCGCTTTTGGTTCATGTCCATGAAATTGTTACCAAGGTCATGAAAATTTTCTCCAATGTTTTCTCCTAAGAGTTTTAAAGTTTCTGATCTTATATTTAAATCTTTAATACATTTTTAGTTGATTTTTGTGTATAGGGTAAGATAAGTGTCCAAATTCATTTATGTGATATATAGGTATTAGCTTTTATTATTATCAATAAAAATCCTTACATCTATAAATCAAAAGAGAACACCATATAATCATCTCAATACATGTTGAAAAGTCATGTGATAATATTAACATTTTCTCCTCATGTATAAAAAAACTGTCTAGGTAATCTAAAAATATTTTCTTAGCATGAATGATGTATTTAATAGTAAAGACTAGAAACATTCTGGTTAAAATTAGAAACAGATTTAAAACCATAATTTAAGATTGTTCTTAATTTTCTATCCAGTGCTACAAGATATTAAACAAAAATAAAAATAATAATTATTGGCGGAAAAGGGCAAAATTATAATTATTTATATCATATCACTATATTCCTAGAATATTAATTAGTACAAATAAGAGAGATCAAAGAGCTAGCACAATATAAAAATAGCTTAGAATTCTGATATATTCAAAATAATCACATGGAAAACAGAGTATTTGAAGAAAAAAGGGTATTTAAACTAAAACAACAAAGTATAAAATGTCTATGAATGATCCTTTAAGAAGAAATTTGATGGATCTACATGAGAAAAATGAAAACGTGATGAGAGACATGAAATAAAACTTGAATAAATTACGGAGATAAATCATATATCTGGATAGAAAGAGGTAGAATCATAAATATGTCATTTCTTCACAAATTAAACTACAAATTTAAAGCAATTCCAATGGTAATTTCAACTATATATTGTAATATGATAAATTATTTTAAAATTCTTCTATAAAAATAGCAAAGTAAGAAAAACTATAACAATTATATAGAGTATTAAAAGGGAACCTGCTTGGGGGCTGCAGGATGGCTCAGTTGGTTAGAGCGTGAACTCTGAACAACAGTGTTGCTTGTTGGATTCCTGGATTCCACATGGGCCATTGAGCTGCGCTCTCCACAACTAGATTGAAGACAATGAGCTGCCGCTGAGCTTCCAGAGGGGTGGCCGGATGGCCCAGTTGGTTAGAGCACCAGCTCTCAACAACAAAGTTGCAGGTTCAATTCCTGCATGGGATGGTGAGCTGTAGCCCCTGCAGCTAAAGATTGAAAAAGGTGACTAGACTTGAAACTGAGCTGCGCCCCCCACAACTAAATTGAAGGACAACAACTTGGAGCTGATGGGCCCTGAAGAAACACACTGTTCCTAAATATTCCTCAATAAAATTTATTTTTTTTTTAATAAAAGGGAACCCGACTTTGTATACCATGTATCCCTGAAAATAAGACATAGCTGGACAATCAGCTCTAATGCATCTTTTGAGGCAAAAATTAATATAAGTCCCAGTCTTATTTTACTATAATGTAAGGCTGGGTCTTTAATATAATGTAATATAACATAGTATAATATAATATAATATAATATAATGTATTGTAATGTAATGTAATATAGGTCTTATATTAATTTCTGCTCCAAAAGACGCATTAGATCTGATTGTCCTGATAGGACTTATTTTCAGGAAAACACAGTATTTATATATACATCTACCATATTATACTAGAGGTATATCAAAATGCCATCAATAACCTATTATGAGAAATATTTTTTTGTTTGTTTCAGTTTCATTCATAGTGAAACAAGCAAAAAGCTTGACCCCTTACTTGACCACCTCAACATAAATAATTTATGGAAATCAGTAAATAAAATATGGTGAAAATAACTTTTTTGTTTGTTTGTTTCCTCTTGGTTTTTCTTTTCTATTTTTTGCTAATTTATTAGTTTCAGGTGTACAAGACAAGGTAATACTTACACGTTCATCATTTATATCCCTAACACTGTGAACCCCCCACCCCCCATCCACTATCCCTTCGACCTCGCACGGAGCCATCACATTATATATATAAAATTATAGTTGGCATTCATTAATGTTTAGCTTCTGGTGTACAGTGCCATGGTCAGGCATCTACAGTATCCCAGAGGTGGTCTCCCAAATGGGAAACGTGTCCATCGGATACCCAACAAAATCTTTACAACATTATTGATTATGTTCCCCAAATTAATTTTCAAAAACCCTGAGGCCATCTTGTGATTACCAGCTGCTTCCTAGTCCCTTCACCTTTCCACTTATCTTCACCTCCCCCGCCAATCTAACAACTCTCAGTTTTTCCTTTTTGTCTCCAAAACTGTTTCTGATTAGTTCGTTAACTTATTCTCTTCTTTAGATTACGCATATAAGTGAGATCATATGGCACTTGTCTTTCTCTTCCTGACTTATTTCACTTAACATAATGTTCTCTAGATCCATCCATGTTGTTGCAAATGGTAAGATTTCTTTCTTCTTTATGGCTGCGTAATACTCCATTGTATAAATGTACTACAGCTTCTTAATCCAGTCATCTACCAAAGGGCATTTCGGTTGTTTCCATGTCTTGGCTATTGTGTATAGTGCTGCAATAAATATAGGAGTGCATATAGATTTTTGAATTTGAGTTTTGGATTTCTCCAGATAGATGCCTAGGAGTGGAATTACTAGATCATAGGGAAGTTCCATTTTCAGATTTCTGAGATACCTCCATACTGTTTTCCATAGTGACTGCACCAATCTGCAATCCCACCAACAGTGCACTAGCGTTCCCTTTTCTCCACATCTGCGTCAGCATTTGTTGTTTGTTGATTTATTGATGATAGCCATTTTGACTGGGGTGAGGTGGTATCTCATTCGGATTTTTATTTACATTTCTCTGATGGCTAGTGAGGTTGAGCATTTCTTCATATGTCAGTTCGCCTTCTGTATGTCCTTTTTAGAAAAATGTATCCTCAAGTTCTCTGCCCATTTTTTTTTAATTTATTGTGGTGACAATTGTTAATGAAATTACATAATTTCAGGAGTACAATTCTGTATTATATCATATAAATCCCATTGTGTGTTCACCACCCAGAGTCAGTTCTCCTTCCATCACCATATATTTGATCCCTCTTACCTTCATCTCCCACCCCCCAACCCCTTACCCTCTATTAACCACTAAACTACTGTCTGTGTCTATGAGTTTTCCTTTCTCATTTGTTTGTCTTGTTCTTTTGCTGTTTTTGGTTTATATACCACATATCAGTGAAATCATAGGGTTGTCTGCTTTTTCTGTCTGACTTATTTAGCTTAGCTTATTTCTGCCCATTTTTTATTTGGGTTGTTTGTTTTTTTGGAGTTGAGTTGAGTGAGTTTTTTTTTTTTTTTTTTTTTTAATTATAGTTGGCATTCATTAATGTTTAGCTTCTGATGTACAATGCCATGATCAGGTATCCACAGTATCCCTGAGGTGGTCTCCCAAATAGGACGCATGTCCATCGGATACCCAACAAAATCTTTACATTATAGAATACCTTCCCCAAATTAATTTTCAAAAGAAAAACCCTGAGGCCATCTTGTGGTTACCAGCTGCTTCCAAATCCCTTCACCTTTCCCCTTATCCCCAACCCCCTCCCACACACCCATCTAACCACTCTCGGTTTTTTCTCTGCGTCCCCAAAACTGACTCTGATTAGTTCATTCACATAGTCTTTTCTTTAGATTCCATATATAAGTGAGATCATATGGTACTTGTCTTTCTCTTTCTGACTTATTTCACTTAACATAATGTTCTCTAGATCCATCCATGTTGCTGCAAATGATAAGATTTCTTTCTTCCTTATGGCTGCGTAATACTCCATTGTATAAATGTACCACAGCTTCTTAATCCAGTCATCTACCGATGGGCATTTTGGTTGTTTCCATATCTTGGCTATTGTGTAAAGTGCTGCAATAAACATAGGAGTGCATACAGATTTTTGAATTGGAGTTTTGGATTTCTCCGGGTAGATGCCTAGGAGTGGAATTACTGGATCATAGGGTAGTTCCATTTTCAGATTCCTGAGATACCTCCATACTGTTTTCCATAGTGGCTGCACTAATCTGCAGTCCCACCAACAGTGCACTAGCGTTCCCTTTTCTCCACATCCGCGCCAGCATTTGTTGTTTGTTGATTTATTGATAATAGCCATTTTGACTGGAGTGAGGTGGTATCTCATTGTGGTTTTTATTTGCATTTCTCTGATGGTTAGTGAGGTTGAGCATTTCTTCATATGTCTTCTTGCCTTCTGTATGTCCTTTTTAGAGAAATGTCTCCCCAAGTCCTCTGCCCATTTTTTAATTGGGTTGTTTGTTTTTTTGGAGTTGAGTTGAGTAAGTTTTTTATAGATTTGTGATATTAATCCATTATCAGATATATCATTGGCAAATATCTTTTCCCATTCAGTAGGATCCCTTTTTGTTTTATTGATGGTTTTCTTTGCTGTGAAAAAACTTTTTAGTTTGATGTAATCCCACATGTTTATTTTTTTCTCTTCCCTCATGCGAGGGGATATATCCATAAAAATCTTACTCCGGGTAATATCTATGAAGTTTCTTCCTATATTTTCTTCCAGATATTTTATGTTTTCAGATCTTACATTTAAGTCTTTAAGCCATTTTGATTTTCTTTGTGTATATGGTGTAAGGAGCTGGTCCAGCTTCGTTTTCTTGCATGTGTCTCTCCAGGTTTCCCAGCCCCATTTATGGAACAGACTGTCTTTACCCCATTGCACATTCTTGCTTCCATTGTCGTAGATTAGATGGGCATATAGGCATGGACTTATTTCTGGATTCTCTATTCTGTTCCATTGATCCATGTGTCTATTTTTATGCCAGTACCATGCTGTTTTGATTACTGTAGCTTTGTAGTATAGTTTGAAGTCAGGTATCGTTATACCTCCCACTTTGTTCTTATTTCTCAAGATTGCTGAGGCTATCCGGGGTCTTTTATGGTCCCATATAAATTTTAGGATTATATGTTCTATTTCTGTGAAAAATATCGTTAATAGTTTGATAGGAATTGTGTTGAATATGTAGATTGCCTTAGGAAGTATAGACAGTTTAACTATATTAATTCTTCCTATCCAAGAACATGGAATGTGTTTCCATCTATTTATGTCTTCTTTCATTTCTTTCTTCAGTGTCTTATAATTTTCTGAGTACAGACCTTTCACATCTTTCATTAGATTTATTCCCAGATATTTTATAGTCTTTGGAACAATTGTAAATGGAATTGTTTTGTTGTTTTTAATTTCTCCTTCTGATATTTTATCATTGTTATATACAAATGCAACTGATTTCTGAATATTAATTTTGTATACAGCTGCTTTACTGAATTAATCTATCAGTTCTAATAGTTTCTTGGTGGAGTCTTTAGGGTTCTCTATATATAGTATCATATCATCTGCATATAATGATAATTTTATTTCCTCCTTACCAATTTGGATGCCTTTTATTTATTTTTCGTGTCTGATTGCTGTGGCTAGAACTTCCAGAACTATGTTGAATAGAAGTGGAGATAGTGAGCAACCTTGCCTTGTTCCTGATCTTAGGGGGAAAGGTTTTAGCATTTCCCCATTGAGTATGATGTTAGCTCTGGGTTTCTCATATATGGCCTTTATTATGCTGAGATATGATCCGTCTATTCCCACTTTCTTAAGGGTTTTTATCATAAATGGTTGCTGTATTTTATCAAATGCTTTTCTGCATCTATTGATATGATCATGTGATTTTTATTTTTCATTTTGTTAAGAAAATAACTTTCTGTTGAGCTGATATGCAGCTAATTAAAAATGGGTAAATAAATTATGTTGCAACTTTATCAAGGATTGTTATGGAGCTGCTTACAATTGTGATATTGAACTTCAGGATATGAGAAAAATTAATACATTTTTTAAAAACAGGATATTATGGTACAAGACAGTATAGATGCCTTTATGTGAATTTTACAAAAGTAAAGTTTCACTCTCAACATGCACACTCATGTACAAGTGCACACAAACACATACATATGCACACATACACATTAATATATTCCAAAGGAAAATTAAATGAGGGTTAGTGAAATTATGACTGAGATATTTTCTTTATACATTAATTTATTAATTTATTTTCCTACAGTGACCAAATTGTTTTGCTACTATGAAAAATGTTATTGAAAAGCAATAACTTTTAAATAGATGGAAATATGTTTAAGAACTAATGGAAAGTGTAGGGCTTCTTAACAAATGATTATAGAATAATTGCTCAATTAATAAAAACAAAAGAAAAGAAGAGCATATCTTTACCTTACACCAAATTATAAGTGTTTAAGGAACTAGCTGTAAAAAAAATTAACTGAAAAAAAATAGCTGGCAGAAAAAGGAGGTAAAATTTTTATCAGATTACAGATACTAGGCCCGGAAATATTTTCTACATTAAAAAGAAAAATTAAAATTAAAAAAAATCATATAACCAAGGTAAAATACAGGAAATGTTTGATTACATAAAAATGTAAATTGTAAAATTCTGTTGGTTGTATACACATTAAATAAATTAAAATAAAAATAACCATTGGAGAGAAACAACCAAAATGCCCATTGGTCGATGACTGGATTAAGAAGCTGTGGTACATTTATACAATGGAGTATTACGCACCCATAAAGAAAAAAGAAATCTTATCATTTGCAACAACATGGATGGATCTAGAGAACAATATGTTAAGTGAAATAAGTCAGAAAGAGAAAGACAAGTACCATATGATCTCACTTATATGCGGAATCTAAAGAAAAGAATATGTGTATGAACTAATCAGAAACAGTTTTGGGGACACAAAAAACCGAGAGTTGTTAGATGGGCGGGGGGGAGGGGGTTGAAGATGGGGGGAAGGGTGAAGAGATTGGGGGGGCGGCTGGTGACCACAGGATGGCCTCAGAGTTTTTTGAGAATTACTTTGGGGAACTTATTCAATAGTGTTTGGGGATTTTGTTGGGTGTCTGATGGACATGTGTCCTGTTTGGGAGACCACCTCAGGGATGCTGTGGATGCCTGGCCATGACATTGTACACCAGAGGCTGGACATTAATGAATGCCAACTATAATTTTATGTGTATAATGTGATGGCTCGGTGTGAGGTCGGGGTGGTGGTGGATGGGGGGAGGGGGGTTCACGGTGTGAGGGATGTAAAAATAAAATTAAAAAAAAACATTGGAGAAAAATACTCAAAGTAAAAAATGTCTTACCATATAAAGACCAATAAAAGCCCTAAATTATTTACAGAATTAAAAATACAAAAAGACTAACAAAATAAAATTGTTTGAGTTCACTAGTAAACTAAAAATTCTAATAAAAGAGCAGTAAGATACTATGTTGTGACTGGGAAAACTGAAAACACTTTTTATACTATAATAAGAATTGCTTTTACAATATTGTTTTGGTTACCAGAGGGAAAGGCAGAGGAGGGATAGTAGAAGAGCATAAAGGGTGTAAAATATATGGTAATGGAAGGAGAATTTACTCTGAGTGGTGAACACACAATGTGATATATAGAGGATGTATTACAGAATTATACACTTGAAACATACAAAAAATTACTAACCATTGTCATCCCAATACATTTTATTTAAAAAAAAAAAAACTCTCTAAAAATATAATAAAAAAAAAACAAAACTAAGTAGCATTTTGGGGGTATAATGAAACAAACACTGTCATAGTCTGCTAATGAAAGTATAAATTGGTAACATTTTTGAAAGGAAGCTTTGAGAGTTTGCATAAAATATTTTAAAAGAATCATTGTTTTTGACCAAATACTCCTCCTTATTTTTGAGTTTGGAAGGGACTATTTTGAGAAGATAGAGATGCCATCAACTTTCTTAGTCCTAAAGACTCATTAATTATTGATATGTAACAGGGAAAATTTGGAAATTTTCTAAATTTTCACCAATAACTGAATATTATACCACATTCATCAAGTAGAATATTATATAACATTTTTAAAGATTTGTAATAAAAGTTATTCAACAGTGTGATGAATTTGACTCTAAAGGTAAGGGAAGTAAAAGCAAAAATAAACAAATGGGATTGTATCAAACTAAAAAGTTTCTGCATAAAGAAACCATCAACAAAACAGAGGCAACCAATTGAATGGGGGAAGATATTTACAAACAGCACCTCCAGTGAGGAACCAATATCCAAAATATATAAAGACCTCATACAACTCAACAACAGCAACAACAAAACAAATGAACAAACAAAAAAACAAACAAACAAACAAACAAAAAATGGTCAGATGGGCTGGCCTGGTGGCTCAGGTGGTTAGAGCTCCATGCTCCTCACTCTGAAGGCTGCTGGTTTGATTCCCACATGGGCCAGTGGGCTCTCAACCACAAAGTTTGCCAGTTCAATTCCTTGAGTCCCATAAGCGATGATGGGCCGCACCCCCTGCAACTAACATTGAACACGGCACCTTGAGCTGAGTTGCCGCTGAGCTCCCAGATGGCTCAGTTGGTTGGAGTGTGTCCTCTCAACCACAAGCTTGCCGGTTTGACTCCTGGAAGGGATGGTGGGCTGTGCACCCTACAACTAGAAACTGCAACTGGACCTGGAGCTGAGCTGAGCCCTCCACAACTAAGACTGAAAGGACAACAACTTGACTTGGAAAAAAGAGGCCTGGAAGTACACACTGTTCCCCAATAAAGTCCTGTTCCCCTTCCCCAATAAAAAAAAAAAAAATCTTTAAAAAAAAGTGGGCAGAGGATCTGAACAGACACTTCTCCCAAGAAGACCTATAAATGGCCAACAGATATAAGAAAGAATGCTCAATTTTAGTAGCTATTAAGAAAATACAAATCTAAACCACAATGAGATATTACCTCACAGCTGTTAGAATGGGTATCACTAAGACAAGTAATAACGTGTTGGAGAAGTTGTGAAGAAAAATGAATACTCATACACTGTTAGTGGGAATGTAAATTGGTAGAGCCACTATGAAAAACAGTATGGAGATTCCTCAAAAAATTAAAAATAGAATTACCATATGACCCAGCAATCACTCTTCTGACTATTTACCAAAAAATATGAAAACATTTGTCCATAATGATACTCCTATGTTCATTGCAGCAATATTCATGGTGGCCAAGAAATGGAAACAAACAAGATGATTGTCCCTCCATAGATGATTGGATAAAAAAGATGTCAGTCATCTTTTTTACTCAGCCATAAGAAAAGATGAAATATCACCATTTGTAACAACATGGATAGATCTTGAGATTATCATGCTAAGCGAAATAAGTCAGGCAGAAAATATCAGGAACCACAAGGTTTCACTCATATGTGGGATATAGAACTGAAAGCAATAAAGGAATAAGAAAAACAAACAGTGAAACAAAAATTCATAGTCACCTAAAAAAGCTTAGTGGTCACCAGAGGAAAGGTGGAATGGGGGGGTAGTAGGAGAGGAAAAAGTGGTTCAAATACATGGTGATAAGAGAACTGACTATGGGTGGTAAACACACAATGTAATATATAGATGATATGTTATAGAAATGTGCACTTGAAACCTACATAAATTTTACTAACCAATGTTACCAGAAATAAATTTTATAGATAAATAAAAAATAGAAAGAAATCATCTATCTAATTGTATAAAACACAAATAGTGTTTCCAATAAAAATTTGTATGAAAAATAATGAAGTATAACAGTAGTTCCCTCAGCAGCATAGTACTGTGCTCCTTTAATTTTTATCTTCATAAATGTATTCCATTTTCTGAATTTCTAAAAAGAAGTTTTATTATCAGTATAATCAGAAAAATAAAACAAAACCTTCATATCTTAGACTTTCTTAAATTATTGATTACTTTTGAGTTTGCAGAGAAATTCCATTCTGCTTATTTTTATTATTATCCTGATAGTTGGTTTGTATCTTAAAGACAGTGAATTTTCATTTTTTGAAAATTGTGTTTAAGGGTATTAACACTTTATTTCAGATTCCATACTTTGAATTTAGCTAACATAAAGTTTGTCTTTTAAAAGACAAAGAATAAAACTGTGCTTTTTGCCCCTAATACGCTAAATGGGGACACACTTGAATACTGAAACATTTGTCCATCACCCTTCATTGGATATTTTGGGGAACATATTGAATTCTCAGGACTCTGTTGAGTTATTAAATGCTGTCCCTAATTTAAGCCTATTGATATATATATATATATATATATATATATATATATATATATATACACATACATACATATATTTGGTATGGTATTGACTTGCCATTCTCTGAACATACCGGATACATTCATTCATACCTTCATGCTTTTGTACATGCTATTCCGTATGCAGGAAATTTCCTTCTCTCTCTTAGCTTCCAGATGAAACATACATGTCCTTTAGCACACTATGTAAATGTAAAAGACACTTTGTAATAATTTTCTAATCCTCCATTCCTTTTTCTCCCTTTCTCACATTGCATACACATCTGTAATGCAGTTAGTATTATTTCTGTAGCAAATGACAGAAAATCCAATCCTGGTTTAGGAAAAAGAAACAGCATGGGGAATTACTAGCATCAGAACACCTTGAATCAGGAAATAAAATTATGTCATCAGGGCTGCGTCTCTATTTGCAAGCATTATTTACCTCTACATTGACTTTACTCCAGTTTAGGCCCTCTCTTTGCGGTGGCCAACTGCAATTTTGGGCTTCTATCCTCTTGGTAATATTTGAAGAAGACACAGGACTTATTCTTTGATCAACTTGGTCTTAGTGCCCTGATCTAATCACTGTAGTTAGGTCTAGATTGACATGATGTAGAACACTGAACTACCCCTGACCCAGTTTTTTGTTTTGTTTTGTTTTGTTTTGTTTTTTGGGTTTTTTGTTTGTTTATTTGTTTTTTAAAGAGGAGTAAGTGTTCTGATAAGTGGGGCTTGAAGAGACTGGAAGAAAGCAATGGTTCAAAGAAGGAAGTTAGAAAAAGGGACAAGATCTATGTGGGAGGACAAGAGGATAAAAAGAGTCAAATATATGATGACAGAAGGAGGGTAGACTTTGAATGAGCACCCAGTGGAGTATACATATGTTTTATTATAAAGTTGTACACCTGAAATTTATAGATTTTTTTTGTTTTGTTTTTTATGGAGGCTTCATTACATAGGTGTAATTGATTCAATCATCAACCATTGGTGATTAATTGGATCTCCAGCTAGCCTCACTTCTATGGAAGTCACAGAGAAGGGCTGAAAATTTCAACCCTTTAATTACATGATCGGCTTCCCTGGTACCCAGCTCCCATTCATAAAGGTTTTCCAAAATTTACCTCATTAAAATAAACTTACTGTGGTTGAAAGAAAATTGTTATGAATATCTAAATAGGCTGCTTTCAACTTTATAACTCTGGAGCTATTTCAGGAACTGGTGACAAAAACTAAATATTGAAAAAAAGATGTTCTTATTGCTATCATCACTTAGGAAATTACAAGCGTTTTAGGATATGTGGCCAAGAGGTAAGGACTAAGACCAAAATATGTATTTCTTATTACATCACAATAGCACACGAGCCAAATATCACATATTCTCCAAAGGGGGCTACAAACATTATGCTAGCTTACCCCTGAAAAAGACTTTTGCCTCACAAAAAAGGACATTGTCCCACATAACCAACATACAACTATCATCACAGCAGAATCCACACTAATGAATTGTGGATTATTTTAAATATAAAGCAATACTTTTGAATTTTTCATGCCATTCGATATGCAAAAGATTGTAAGAGTTTTACTCCTACACAAACAATAAATAAAAAACAGATAAGGTTCAGGTGAAGATGGCAAAATTGGAAAATGTTCTGCTGGCTTTCTCCCATGACCACATTAAAATTACACATGAAAAAACAAATGAAAATACAATCAACCACGTAGAATAATCTGAAATCTAGGTGAAAAGAAGTCCTACAACTAAGGATATAAAGAAGCCACCTCTAGGCTGGTGGGGGGAGACACAAAACAGGCTGGATCCACACCCATCTGCGTGGCAATTGAGATTGGAGAGGGATGTCTCAGCTAGAGAGTTCTCATCTAAGGAGCAAGGGGTCCCAGAGCAACACTGGTCTCTCCAGCTCAGAATTCCAGTTCCAAGAAGAGGAGCCCTCACATTATCTGGCTGTGAAAATCAGTGGAGAATGCTGTCTGTTCCCATGAGACAAAAGGCTGCTGGAAACCTAGGTGTCCTCTTAAAGTGCCTGCACACATACTTTGTCACTTCCAGGCACTCACTCTGGGCTCCAGCAAAGTGACAACAACTCGGAAAGAGCCAGGAGAGATTGAATTTTGTGACTTCAGGGAGAGGGTCTGAATGGACAGCTCTCATTGTTCCTGTGCTGAGCCCTTCTCCCATGCACCTGATAAAGGGGCATGATCTTTCCTATGCTGAGTTCTCTGCCTCTATGGCTGTTGTCATGCAGCAGCCTAACCATTTGTACCCTCGTGCCTACCACTGAAGAAAGAAGAGTCTGTGAGACTGATCCTTTCAGGGACTTTGCTTCGCCTTTGTGATATACCTTATGTCTCCCTGTTTGGCCCCAAAACATGGCTGGATAATCAACGACGAGTAAGATTCCTCATTGGGGGGAATGACCTAAGCCAGAAACAGTCACATGGGGACCACCTGGAGAACTCACAGGGTCTATAGATGTGGGCACAGCCCTTTACCTTCCCCCATCTAAGGAGAGCTTCTGCCTATGTGGCTATATTCCTTCCCCAAACCTGTTTGGCAAGTGATTCAATGATGTGCTAATATCAGTTCTCCTTCTATTCTTATCAATAAGTTTCAGCATAAAGGTTTTGTCCCTGGGGAGGCACATATCACAATTATTAAGACTTCATGGGACTTTCGATTTCGGCTGCTTGCAAGTGAGGGTGATTAGTTTGAATCAGTTTTCTGGTATGATGTATAAAATTCACAGACCATGCAGGAAACAATGCTACTTCCTTGTGTGTACATCAATAAAAGCCACAAGGTGGCCCAATTCGGGGCTCTCAGTCCTTTGAGGCTGTGAGTTCCTTAGCCCCTATTGCATAAATTTCTTGACTTCTGTTTCTTTCTTAACTCTTTGCCACCCCTTCTCATTCTTTCACTGTCTGTGTTGCGCCAGACACAACATATGGCCAAGTCTGAATCTGCATTGGCTTGGTTAACTATGGTGACTCCATGAGACAACTCATTCAGACCCTGTGTCACCCAACTAGTGCACTGCCAAAGACGCTTTTGGCAGAGGGCAGCTGACTTTGGCCCTTGCTACAGTCTAATGGACAATTCTCTAGTGTCTGCAGACCTCTACTGGCTTTGATGTGCCCTGAGCCTTTTGCTGATTGGCCCCAGGCTAGGCTGTAGTACCAAACTTGAATTTGCATTACCTGATGAACACCACTTATACCATCCTGCTGACTCCCTGAAACCCCACCTCAACCAACTCACAAACCACATAAGGCTATTTCAGCAGCTGACCTTTATGGACAGCCAAAAAGCAGTGGCAGGTCTTGCAGTGTCCTGGGCCATTTGCTGAGATGCTCCAGGCCTAGTACTGGTGGCAGCCGACCTCAATTCACAATGTGGCCTCTCAAATGTTCCTCCATGTCAAGTAAACAACTGTAAATCACTTTTTGGCTCATACCAGGTAGCCGCAGGCCTGCAATACAACCCCTCCCAAAATGTCCCAGAACCAACACACACAGAGTCTGGCTACAGACCACAACTGCATCATCCAATCCCCAAGGAACATACCAAAATGGTGGTCTCAGCAGGTCCAGAGGCTTCTGGGACAAATCCCACTCCATTGGGTCAGCCCTGGAACAGAAGATGATACACTGTGGATGTGCCTAATCCTCACAACCAGTCAGCCTGAAGGTCACTCCAAGCTGGTGATGAGCCAAAAGCAATCAGTCTCAACTACAATAGGAGGGTACACACAACCTTCACAGGATACAAGCCTGGAGCACCCAAATCAAATGATCAGGGAGACTGTGCCATTGGGACTCACCTCACACCTGTTTTATAAGCCCAGCCTACCGATATTGGGAGACATAACTGATAAACCTAATACATAAAAACAAACACAGAGAGGCAGCCAAAATGAGGAAACAAGAAATATCTCAAATGAAAGAACAGGAGAAACTCCAGAAAGTAAAATGGAGGAAAGCAATCCAATAGATACAGTTGAAAGCACAGGTTATAAAGATGATCAAAGAACTTACTGAGATCATAAAAAAAGAGATAGTAAGCATCAGGAAAAACATAAAACCATAAAAAAAAACAGTTCACACATGAAGAATACAATAACTGAAATGAAGAATACACTAGAAGGAATCAGCAGCAGATTCGATGAAGCACAGGTTAGAATCAGTGACTTGGAAGAAAAGGTAGCAGAAAACAGCGAATTAGAACAGAAAGAACAAAAAAAAGTCATAAAAATGAGGATAGTTTAAGGAACCTCTGTGACAACATCAATCATTACAACATTCACATCATATGGGTACAAGGAGAAGAATGAGATCAAGTAATTGAAACTTACTTGAAAAAAAAGATGATGGAAAACTTCCCTAACCTGGTGAAGGAAATAGACATACAAGCCCAGAAAGAACAGTGAATCCCAAACAAGGGGAACTGAAACCAAACCAAGACACATCATAATTAAAATGCCAAAGGTTAAAGAAAAAGAACAAATGTAAAAAGTAGCAAAAGAAAGGAAGCTAATTACCTAAAAGGGAGTGTTCATAAAACTGTCAGCTGATTTCTCAACAAAAACTTTGCAAGAAAGGACTGCATGCTCTTTGAACCCAAGGTCCATAAGTTTAGTACCTATGTTTTCTTCAATGCAGTTTATTGTGTCAGGTCTTATGCTTAAGTCTTTGATCCATTTTGAATTAATTTTGGTACATGGTGACAGATAGCAGTCCAGTTTCATTCTTTTGCACGTAGCTATCCAATTCTGCCAGCACCATTTATTGAAGAGGCTGTCTTTTCTCCATTGTATGTTTTTAGCTTCTTTGTCAAAAATTATCTGTCCATATTTATGTGGTTTTATTTCTGGGTTCTCAATTCTATTCCATTGGTCTATGTGTCTGTTTTTCCGCCAATACCAAGCTGTTTTGATTATTGTAGCCCTGTAGTACAAGGAAAAATCAGGGAGTGTGATACCTCCAGTATTGTTCTTTTTTTTTAATATTGCTTTGGCTATTCGGGGTCTTTTGTGGTTCCAAACAAATCTGATGATTTTTTGTTCTATTTCTTTAAAAAATGCCATTGGGATTTTAATGGGGATTGCATTAAATCTGTATATGGCTTTGGGTAATATGGCCATTTTAACTATGTTGATTCTTCCAATCCATGAGCACGGAATGTCTTTCCATTTCTTTGTGTCTTCTTCAATTTCTTTCAAAAATGTCTTATAGTTTTCAGCATGCTAAGTGAAATAAGTCAGACAGAAAAAGCAGAGAACCCTATGATTTCACTGATATGTGGTATATAAACCAAAAAGAACAAGACAAACAAATGAGAAACAAAAACTCATAGACACAGACAATAATTTAGTGGTTACCAGAGGGTAAGGGGGTGGGGGGTGGGTGATGAGGGTAAAGGGGATCAAATATATGGTGATGGAAGGAGAACTGACTCTGGGTGGTGAACACGCAATGGGATTTATAGACGATGTAATACAGAATTGTACACCTGAAATCTATGTAAATTTACTAACAATTGTCACCCCAATAAAATTAATTAAAAAAAATAAAATAAGAGAAATACCTAACCAACAGAAAAAAAAAAAAGGACTGCATGAATATTTAAAGTGATCAAAAGCAAAGACCTACAACCAAGACTACTCTACCAAGCAAGGTTGTCATTTTAAATTGAAAGTGACATAAAGAGCCTCCCAGACAAGAAAAAACTAAGAGTTCATCACCAAAAAACTGATATTACAAGAAATGTTAAAGGGACTTCTTTAAGAAGAAAGGGAAAGAAGAATATACAAATGAATAATAAAATAGTAATAACTGTGTATTTATCAGTAATCACTTCAGATGTAAATGGATTAAGTGTTTTAATCAAAAGACAGGGTGGCTGAGTGGATAAGAAAACAAGACCCATGAATATGTTGTCTCAAAGAGACACACTTGATATTGAAAAATACACAGACTAAAAGTAAAGGGATGGAAAAAGATATTTCAAGAAAATGGAAAGAAGAGAAAAGGTGGGGTAGCAATACTTATATCAGACAAAATAGACTTTAAAACAAAGACAAGGAGGACAATAAAAGACAAGGAGGACATTACATAATAATAAATTGATCCCTTTAGAGATCAACCCAACAAGAGGATAGCACCCTAGGAAAATTTATGCACCTAATATAGAAGCACCTAAATATATAAAGCAAATATTGAAGAACATAAAGGCTTAGATCAGCAGTAATATCATCATATTAGGGAATTTTAATACACCAGTGACACAAATGGACAGATCTTCCAGACAGAAATTCAACACAGAAACAGTAGTCTTAAATGATACACTAGACTAGAGGGATTTACTTGATATTTTTGGAGCATTTCACTCTAGAGGAGCAGAATATACAGTCTTCTCAAGTGCATGTGGAACATTTTCCAAGATAGACCACATGCTAGGCTAGTAAACAAGGCTCAATAAATGTAATAAGATTGAAATCATATCAAGGGTCTTCTCTAAACATCATGGTATGAAACTAAAAATCAATCAGAAGGATAAAAAATAAAAACACACAAACACAGGGAGACTAAACAACGTGCTACTAAATAATGAATGGGTCAAAAATTAGATCAAGGAATAAATCAAAATATACCTTGAGACAAATGTAAATGAAAACACAATGACCTAAAATCTATGGGACACAGCAAAAGCAATCCTAAGAGGGAAATTAATAGCAATGCAAGTCCACCTAAAGAAACAAAAAAAAAAATCTCAAATCAACAGTCTATCTTTACACCTAAATGAGACTGAGAAAAGAACAGCAAACAAAGCCCAAAATTACTACAAGGAAGGAAATAATAAAGATCAGAGAAGATTTACGAAAAAAAAAATGGCGGCGTGAGGTGAGCCTCTGTAACGCTCCCCTAGAATTTACAACGAATCGGACAACAATAACTCCACAAAGGACTCCTTGCACAGCAGACAGGCAAGACGAAGAGGCCGACTACTGAATTCACCTCCAGGTCGGTGAATCGCGCGAGCGGGGGAGGAGGGACAGGAGAAGTGCGGAGACGGAGCCGCGCGGGCGCAGGACACAGACCTAGTTCAGTGCTCGGAGCCCGATCTTCCGCAGCTGCGGGAGAGGGAAAGACTCGGACTGCTAGGGCTCCGCTTACGGCCCACAGGGCTGAGGGGGCAGCATACAAAACCGCTGAACCCAAAGCTCGCTCACGGCAGACCTCGGAGCAAAGACTGAGGGAAGAGGGCTGAAATCGGTGGTTTAAGCCCTCACTGCCAAGCGGAGAACGGAAGCCTTAGGCATGGAGACTAGCCGCCCCCTCCCTACCCTCCCAGAGCTCGCCCCGCCCCCACCTGCCAGGTGCTAAAAGTAGCAGTGTCGGATCAAAGGACAGAATATTTGCTGCTCTGAGAACTGTGGACCGCAGACACAGATTCGCAGCTCAACTAGTTCCGGCAAAGGGGAGGGAGCTGTGGAAGCAGGACTGGCTGTGGTGGTGGTCGCCGCCATTGCTCTGGGACACCTCTCACAACTCACCCCGCCCCTGGCCCCACCTATCTGGGCGGATCCCTGCAGGAGTAAACAGAAATGCTGAAACAAACGGGCTCTGAATCAGGTGCAGAAAGAGATTTGGAACTCCAAAAGCTCTTCGCATACTTATCAACCTGTTGCAGAAGACACTCCTGTAGATGTCTAGGAAGATAAATAGTAAATCAGTGATTGCCATGAATAACCAAGGCAACAAGATAGCTCAGAAAGAAAGTGAAAAGTCTCCAGAAAAGGAACTTAGAGATATGGACCTTTGTGATTTAAATGACAGAGAATTCAAGATCGCAATTCTGAAAAAACTGAACGTGATGCAAGAAAACAAAGAAAGGCAGTTTAATGAACCCAGAAACACAATCAAAGAACACCATGAACATTTTACAAAAGAGATTGAAATCTTGAAAAAGAACCAAATAGAATTTCTGGAGATTAAGAACTCAATAGAAGAAATTAACAATAAAATATCCAGCTTAGGTAGTAGAGTTGACCACATGGAGGAAAGAATCAGTGACATCGAAGATAGGATCCTGGAATTTACACAGAGGGAAGAAGAAAGAGACTTGAGACTTCAAAGAAATGAAAGAACTCTACAAGAACTTTCTGACTCCATCAGAAAGAGCAATATAAGAATAATGGGCATACCAGAAGGAGAAGAAAGAGGGAAGGGAACAGAGAATATATTCAAACAAATCGTCGATGAGAACTTCCCAAACTTGTGGACAGAACTGGATCCTCGAATCCAAGAAGCAAATAGAACACCTAATTACCTCAATCCCAACAGGCCTTCCCCAAGGCACATTGTATTGAAGCTGTCTAAAATCAATGATAAAGAAAGAATCCTCAAGGCAGCCAGGGAAAAGAAGACGGTAACTTACAAAATAAAGCCCATTAGATTATCATCAGATTTTTCAGCAGAAACTCTACAAGCTAGGAGGGAATGGAACCAAATATTCAAACTATTGAAGGAGAGAAATCATGAGCCAAGAATAATATATCCAGCAAAGATCTCCTTTAGATATGAAGGAGGAATAAAGACCTTTCCAGACATCCAGAAGCTGAGGGAATTTTCTAATACACGACATGCACTACAAGAAATACTAAAGGAGGCTATTAGACCACCATCAACAGGGACAACTTGTGGCAACCGAAACATAAAAAGGGAGAGCGTAAAGGCCTGAACTGGAATATGGGAATAGAGAAAGTAAGCGTACTGAAGAAACTGGAATACTCTAAATATCAAACTTTCTTTTACATAAACTCAAGGGTAACCACTCAAAACACATCCAAATCTGAAATATATACTGTAATAAAAGAAGAAACAGAGGGAAACATCATAGAATACTACCACACAGAAATAACAGACAACAACAAAAAGGCAAAGAAACAATGGAGACACAGCCTTACCAGAAAACTAAAGACAGAATGACAGGAAATCCTCACATATCAATAATCACCCTAAATGTAAATGGACTGAACTCACCAATAAAGAGACACAGAGTAGCAGATTGGATCAAAAAACTAAACCCAACCATATGCTGCCTACAAGAGACACATCTCAGCTACAAGGACAAGCATAGACTCAAAGTGAAAGGGTGGAAATTGACACTTCAAGCAAATGGTACCCAGAAAAAATCAGGTGTAGCCATAATGATTTCCGATGAAACAGACTTCAGGGTGAAAAAGATAACAAGAGACAAAGATGGACATTTCATAATGGTAAAGGGGACTATACAACAAGAAGACATAACAGTCATCAATATTTATGCCCCCAATCAGGGAGCACCGAAATATACCAAGCAACTAGTAACAGAACTAAAGGGAGAAATTGACCAAAACACAATTATACTAGGGGACTTAAATACATCATTGACAGCTATGGATAGATCATTCAAACAGAAGATAAATAACGAAATTGCAGCCCTAAATGACACATTAGATGAATTGGACATAATTGACATATATAGAGCACGTCATCTTAAAACATCAGACTATACATTCTTTTCTAGTGTACATGGAACATTCTCAAGGATAGACCATATATTGGGACACAAAATCAGCCTCAGCAAATTTAAGAAGATTGAAATCATACCAAGCATATTCTCTGATTACAAAGCTTTGAAATTGGATATCAACTGCAAAAAGAAAGCAGGAAGAAACACAAATACATGGAGATTAAACAACATACTTTTAAAGAACGACTGGGTCAAAGAAGAAATTAGAGGAGAGCTCAAAAGATACATAGAAACAAATGACAATGAAAATACATCCTACCAAAATTTTTGGGATGCCGCAAAAGCAGTTTTAAGAGGGAAATTTATATCATTACAGGCCTATCTCAAGAAACAAGAAAAATCCCAAATAAATAACCTCATGTTACACCTTATAAAACTAGAAAAAGAAGAACAAGCGAAACCCAAGGTCAGAAGAAGAAAGGAAATAACAAAAATCAGAGCAGAACTAAATGAAATAGAGAACAAAAAGACAATAGAAAAAATTAATGTGACAAAAAGCTGGTTCTTTGAAAAGATTAACAAAATCGACAAACCCTTGGCTAGACTCACTAAGATAAAAAGAGAGAAGACACTAATTAACAAAATCAGAAATGAAAAAGGGGAAGTTATCACGGACACCACAGAAATACAAAGGATTATCCAAGAATACTATGAAGGACTATATGCCACCAAATTTAATAACTTAGAAGAAATGGACAAGTTCTTAGAAACATATAGCCTTCCAAGGCTGAATCATGAGGAGCTGGAAAATCTTAACAGGCCGATCACCAGTAAGGAAATGGAATCAGTCATCAAAAACCTTCCCAAAATCAAAAGTCCTGGACCAGATGGATTCACCAGTGAATTCTACCAAACCTTCAAATAGGATCTAATACCAATCCTGCTCAAACTCTTCCAAAAAATTGAAGAAGAGTCAGTACTCCCTAACTCATTTTATGAGGCCAACATTACCCTGATACCAAAACCTGGTAAGGACAACACAAAAAAAGAAAACTACAGACCTATATCTCTGATGAATACAGATGCTAAAATCCTAAACAAAATTCTACAAATCGAATACAACAATGCATTAAAAAGATTATTCATCACGACCAAGTGGGGTTCATCCCCGGGGCACAAGGATGGTTCAACATTCGCAAATCCATCAATGTGATACATCACATAAACAAAATAAAGGACAAAAATCATATGATTCTATCAATTGATGCAGAAAAAGCATTTGATAAGATACAACATCCATTTATGTTTAAAACACTTACTAAAATTGGTATAGAAGGAAAATACCTCAACATAATAAAGGCCATATACGACAAGCCCTCAGCTAACCTCATAATTAATGGTGAAAAGCTGAAGCCCTTTGCTCTAAGTTCAGGAACACGACAAGGTTGTCCCCTATCACCTCTGCTTTTCAACATAGTGTTGGAAGTCCTCGCCAGAGCTATCAGGCAAGAGAAAGAAATAAAAGATATCCAAATTGGGAATGAAGAAGTTAAATTGTCACTCTTTGCAGATGACATGATGCTATACATAGAAAACCCTAAAGACTCCACCAAAAAGCTATTAGAAACAATCAATGAATATAGTAAAGTTGCTGGCTACAAAATCAACGTACAAAAGTCCATTGCTTTCCTATATACCAACAATGAAATCTCAGAAAAAGAGATAGAAAAAACAATTCCTTTTGCAATTGCAGCAAAAAGAATAAAATACCTAGGAATAAACTTAACCAAGGATGTGAAGGATTTATATGCTGAAAACTATAAGACATTTTTGAAATAAATTGAAGAAGACACAAAGAAATGGAAAGACATTCCGTGCTCATGGATTGGAAGAATCAACATAGTTAAAATGGACATATTACCCAAAGCCATATACAGATTTAATGCAATCCCCATTAAAATCCCAATGGCATTTTTTAAAGAAATAGAACAAAAAATCATCAGATTTGTTTGGAACCACAAAAGACCCCGAATAGCCAAAGCAATATTAAAAAAAAGAACAATACTGGAGGTATCACACTCCCTGATTTTTCCTTGTACTACAGAGCTACAATAATCAAAACAGCTTGGTATTGGCGGAAAAACAGACACATAGACCAATGGAATAGAATTGAGAACCCAGAAATGAAACCACATAAATATGGACAGATAATTTTTGACAAAGAAGCTAAAAACATACAATGGACGAAAGACAGCCTCTTCAATAAATGGTGCTGGCAGAATTGGATAGCTACGTGCAAAAGAATGAAACTGGACTGCTATCTGTCACCATGTACCAAAATTAATTCAAAATGGATCAAAGACTTAAGCATAAGACCTGACACAATAAACTGCATTGAAAAAAACATAGGTACTAAACTTATGTACCTTGGGTTCAAAGAGCATTTTATGAATCTGACTCCAAAGGCAATGGAAGTAAAAACTAAAATAAACAAATGGGATTATATGAAACTGAAAAGCTTCTGCACAGCAAAAGAAACTATTGACAAAATAATGAGGCAACCAACTGAATGGGAGAAGATTTTCGCAAACAGTTCCTCTGATAAGGGGCTAATATCCAAAATATACAAGGAACTCATAAAACTCAACAACAAAAAAACAAACAACCCAATTGAAAAATGAACAGAGGACCTGAAGAGACATTTCTCCAAAGAGGATATACAAATGGCAAATAGACATATGAAAAAATGCTCAACATCGCTAATCATCAGAGAAATGCAAATGAAAACCACAATGAGATATCACCTCACCCCAGTCAGAATGGCTTTCATCAACAAAACAAATAGTAACAAGTGTTGGAGAGGCTGTGGAGAAAAAGGAACTCTCATACACTGTTGGTGGGAATGCAGACTGGTGCAGCCGCTTTGGAAGGCAGTGTGGAGGTTCCTCAAGAAATTACGAATAGAATTACCATATGACCCAGCAATCGCTCTCCTGGGTATCTACCCCAAAAATATAAAAGCATTTCTCTATAGAGACACGTGTACTCCAATGTTCATTGCAGCTTTGTTTACGGTGGCCAAGACATGGAAACAACCAAAATGTCCTTCGATAGATGAATGGATAAAGAAGTTGTGGTACATATACACAATGGAATACTATTCGGCGTTAAGGAAAGATGATATAGGAACATTTGCGACAACATGGATGGATCTCGAGAGAATAATGCTAAGTGAAACAAGTCAGACAGAAAAAGCAGAGAACCCTATGATTTCACTGATATGTGGTATATAAACCAAAAAGAACAAGACAAACAAATGAGAAATAAAAACTCATAGACACAGACAATAATTTAATGGTTACCAGAGGGTAAGGGGGTGGGGGGTGGGTGATGAGGGTAAAGGGGATCAAATATATGGTGATGGAAGGAGAACTGACTCTGGGTGGTGAACACACAATGGGATTTATAGACGATGTAATACAGAATTGTACACCTGAAATCTATGTAAATTTACTATCAATTGTCACCCCAATAAAATTAATTAAAAAAAAAAGATCAGAGAAGAAATATATAAAATATAAATAAATAAATAAATAAATAAATAAATAAATAAATGAATGAATGAATGAATGAATGAATGAATAAATAAATGAATGAATGAATAAGTAAAACCAAGAGTTCATTTTTTTAAAACAAATGAAATTGACAATCCTTTAATCAGACTTATCAAGAAAAACAGAGAGGACACAAACAAATAAAATAAGAAATGAAAGAGGAGAAGTGACAACAGACACCACAGAAATACAAAAAGAAATTAAGAAAATATTATGAGCTACTATATGCTAACAAGGTGGACAATCTGGATGAAATAGATAAATTCCTAGAAGCATGCAATCTTCCAAGGATGAATCAAGAAGAAGCAGAAATTCTTTAACACACCAATTATTACCAATAAAATTGAATCAATAATCAACACACTCTCAACAAAATCTCCTAGACCAGGTGGCATCACAGATGATTTTTACCAAACATTCCAAAAGGAATTAACACGTATTCTCCTCAAACTACTCAAAAAAAAAAATCAGGAGTAGGCTCCCAAACTCACTGTAGGAGGGGACTATTACCCTCATCCAAAAAAGAGAAAGACATTCCAAAAAAAGGAAAACTACAGGCCGATATACTTAATGAAACCAGATGCAAAAATCCTGAACAAAATATTAGCAAACAGAATTCAGCAATACATTGAAAAGATCATACACCATGATTTAGTGGGATTCATTCCTGGCACACAAGGTTGGTTCAATATGCACAAATCAATTAACATGATACACCACACAAAGAAAATGAAAAATAAAAATCACATGGTCATGTCAATAAAGAAAGACAAAGCATTTCAAAAAAAACAGCATCCACTTATGCTATAAACTCTCAGCAAAGAATAGAGGGAATATACCTAAACATAATAAAGGACATATATGAGAAAGCCACAGCTAATATCACATGAGCTCTGACAATTAAGTTCATGAACTCATCCTAGAAAAAGTGCTGCATACCTCATTCCTGAATATCACTACAGTGACCTTCTAAGTGCTCCCCTTGGGAAGTTATGCACTGACACCAGCACCTAATGCATCTTCAAAGCAATTTTGGAATTCTTTCTGGAACAGCCATCAGAGCTGTAGTGGTATTATACTTGATGTTCTGAACTTCATTGAAATATGTTCCTTTCAATATTTCCTTTATCATTGGGTAAAGACAGAAGTCATTGGTGGCCAGATCAGGTGAATAGGAAGGGTATTCCAATACAGTGATTTGTTTATGGGATAAAAACTCCATTACAGACAGTGCTCTGTGAGCTGGTGCATTGTTGTGATACAAGAGCAATGAATTGTTGGCGAAAAGTTCAAGTCATCTAACTTTTTTACACAGCCTTTTCAGCACTTCCAAATAGTAAACTTGGTGAACTGTTTGTCTAGTTGGTACAAGTTCATAATGAATAATCCCTCTGATATCAAAAAAGGTTACCAACATCTTTCTGACTCTTGATTTGAACTGACACAACAATTTTGGTCATGGAGAATTGGCTGACTTACATTGCGCACTTTGATGCTTTGTTTCAGGGTTGTGTTGGTACACCCTTGTTTCATTACCAGTGATAACGAGGTCCAAAACATAGTCTTGCCTCTCCAAAAGGTCTCGACAAAGTCCAACTCTCTTTTGCTTTTGTTCATTGGTGAGCTCCTTCAGGACCATTTTCTTCACACGCCTTTCTCATGCCAAGATTTCCAGTTAAGATTTTTCAACGTTTTCTCCATCGATATTTACTTGGTCAGCTATGCTTCTCACAATCAGCTAATGATTCTGATGCACAATTCGACAAATTTTTGCAATATTTCATCAATTCTGTTCGTTACTGGCCACCATGACCACCCTTCATCAGTGACACATTCTCTCCTCTCAGAAAAATATTTAATCTATTTGTAAACTGCTGTGTTTTTTTTTCATGGAATTATTCCCATAAATTTGGACTAACAAGTCGCTGAATTCATTTCCACTCTTGCTAAGTTTAACAAGAAATTTAATGTTTGTTCATTGCTCTAATTGAAGCTCAGACATTCTCATGAGAGCACACAACACACAACAACAATAATGAACACCACTCAGCAAGACACCGCCACACATGAACATGAACACAGCTATGACACACTGATATACTAAGGTTATGAAACCTTACCAAGCTGTTTGTGCAATGCTCCTAATGTAAGTGCACGATGGCATGTTCTTGAACTTAATTGTCAAATCTCATACTCAGTAGGGAAAAGCTAAAACCATTCCTCTTAAGATCAGGAGCAACATAAGAATGCTTACTTTCAACAATTTTATTCAATATAGTACCTGGAGTTCTAGCCACAGAAATCAGA
Organism: Rhinolophus hipposideros; assembly: GCF_964194185.1. Taxonomy (NCBI): domain Eukaryota; kingdom Metazoa; phylum Chordata; class Mammalia; order Chiroptera; family Rhinolophidae; genus Rhinolophus; species Rhinolophus hipposideros. Next base: position 30,292,916 of record NC_138046.1, read on the forward strand.
CAAGAAAAATAAATAAAAGGCATTCAAATTGGAAAGGAGGAAGTAAAATTGTCATTTACAGATGACTTGGTACTATATAGAGAGAACCCCAAAGATTCCACACACACACACACACACACACACACACACACAAAATCTATTAGAACTGATAATTGAATTTAGTAAAGTAGCAGGATACATAATTAATATTTAGAAATTGGTTGCATTTTTATATACCAACAACAAACTGTCAGAAAGAGAAATTAAGAAAACCCATTTACATTTGCATCAAAAATAAAATACTAAGGAAAAAATTTAACCAAGTAAGCCAAAGAACTGTATTCGAAAAATTACAAGATATTGAAAAGAGAAATTAAAGAAGATACCAATAAATGGAAATATATGCTATACTAATGGATAGTTAAAATGTCCATACTACACACACTACGCATAACAATATATAGATTCAACTCAATCCCTATCACAATATGAATGTCTTTTTTCACAGAACTAGAACAAATAATCCTAAAATTCATATAGAACCATAAAAGACCCCAAATAGCTATGGCAACCCTGAAAAATAAGAACAAAGAGGTAGTATGCTACCAGATATCAAATTATACTACATGGCTATAGTAATAAAACCAGATGGTATTGACATAAAAATAGACACAAAGATCAACAGAACAGAAAAAAACAGCCCAGAAAAAAAATCCATGCCTATATGGTCATTTTATCTATTGCAAAGGAAGAAAGAATTCACATTGGGATAAAGACAGTGTATTTAATAAATGGTGCTGGGAAACTGGATGGATATATCAAAAAATGAAATTGGACCACCTTCTTACATCGTATACAAAAATAAACTCAAAATGTATTAACTTAATGTAAGGCCCAAAACCATAAAACTTCTAGAAGAAAATGTAGGAAGAAAACTCTCAGACATTACCCTTACTAATATTTTTACTGATATGTCGCCTCAGGCAAAGGAAACAAAAGAAAATACAAACAAATGGGATTACATCAAACTAAAAAGAGTTTTCAAGTGAAGGAAACCACTAACAAAACAAAAAGTCATCCTACTGAATGGGAGGAGACATTTGCCAATGATACATCTGGTAAGGAGTTAATAGTCAAAATTTGTGAAAAACTGATACAACTCAACACCAAAAATCAAAACAAAACACACACAAGTGACTCAATTAAATAATAAGCAGAGGACATGAATAGACATTTCTCCAAAGAGGACATATAGATAGCCAATATATATAGAAAAGATGCTTAATGTCACTAATCATCAGAGAAATGAAAATTAAAACCTCAATAAGATGACACCTCTCTTTTGTTAGAATAACTATCATCTATAAATTAACAAACAAGTGTTTGAGAGGATGTGGAAAAAAGGGAACTCTTGTGCAACTTTGGTGGGATTGCAAATTGGTGCAGCCCGTATGGAAAACAGTACTGAGGTTCCTCAAAAAATTAACAATTGAACTACTTTATGACCCAGCAATTGTAGTCCTGGGTATTTATCCAAATAAATCGACAATACTAATATGAAAACAAACAAAGAAATATATGAACTCTTATGTTTACTGCAGCACTATTCACAGGAGGCAAAGTATAGAAACAACAGAAATGTCCTGCAATAGACATTGGGATAAAGGCATTGTGGTACATTTATACATTAGAATATTATTCCACCGTAAAAAAGAATGGCATTTTACTATTTGCAAAAACATGGATGGACATAGAGGGGATTATGCTAAGTGAAATAAATCAGACTGAGAAAGATAAATACCGCATGATTTAATTTATATGTGGAACCTAAAGAACAGAATAAATGAGCAGAAATAGAAACAGAAATAAACTCATAGGTCAGAAAACAAACTGATGGATGGGAGATGAGACAGGGTGGGGGAGATGATAACAAAGGTGAAGGGATTAGGAAGTACAAAGTGGTAGTCACAAAATACTCATGGGGATGTGAAATGCAGTATGGGGAATATTATCAGTAATGTTGTAAAGTTTATGTAGGGTGTCAGATAGGTACTGGACTTATCGGGGTGGGGGATTATATCTCTTCATAGATTATAAAAATGCCTAACTAGTGTGCTGTCCACCTGAAACTAATATAAAATAATATTGAATGTCAAATAAACACACACACACACACAAACACACACACTAGGTGTGATCAAAACACACAGTGAATGCTATTGCAGAGTGCCATTCAATGGAAAGACAGGGATCTTCAACATGGGAAATGGTACATCAAACCTCAGTAACAGTGTACGACAAGTTTCAACTTGTTTGGTGCAGTCAGCCAGGTATGAGCTATGGTTGAGAGGTGTGTTTTAAAGTGTGCCATAAATCATTCTCCATAATGACAATGCTCTGTGTCTCATATTGCTTCTGGAATGGCAATTTATGTCAAACAAAAGCATTACAGTGTGTCCTCATCCACCTTATTCACAAGGTCTGGCAACATGCAACTTGTGGCCCAAAGGTTAAGGACAGAGACAATGTAAAAAGCAGCAAGAGAAAGGCAGTTAATTACCTAAAAGGAAGCTCTCATAAATCTGTGAGCTGATTTCTTAACAGAAACTTCATAAAAAAGATGGGATTGACACAAAATAGTCAAAGTTATCAGTAGCAAGTACCTTCAACTAAGACTATTCTCCCCAGCAAGGCTGCCATTTGAAATTGAAGGCTACATAATGAGCTTCCCAGACAAGAAAAAGCTAAAAGAGTTAATCATCACCAAATCTTTATTACAAGGAATGTTTAGGGACTTCTTTAAGAAGAAGAAGGGGGAAAGAAGAATATACACATGAATAATAAAATGGAAATAACTGTGTATCTATCAATAATCGCTTTAAATGTAAATTGATTAAATGCTCTAATCAAAAGACATAGGGTAGATGAATGGATAAGAAAACCAGACCCAGGGACAGCCCAGTGGCTCAGGTGATTGGAGCACCATGCTCCTAACACTGAGGACGCCAGTTCAGTTCCCACATGAGAGCTGTGCACTCTACAGCTAAGATTGTGAACAACAGCTCTCCCTGGAGCTGGTCTGTGGTGAACAGCCAGAGGTTGGTGTAAGCTGCTGTGGGTTGCTGAGTGCTGCCATGGGCTACTGTGTGCCCCCATGAGCGGCCAGTGTGAGTGGCAGGCAGCTGGTGTGAGCGGCTGGCAGCCATCGTGAGTTGCTGTAGGCTGCTCTGTACTGCCGTACGCTACTGTGTGCTGCCATGAGTGGCTGGCAGCTGGTGAGGGCTACCGTGAGCTGCTGTGAGTGGCCCGATGATGACTGGTGACTAACTGCGTCAGCGGGGTAAGCACAAGTCTCAAAAAACAAGCATGGGCCAGGGAGCTGTGTCCTACACAACTAGGTTGAGAATAAACGGCTTGAACCAGAGTGGGAGGGGGAAAGCAGAAGAAGAGGAGGGGAAAAAAAGGAAAACAAGACACATACATATGCCATCTACAAGAGACCCATTTCAAATTGAAAACACACACCAACTGAAAGTTAAGGAATGGAAAAAGATATTTCATCCAAATGGCAACAGAAAAAGGACTGGGAGGCAGTAGTTATATCAGACAAAATAGACTTTAAAACAAAGATTATAACAAAAGACAAAGAAGGACATTTCAGAATGACAAACAGATCAATCCAACAAGAGGATATATCACTTGTAAACATTTACACACCCAGAATGAGGAACCTAAATATATAGAGCGTCTATTGACCAACATAAAGGGAAAGATACACAGTAATGCAGTCATAGTAGAGGAATTTATCACCCCAATTGACATCAATGAAGAGATCTTCCAGACAGAAACTCAAAACTGAAACAATGGAAATTATGCTCGCAAGAGACGTCATCAGAATGGTGGTGAGAGGTGAGCCTCTGGAAATCTCCTTGGAATTTACAGTAAATTGAAAAACTATAACTCCACAATGCACTCTACGCACAGCAGACAGGCAAGACGAAGAGACTCACTACTGAATTCACCTAAAGGTGGGCAAATTGTGCGAGCAAGTGAGGAGGGTGATGGAGCCCCATGGGCTCAGAACGCAGACCAGGCTCAGTGCTCTGAGCTCCCTGTATCCCAGAACTATCCCAGCTGCAGGAAAAGGGAAGAAGTCGGACTGCTTGGGCCCCGTGTATGGCCCACGGGGCTGTAGGGACAGCATATAACACAGCTGAACCTAATGCTCATGGCAGAGAACTCGGAGCAAAGACAGAGGGAAAAAGGATGAAAACAGTGGTTGAAGCCCTCAATGCCACAGAGAAGAGAAGCATTAGACGCTGAGACTAGCCACACCCTGCCTATCTTCCGTGAGCTCACCCCACCCCACAGGCCAATGCTAGAAGCAGAAAAGTAGCAGTATCAAATCAAAAGAACATAATATTTGCAGTTCTGAGAAATTGGGTCTGCAGACACAGATTTGCAGCCTAAATAGTTCCAGCAAAGGGGAGGGAACTGTGGAAGCAGGGCCAGCTGTGCTGGTCGCTGATATTGCTCTGGACTACTTCTCACAACTCACCCCGCCCCTGAACCCACCTATCTGGGCGGATCCCATCAGGAGTAAACAGAACTGCTGAAACACGCGGGCTATGAATCTGGTGCAGGAAGAGCTTTGGAACTTCAAAAGCTCTCTGCATCCCCAGAGGGATGCGGTACCCTAACACCCAAGCAAACTCTTAACAGAGGAGAAGCTCACCTTCCAGGGAATCCCCCTCCCCGTTGTGTGAGAGGCTGGAATAGTGCAGAGAAAAAATAAAACTACACTGTGTGAGAAAAGAAAAGTTTTCAGTAGGAGAGAAAATAAAACATTCTACAAACAAATACTGGAAAACAAAGAAAGAACACTTCCTATCAACCTGTTGCAGAACTCACTCCTGTAGATATCTAGGAGAGAAATAATAAATCATTAATTCCCATGAATAACCAAGGCGACAAAGCAACTCAGAAAGAAAGAGAAAAGTTTCCAAAAAAATGAACTTAAAGATATGGAAATAAGTGACAGATAATTGAAGATTACCATTATGAAAAAACTCAACAAGATGCAAGAAAACACAGAAAGGCAGTTTAATGAACACAGAAACACAAGCAAAGAACAATAAGAACATTTTACCAAAGACATTGAAATTTTAAAATATAACCAAATAGAATTTTTGGAGATTAAGAACTCAACAGAAGAAATGAAGAATGAAATAGCCAGCTTAGGTAGTAGAGTTGACCAGATAGAGGATAGAATCGGTGACATCAAAAATAGAAACCTAGAAATGACACAGATGGAAGAAGAAAGAGATTTGAGACTTAAAAGAAATGAAAGAACTCTAGAAAAACATTCTGACTCCATCAGAAAGAGCAATATAAGAATAATGGGCATACAAGAAGGAGAAGAAAGAGAGAAGGGAACAGAGTGTACATTCAAAAAATAGTCAATGAGAACTTCCCAAACTTGTGAACAGAACTGGATCCTCAAATCCAAGAAGCAAATAGAACACCTAATTACCTCAATCCCAACAGGGCTTCTTCAAGGCACATTGTATTGAAGCTGTCTAAAATCAACGACAAAGAAAGAATCCTCAAGACTGCAAGGGAAAAGAAGACGGTAACCTACAAAGGAAAGTCCACTGGACTATCATCAGATTTTTCAGCAAAAACTCTACAAGACAGGAGAGAGTGGAACCAAAGATTTAAACTATTGGAAGATTAAAAATATGAGCCAAGAATAATGTACTCAGCAAAGATACCTTTTTACATATGAAGGAGGAATAAAGACCTTTCCAGACATACAGAAGCTGAGGGAATTTTCTAATACACAACCTGCACTATAAGAAATAATAAAGTAGGCTATTTGACCACAATCAACAGTGAGAGTTTTTGGCAACCAAAACATAAAAAGGGGAAGAGTAAATGCCTAAACTGGAATATGGGAATGGAAAAAGTAAGCATGCTGAAGAAAATGAAATACTTGAAATATCAACCTTTCTTTTACATAAATGTAATGGTAACCACTGAAAAAAAATCCAGAACTGAAATATATACTGTAATAAAAGAAGAAACACAGGGAAACATCATAAAATACCACCACACAAAATTAATAGACAACACCAAAAAGGCAAAGAATCAATAGAGACACAGGTTTACCAGACAAATAAAGATAGAATGACAGGAAATCCTCACATATCAATAATCATCCAAAATGTAAATGGACTGAACTCACAATAAAAAGGCACAGAGTAGCAGATTGGATCAAAAAACTAAACCCAACCATGTGCTGTCTCCAAGAGACACATCTCAGCTACCAGAACAAGCGTAGACTCAAAGTGAAAGGGTGGAAATTGACAATCTAAGCAAATAGTATCCAGAGAAAACCAGGTGTACCATACTGATATCAAATGAAAGAGGCTTCAGGGTAAAGAAGATAACAAGAGACAAAGATGGACTTTTCATAATTGTAAAGGGGATTACACAACAAGAAGACGTCACAGTCATCAATATCTATGCCCCCAATCAGGGAGCACCGAAACGTGCCAAGGAACTACAAACAGAACTAAAGCGAGACATTGACCAAAACAAAATTATACTAGGGGACATAAATACATCATTGACAGATATGGCTAAATCATACATACAAAAAATAAATAATGTAACAGCAGCCCTAAATCACACATTAGGTGAAATAGATATGATTGATATTTATACATCACTTCATCTTAAAACATCAGACTATACAATTTTTTTCTAGTGTTACATGGGACAATCTCAATGATAGACCATATATTAGAAAATGAAACTAACCTCAGCAAATTTAAGAAGATTGATATCATACAAAGCAGATCTCAGAAAAAGAAAAAAAAATCATTTTGCAATTGCAACAAAAGGAATAAAATACCTAGGAATAAACTTAACCAAGGATGTGAAAGACCTATATGCTAAAAACTATTAGACATTTTGAAAAGAAATTGAAGAAGACACAAAGAAATGGAAAAATATTCCATGCTCATGGATGGAAGAATGAACATAGTTAAAATGAACATATTACCCAAAGCAACATACAGATGTAATGCAATCCCTATCAAAATCCAAATGGCATTTCTTAAAGAAATAGCACAAAAAATCATCAGATTTGTTTGGAACCACAAAACAACTCGAATAGCCAAAGCAATCTTAAGAAAAAAGAACAATACTGGAGGTTTCACATTCCCTGACTTTAGCTTGTGCTACAGGGCTACAATAATAAAAATAGCATGGTATTGGCAGAAAAACAGACACATAGACCAATGGAATAGAATTGAGAACCCAGAAATAAAACCACATAAATATTGACAGATGATTTTTGACAAAGAAGCTAAAAACATACAATGGAGGAAAGACAGCCTCTTCAATAAATGGTGCTTGGAGAATTGGACAGCCACTTGCAAAAGAATGAAAATGGACTGCTATTTGTTACCATGTACCAAAATTAATTCAAAATGGATCAAAGACTTAAGCATAAGACCTGACACCATAAACTGCATAGAGGAAAACATAGTTACAAAACTTATGGACCTTGGGTTCAAAGAGCATTTTATGAATTTGACTCCAAAGCCAAGGGAAGTAAAAGCTAAAATACATAAATGGGACTATATCAAACTTAATAGCGTCTGCAGAGCAAAAGAAACCATCAACAAAATAAAGAGGCAACCAACTGAATGTGAGAAGATTTTTGCAAACAGTGCCTCCGATAAGAGTCTAATATCCAAAATATACAAGGAACTCACACAACTCAACAACAACCAAAAAACACAACCCAATTGTAACACGGGCAGACGACCGAAAGAGACATTTCTCCAAAGAGGACATACAAATGACAAATAGACGTATGAAAAAATGCTCAACATCACCAATCATCGAAGAAATGCAAATAGAAACCATAATGAGATATCACCTCATCTCAGTTAGAATGGCTATCGTTAAGAAGACAAATAATAACAAGTGTTGGAGAGGCTGTGGAGAAAAAGGAACCCTGATACACTGTTGGTGGGAATGCAGACTGGTGCAGTGGTTATGGAAGGCAGTGTGGATATTCCTCACAAAATTATGAATAGAATTACCATGTGACCCAGCAATCGCTCTCCTGGGTATCTACTCAAAAAATCTGAAAACATTTACACATAAAGACCCGTGTGCTTCAATGTTCGTTGCAGCTTTATTTACGGTGGCCAAGAAATGGAAACAACCAAAATGTCCTTCAATAGATGAATGGATGAAGAAGTTGTGGTATACGTACACAATGGAATACTATTCAGCAATAAGAAAAGATGATACAGGAACATTTGTGACAATATGGATGGATCTTGAGAGTATAATGCTAAGCAATATATGTCAGACAGAAAAAGCAGAGAACCATGTGATGTGACTGATATATGTATATAAACCCAAAACAACAAAAGAACAAGAGAAACAAATGTGAAACAAAAAATCATAGACACAGGCAATAGTTTAGTGGTTACCAGAGGGTAAGAGGGGAGAGCGGTGGGAGATGATGGTAAGGGGGATCAAATATATGGTGATGAAAGGAGAACTGACTCTGGGTGGTGAACACACAATGGAATTTATAGACGATGTAATACAGTATTGTACACCTGAAATCTATGTAATTTTACTAACAATTGTTATCCCAATAAACTAAAATAAATAAATAAATAAATAAATAAATAAATAAATAAATAAATAAATACATGAATAAAAGTTTAGTTAAAATATTAAAAATACAATTATAGTATGACCCAGCAATCCCTCTCCTGGGTATCAACCAAAAAAATCTGAAAGCATTTATCCATAAAGATATGTCTGCTCCAATGTTCATTGCTGCTTTATTACAGTGGCCAAGACATGGAAACAACCAAAATGTCCTTTGTTAGATGAATGGATAAAGAAGTTGTGGTATATATACACAATGGAATACTATTTGGCGGTAAGAAAAAATGAAATAGGACCATTTGTGACAACATGGATGGATCTTGAGAATATAATGCTAAGCGAAATAAGTCATACAGAAAAAGCAGAGAACCACATGATTTCACTGATATGTGGTATATAAAACAAAAACAACAAAAGAGGAAGTGAAACAAATGAGATACAAAAATTCATAGACACAGACAATAGCTTAGTGGTTACCTGAGGGTAAGGGGGAGTGGGATGGTAGATGATGGTAAAGGGGATCAAATAGGTGGTAATGGAAGAAGAAACTCTGGGTGGTGAACATACAATTGGATTTATGGATGATGTAATACAGAATTATACACCTGAAATCTATGTAACTTTACTAACAATTGTCACCCCATTAAACTTTATTTAAATAAAAACAAAAAGAAACGATGGCCTTAAATGACACATTAAATGAGATGAATTTAATTGACATTTTTAAAGCATTTTACCCCAAAGCAGAGGAATGTACGTTTTTTTTTCAAGTGCACATGGATTATTTTCCAACATAGAACACATGTTAGGATACAAAACATGTCTCAATAAGTTTAAGACTGAAATCATATGAAGCATCTCTACTGACAACAAAAGTGTGGAAGTAGAAATCAATTACAAGAAAAACACTGAACAACACAAAATCATGGAGGCTAAATAACATGCTACTAAACAATGAATGTGTTAATGATAAGAGGAAGGAAGAAACAAAACTAAATATTTTTAGACAAATGAAAATGAAAAAAAAAAAAAAAACAGCAATGCAAAATGAATGGGGCACAATGAAAGCAGTCCTAAGAGGGAAATGCATAGCAATACAGTCCTACCACAAGAAACAAGAAAAGTCATATACATAATCTAACTTTATACTTAAAGTAGAAAAGGAACAGAAAACAAAGCCCAAAGTGAGTAGAAGGAAGGGAATAATAAAGTTCAGAGCAGAATAAATGAATTAGAGTCTAAAAAAAAATACAAAAGATAATAAAACCAAGAACAGGTTCATGAAAAAATAAAATAAAATAAACAAAAATTGATTAACTTTTAACCAGACTCATTAAGCAAAAAAGAGACAGGACCCAAATAAATAAAATTGGAAATGAAAGAGGATAAGTGAAACTGACACCACAGGAATGCAAAGCATTATGAGAAAATATTACGAATAATTATATGCCAAGAAATTGGACAATCTGGAAGGAATGGATAAATTCCTAGAAATACATCATCTTCCAAGACTGAATCAAGAAGAAACAGAAAAGCTGAAGTGACTGATTACTTCCAATAAAATTGAATCAAAAATTAAAAATAAACAAAGTCCCAACAGGCAAATGTCCTGCACTGGATGGCTTCACTGATAAATTTTACCAATTTTCAAAGAAAAACTAACACCTATCATTCTCAAACTCTTCCAAAAAATTCAAGAGGAGAGAAAGCATCCAAGTTCATTTGCAAGACTCCAATTACTCTGATTCCAAAACCAAACAAAGACATTACAAGAACAGAAACTTATAGGCCAATAGTTCTGATAGACATAGATGCAAAAATCCTCAACAAAATATTAGAAAACTGAATTCAGTTATACATGAAAAAGATCATATATCATGACCAAGTGGGATTTATTCCTTGCATGCAAGTGTAGTTCAACATCCACAAATCAAATAACATGATACACCACATAAAAAATGAAAAATAAAAGTCGTATGATCATGTCAATAGATTCAGAAAAAGCATTTGAATACATCCATCATCCATTTATGTTTTAAAAAAATAACTTGATAAAAAGGGCGGTCTGAGTTATGTCTCTTTAAATCTCCCCTAGAATTTACAACAAATTGCGCAACTATAATTCCACAAAGGACTACCTGCACAGCAGAGAGGCAAGACTAAAAGGTGTGCAACTGAAATCACCTAAAGGCGGGCAAATTGGTCAAGCATGGGAGGAGGGAAGCTGGAAGGGGAGAGTACCAGGCCGCCCAGGCACAGGACACAGACCAGTACTCAGAGCTCCGAGCTCACTGCATTTTGGAACTAGCACAGTTAAGGGAGAGAGAACTTGGACTGTTAGTGCTCTGCTTATGGTTCACAGAACCATATGATCAGCATGTAACACTGCTAAATGAAATACTCACTTCAGAGTCCTTAGTGCAAAGACTGAAGGAAGAAGGGTGAAAACGGTGGTTTACGCCCTCACTTCCCAGCAAAGACTGGAAGGCTTAGGCACTGAACTTAGCTGCCCACTCCCCACCCCCCAGAGCTAGATGCAGAACTGTAGCAGAGTCTGTTCAAAAGAACAGAATATCTGCAGTTCTGAAAACTGTGGCCCTCAGGCACAGACTTACACCCCAACAAGTTCCCGCAAAGGAGAGGGAGCTCTGGGTGCAGGACTGGCTGTCGTGGTGTTCACCACCATTACACTGTGCCACCTCTCACAACTGACCTTGCCCATGTGGGCTAGGTCACCTATCTGGGCAGATCCCTACAGGAGTAAACAGAGCCACTGAAACACACAGGCTCTGAATCTGGGGCATGAAGAGCTTTGAACTTCAGAAGCTCTCCACATCCCCCCAGGAAGTAGTGCCCTGTGACCCGGGCACACTGTTCACAGAGGAGAAGCCCACCTTCCAGTGATCCCCCATTATGTGAGAAGCCAGAAAGGTACAGAAAAATATATAACACTACAGTGTGAGAAATAGTAAAAGGTTGCAGTCAGAGAAAAAATAAATAAAACATTCTACCAACACCTACGGGAAAACAAAAGAAAGACCTCTTTCTATCAACCTGTCACAAAACACACTCCTACAGATGCCTAGGATGAGAAGTAATAATTCAATAATTGCCATGCACAACCAAGTTAACAAGACAGCTCAGAAAGAAAATGATAAGTTTCCAGAAAATGAACTTAAAGACATGAAAATATGTGAATTACAGGTAAATGACAGAAAATTCAAGATTGTACTTCTTAAAAAACTCAACAAGATGCAAGAAAACACAGACATGGCATTTTAATGAAATCAGAAACACAATCAAAGAACAAAATGAACATTTCACCAAAGAGACTGAAATTTTAAAAAGCGCCAAATATAATTTCTGGAGATTGAGAACTCAATGAAAGAAATGAAGAATTAAATAGCCAGTTTAGTTAGTAGAGTTGATCAGAGGGAGGAAAAAATCAGTGACATTGAAATAGAAATCTGGAAATGACACAGATGGAAGAAGAGAGAGAGACCGGAGAGTTAAAATAAATGATATAACTCTACAGGAAATTTTTGACCCCATCAGAAAGAGCAATATATGAATAATAGGCATACCAGAAGGAGAGAAAAAAACAGAAGGGAACAGAGAGTATATTCAAACAAATAGTTGATGAGAACTTCCCAAACTTGTGGAAAGAGCTGTATCCTCTACTCGAAAGCAAATAGAACACCTAATTACCACCATCCCGAGGGCCTTCTCCAAGGTATATTGTATTGGAACTGTCCAAAGTTAACCACAAAGAACTAATCCTAAAGGCAGCAAGGCAAAAGAAGACGGTAACACAAAGGATAGCTCATTCGATTATCATCAGATTTTTCAGCAGAAAGTCTACAAGCCAGGAGTGTGTGGAAGCAAATATTCAAGTTACTGAAAAAGAGAAATCATGAGCCAAGACTAATATATCCAGCAAAGATATCCTTTAGATATGAAGGAAGAATACAGACCTTTCCACACATACAGAAGATGAGGGAATTTTCTAACGCATGACTTGTACTACAAGAAATACCGAGGGAAGCTATTTGACCAGCATAAACAGGGATGATTTGTGACAACAGAAAATAGGAGGGAAAGTAAAGGCCTGAACCAGAATATGGCAATGGAGAAAGTAAGCACTCTGAAGAAAATGGAATACTCTAAATATGAAGCTCTTTTACATAAACTTCAAGGTAACCACTGAAAAACAATCCAGAACTGAAAAATGTAACATAATAAAAGAAGAAACAGAGGAAAAATTCATGGAATACCACCACACTGAAATAACAAACAGCAACAAAAATGCAAAGAAAGGATGGAGACACAGTCCTACCAGAAAAACAAGAATGATAGGAAAACTTCATATCTCAATAATCACCCTAAACATAAATGCACTAAACTCACCAATAAAAAGGCACAAAGTAGCAGATTGGATAATAAATCTTTACCCAAACATATGCTGTCTCCAAGAGACACATCTCAGCTACAAGGACAAATATGGATTCAGAGTAAAAGGGTAGAAATTGACATTCCAAGCAAATGGTATCCAGAGGAAGCAGGTGTAGCTATACCGATGTCAGATGAAACAGACTACAAAATACAAAAGGTAACAAGAGACAAAGATGGATATTTCATAATGATAATGGGGACTGTAGAACAAGAAGACATAATAGTCATCAATATTTATGCCCTCAATTAGGGAGCAGCGAAATGTAGCAAGCAACTACTAACAATACTAAAGGGGGAAACTGACCAAAACACAATTATAGTAGGGGAGCTAAATATATCATTGACAGCTATGGGTAAATCATCCAAACAGAAAATAAATAAAGAAATATCAGCCATCAATGGCACTTTAGATGAACTGGACATAACGGACATTTATAGAGCACTTCATCCTAGAACATCAAACTATACATTCTTTTCTAGTGTACATGGACATTCTCAAAGATATATCATATATTGGGGCATAAAACTAGCTTCAGCAAATTTAAGAAGATTGACATCATACCAAGCATATTCAATGATCACAAGACTTTGCAATTGGATATCAACTGCAAAAAGAACACAGGAAAAAAAATGTGTGATGAATAAACAACATACTTTTAAAGAATGACTGGGTCAAAAAAGAAGTAAGAGAAGAGATCAAAAGATACAGAGCAAGAAATGAGAACGAAATGTTTCCTACAAAATGTTGGAGACTCAGCAAAAGCAGTTTTAAGAGTAAAATTTATATCAATACAGGCCTATCTGATGAAATCAGAAAAATCCCAAATAAATAACCTCACGTTACACCAGAAATAAATAGAAAAACAAGAACAAATGAAAGCCAAAGTCAGCAGAAGGAAGTCAATAATAAAAATCAGAGCAGAACTACATGAAATAGAGAATAAAAGACAGTTGAAAAAAAATTAATGTGACAAAGAGTTGGTTCTTTGAGAAGACTATTAAAGTTGAGAAACGCTTGACTAGACTCACAAAGAAAAAAAGAGAAGAGACACAAAGAATCAAAATCAGAAATGAAAGGGGACGTTATCACAGATGCCACATAAATACAAAGGGACATCCAAAAATACTATGAAGGACTAAATGCCATATAATTCAATAACCTAGAAGAAATGAACAATTTATCAGAAACACATAGCCTTCCTAGGGGGAATCACGAAGAACTGGAAAATCGAAATAGACCAATCACCAGTAAGGAAATTGAATCAGTCATCTGAAACCTTCCCAAAAGCAAAAATTCAGGACCAGATAGCTTCACTAGTGATTTCTACCAAACATTCAAAGAGCATCTAATACCTGTCCTACTCAAGCTCTTCTAAAAATTGAAGACGAGAATACTGCCTACCTTATTTTATGGGGCCAGCTTTACCCTGATACCAAAACCTGGTAAGGATCACCCAAAAAAAGAAAATTACAGACTAATACCTCTGATGAGTACAGATGCAATAAATCTAAACAAAATTCTAACAAATCAAGTAAAACAATGCATTAAAAAGATTATACATCATGACAAAGAGGAGTCATCCCAGGGGCACAAGCATGGTTCAACATAAGCAAATCCATCAATGTGATGCATGACATAAACAAAATAAAGAGCAAAAATCATATGATTACATCAATAGATGAAAAAAAATGTTTGACAAGCTACAACATCCATTTATGATTGAAACATTTAATAAAATTGGTACAGAAGGAAAATACATTAACATAATAGAAACCATATAAAACAAACACTCAGCTAACATCATAATTAATAGTGGAAAACTGAAGCCCTTTGCTCTAAGTTTAACAACACGACAGGGCTGTCCCCTATCACCTCTGTTTTCCAACATAGTATTGGAAGTCCTAGCAACAGCAATCAGGCAAGAGAAAGATATAAAAGGCATCCAAACTGGGAATGAAGAAGTTAAATTGCCACTCTTTGCAGACGACATGATGCTATATATAGAAAACAGCAAAGAATCCACCAAAAAGCTGTTAGAATCAATAAATGAATACTGTCAAGCTGCTGGCTACAAAATCAATGTATAAAAGTTAGTTGCATTCCCATATACTAACAATGAAATCTCAGAAAAAGAAATACAACAAGCAATTCCCTTTGCAATTTCAGCCAAAAGGAATAAAATACCTAGGAATAAACTTAACCAAGGATGTGAAGTACCTATATGGTGAAAAGTATAAGACATTTTTGAAAGAAATTGAAGAAGACACAAAGAAATGGAAAGACACTCCGTGCTCATGGATGAAAGAATCAACATAGTTAAAATTGCCACATTACCGAAAGCAATGTACAGATTTAATGCAATCCTATACTTATGGAACTTGGGTTCAAAAGCATTTTATGAATTGGATTCCAAAGGCAAGGGAAGTAAAAGCTGAAATAAATGAACGGGACTATATCACACTAAAAAGCCTCTGCATAGCAAAAGAAACCATTGACAAAATAAAGAGGCAACCAATTGAATGGGAGAAAATTTTGCCCATAAGGTGCTAATATCCCTAATATATAAGGAACATACAATTCAACAACAACAACAAAAAAAATAAGAAACGATCCATTTTAAAAATGGAAAGAGCACCTGAATAAACAGTTCTCCAAAGGGGACATTGAAATCGCCAATACATATATGAAAAAATGCTCAACATCAGAAATCAGCAGAGAAATGCAAATAAAAACCAAAATGAGATAGCACCTCACCACAGTTAGAATGGCTATCATCAACAAGACAAATAGTAACTAGTATTGGAGAGGCTGTGGAGAAAAAGTAACCCTAATGCACTGTTGGTGGGAATGCAGTTTGGTGCAGCCACTATGGAAGGCAGTGTGCACTTTCCTCAAAAAATTAAGAATAGAATTACCATATGATCCAGCAATCCCTCTCTTGGGCATCTACCCTAAAAATCTGAAAACATTTATCCATAAAGGCATATGTGCTCCAATGTTAATTTCAGCTTTATTTACGGTGGCCAAGATATGCAAACAATCAACGTGTTCTTTGATACACGAATGGATAAAGAAGTTGTCGCATATATACAAAATGGAATACTATTCTGCCATAAGAAAAGATGAGATAGTCACATTTGTGAAAACATGGATGAATCTTGAGATTATAATTCTAAGTAAATAAGTCAGACAGAAAAAGTCAAGAACCATATGATTTCACTGATATGTGGTACATAAAAATGAAAGGAAGAAATGAACAAGAAAAACAAAGAAAGAAAAACTCATAGACATAGAAAATATTTTAATGGTTACTAATGGGTAAGGGGTGAGGCAGGTTCTAAATGAGGGTAACCGGGGTCAAATATGTGGTGAAGAAAATAGTACTGACTCTGGGTGGTGAACACGTAATGTGAGATATAGATGATGTATTACAGAATTATACACCATAAGTCTATGTAACTTTACTAACAATGGTCACCCTAATAAACTTTAATTCAATAATAATAATAATAATAATAATAATATTTCATATTTTAAATGTTTTGTTCACTAAAAAATTGCACGAAGAGAAAAAAACATTTTTTTTTATGAATGTCATTCTGGTCTAACTCTAATGTCAGTGAATTGGTATGAAAAATATAGATACAACAGAGAAATATTGTCAACGTGATTTCTCTCCTCTCATTTACCTTCTTTTTTGAGGGTAAAGGAGATCAAATATATGGTTATGGAAAGAGAACTGACTCTGGGTGGTGAACACACAATGTGATATATAGATGATATATTACAGAATTACACACCTGAAATCTATGTAACTTTACTAACAATTGTCACCCTAAGAAACTTTAATTTAAAAAAATAAAAAATTAAAAACATTAATTTAAAAAATATGAAAAATAAAAAAGTCTCAGCAAAATGGGAATAGAGGGAACATACTTCATCATAATATGGGACATACATGACAAACACAGATAACATCATACTTAACAGTGAAATGCTAAAAGCACTCTCCTTAAGATCAAGAACAAGGAAGTCCACTGTCACGACTTTTATTCAACCTAGTACTGGAAGTTCTAGCCACAGCAATCAAACAAGAAAAAGAAATAAAAGGCATCCAAGTTGGAAAGGAGGGTGTAAAGCTGCCTTTATTTGCAGATGACATCATCCCTTATATAAAGAACTTTAAAGATTCCACCAAAAATATTAGAACTAATAAATGAATTCAGCACAGTAGCAGAATACAAAATGAATAGTCAGAAATCAGTTGGATTTCTCTACACCAATAACAAACTGTCAGAAACAGAAATTAAGGAAACCATTCAATTCACAATTACATCAAAATAAATAAAACACCTAGGAATAAATTTCAACAAGGAGATAAAAGACCTGTACACGAAAAAAATAAATAAATAAGACATTGAAGAAAGAAATTGAAGAAGCTACTAATAAATCGAAGTATGTACCTTGGTCATGGATTCAAAGAATTAACATCATAAAATGTCCTTAATACTGAAAGTAGTTCATAGAATCAATGCAATCCCTGTGAAAATACCAATGGCATTTTTTTCACAGAACTAAAACAAACAATCTAAATATTTATATGGAAACACAAAAGAATCCAAATAACCACCACAATCTTGAGAAAGAAGAACAAAATTGGAGGTATCACTCTAACTGATATCAAGCTATACTAGAAGGCTATAGTAATCAAAATAGCATGGTACTGGCAAAAAACAGACACCTAGATCAATGGAACAGAATATAGAAACAGAACTAAACACACCGATATACTCCTTGTGACAAAAGAGACAAGAACATCCAGTGGGGTGAAGACCTTCTACTGAATAAATGGTGTCCTTCTACTGAATAAATGGTGTTGGGAAAACTAGAATGATACATCCAAAAATAAACCCAAAAAACCCTGAAACTAGACCAACTTCTTACACCATACAAAAGAAAAAACTCAAAATGGAGTGTAAATCCCGAAACCATGAAACTCCTAAAAGAAAATATAGAAGTAAACTCTGACATTACACCTCATTACATTTTTTTTCTGATATATACCTCCTAGGGCAAGGGAATCAAAATAAAAAAATAAAAAAGTGGAAGTACATCAAACTCAAATGTTTTTGCATAGCAAAGGAAACTATCAGCAAAACAATTACATAGCTAACAGAATGGTAGAAGATATTCACAAATGATACATATGATAAGGGGTTAATATCCAAAATTTATTTTTAAAAAGTCATATAACTCAACACCATAAAACCAAACAATCCAATTAATAAATGGGCAGAGGACCTAAATAAACATTTCTCCAAAGAGGGCATACAAATGGCCAATAGATATATGAAAAGATGCTCAAGATCGCTGATCATCAGAGAAATGGCATATCACCTTATATTTGTAAGAATGGCTATTCTTAATAAATCAAGGAACAACAAGTCATGATGAGAATGTGGAGAGAATCGATCCCTAATGCAGTGTTGGTGGGATTGCAAATTGGTGCAGTCGATATGGAAAACAGTATGAGAATGTAAGTTCCTCAAAAAATTAAAAACCAAACTACCATGTGACTCAACAATTTTACTTCTGGGTAGTTATCTAAAGATATTTAAAACACTAAGTAAAAAAGATACACACAGACCTATGTTACTTGCAGCATTGTTTACTATAGCCATTATATGGAAGCTACGTAAGTGCACCTCAATAGACATCTGGATATGTAAGAAGTGTTACATATGTAATATGAAATATTAGTCAGTCATAAAATGAGTGAAATCCTACCATTTGCAATGACATGGATGGACCTAGAAGGTATTATGCTAATTGAAATAAGATAAATACCCTGTGTTCTCACTTACATGTAGAATCTAAAGAACGAAATAAGTGAACAGACAAAACAGAAATAGACTCATAGACACACAGAACAAAGTGATGGTTGCCAGATGGGAGAGGGGTTTGGGAGCTGGGTGAAAAAGTTGAAGGGATTAAGAAATACAAAATTGTACTTACAAAAATGTCATAGGGATGTAAAGTGTAGCATAGGAAATATAGTCAATAATATTGTAATAAATATGTATAGTACCAGGTGGGTAGTAAACTAATCAAGAGCATCACTTTGTAAATTATATAAATGTCTAACCACTATGCTGTACACCTAAGAATAATATAAAGTAATATTGAATGTCAACTGTAATTGAAAAAGAAAAAGCCAGATAAACTACAAAATGTTAACTTTTCTTGACCCATTAGAAACCTGTAGTTTCAGGCCACCAAAATAGCCTAAATATCGAGAAGGGATAATAAGCTTGGCCAAAGACAGATGAGATTTTTTCAAGTATATTGGCTTGCCTATAGCATAGCTTAAGAGGAGGAGATGTTTTTCATACAAGCTGGTAAGAAGATATAAGCTAAAATCTTAACAAATTGTTGGAAAACAACTCGAGGTTTGTAAAACAATTTTTTATAGGTAGGGAGCCCAGAAACAGCAGTGTGCACTCAAAGGTATTTTTCAGGGGCCTCTGCCAAGTACTTTTAAGAACTTGGGGCAGAGAAGGAGAATATACAAAACTCTCCTTTGTGATACAGGTGTGCAGGATGTGATTGTCTGCCACTTAGTGTCAGTCTTAAACCCCAACCCCTGCACAGCAAATTCTCCTCTCAAAAGAAGCCTAGACTCCGGATCAAAATGGCGGCGTGAGGTGAGCCTCTATAAAGCTCTCCTGGAATTTACAACTAATCGGACAACAATAATTCCACAAAGGACTCCCTGCACAGCAGACAGGCAAGACGAAGAGGTCCACTACTGAATTCACCTCCAGAACAGCTAAGAGACTCCTAAGAGACTCGTGGAAGGATTACTTGAAGGTGCGCAAATTGGGCGAGCATGGGAAGAAGTAAGGTAGCGGAGTGGAAACACACAATCTCGTGGTGGAATAAGGCCCGTGGCGGCTGTGGCAGCGGCGGTAAACCGCAGCTCTAAAGACACAGGGAGATATAGAACACCGAGGAGTCCTTTGCTCATCACGCAGAACAGCGGGGAGACTCGTGGAGGAATTACCTGAAGGTGAGCGCTGATTGTGAGCAGGAGAGGAGACAGGACAGCGAAGTGGGAGCACGCTCCCACCCCAAGGCGGAGCCGAGGCCGGCCAGAGACCGCCGCGGCAGCAACCAGGACGGAGTGCAGACTCCTGGAAGGTTTGCTTTGGGGTGCGCTAGTTGGGCAAGCGGGGAAGGAGAGAGAGGCGCAAATTGGAAACTCACCGCCACTCCACGGCGGAGCCCAGGCCGGAGGGCCACCGCTGCGGAACTCCCAGGATGGAGCGGAGACTCCTGGAAGGTTTGCTTTGGGGTGCGCTAGTTGGGCGAGCGGGGGAGGAGCGAGGAGGGCAAGAGGAAACGCGCCTCGCTCTCCCCACCCCCCACAATAGAGCCACGGCCCTGCAGTGTGCCCACAGCAGCAGCGGCAGGCAGCACCCGGGGCTCTAGAGTCCCACGGGAGCCCAGGGTGCAGCGGAGAGCTCAAGGTCCAGGAGGTGGGCTCTTTCCCTGCATCCCACAGCTGATCGCTCCCGCTGGGGCGGGCAGCTCGTGGGCCCTAGGTCAGACAAAGAACTCAGATGCCACACCTGGGTCCCTTACCCCACTTTTCGAATCCTCCCCTGCCCTTCCAGAGACTTAAACTGACCCCTGAACTGAGGAGTAGTGTCAGATTACAGAGGGGCGTCTGTGCTCAGGCGCTGGGAAGATTGGCAGCCAGCTCTGACCTTTGGAAGAGGCAGAGAGGAGGGCATTATCGCTGGAGGAGGAGAGAGGAGACTCCCACACCCCCAGCCACCACCTTTTCAGGCCTGCGGAAGGAGTGTGACGTGGCTGGCCTGGGAGAGAGAAGACCCCTCCATCCCCAGACACCACCCTCTCTGGCTAGCCTGGGGCGGGGCAAGGGCAACCCCGGAAGCACTCCCTGAGTTCAGTAGTAAGCAGCAGACGCAGCTCCCGGCTTTCAGCAGCTTAGAGATCTCCCGCGCGCCACCTCCCACACACCCACGGAAGGAGGGACCTGAGACTCAGGAGTACTGGGCACAGGGCTGGTGGAGCTACTCTCAGCGTGCATTTGTGCAGGAAAGGACAGAAACTGCACGGTCTCTCTGAAAACTGTCATCCAGACCCCTCAGCCCCTCGCATTTAAATCTACACTCCCAAATTCACTCTGGGCACCAGGTGACCAGGGCTGCCTGCGCAATAGGCAGGGAACACTTTGGCACAGCGGAGGACAAACTGGAGATTACTTGGTGTGCTTAAGCCAAGACTGGTGCCGCTTTCTGTTTTGCTTTGCTTGGTGTGTTTTTGTTTTTTTTCTGCTTGTTGTGATTTGCTTTGTTCTCCCTTTATTTCTTTGATATCTTTGCCTATGTTGAGTGGGGATTGTCGGTTGTATTTTACATGTGAATGTACTTGATTTGCTTTCTTTGTTGTTGTTGTTGTTGTTGTACTTGGTAACTTGATTTGCGCTGAAACTGCCCAAAGAAGGCCCAGCGTAAGAGGCACAAGATTCAAAATATCCAGAAGGCAACTCTGGACCAAACCAGGGTACTACCGGGTTTGACCTACAAGTCACACACCCAGAGGGAATTCTCTGAAGGCACAAGAGCCCATAGAGGCCAAACCTCATTTAAGTGTCCAACCCTCACCCAGGAGAACACCCTGCAGTGGGCAGAGCCAACTCTCACAACTAGACGGCCTAGGAGTTAAACCCACATACTCACAAGCAAAAAGCAATTAAAGTTCTTCTTGAACAGGACAATATACTAAACACACGAACCACGTGTGGAGCACATGCAGAGGAGAAGAATGAAGTAGTCGAAGTCAAATATAAAGGACACATACTACATAAGATAATCCAGCAAGAACTAAGAGCTCTAGGGGATCTTCCTAATACATCAAAGCAAACACAGAGAGTCAGTCAGAATGGGGAGACGAAGAAACATGTCCCAAATAAAAGCATAGAAGAAACCTCCACAACTGGAACCAAATGAAGCAGAGGTAACCAACCTGTCAGAGACAGAGTTCAGAACACTGGTGATAAGAATGTTTAAGGAGCTTAGAGAAGACATAAAGAAGGATATAGAAATTATAAAGAACAACAAGTTAGAACTAAAAAAGGATGTAAAATCTTAACGAACATCCAGCTAGAACTAAAGAACACAATTACCGAAATTAAGAACTCACTTCAAAAAATGACCAGCAGGTTAGATGAAGCAGAGGATCAAATCAGCGACTTAGAAGACAAGTTAGCAGAGATCACTCAAACTGAACAACAGAAAGAAAAAAGAATAAAAAACAATGAAGATGGGTTAAGAGACCTCTGGGATAACATCAAGCACAACAACATGCGCATCATAGGAATACCAGAAGGCGAAGAGAGGAAGCAAGGGATTGAGAACATATTTGAGGTAATAATGTCCAAAAACTTCCCTAACCTGATGAAGGAAACCAACATACAAGCCCAGGAAGTGCAGAGAGTTCCAACCAGGATAGACCCAAACAGGCCCACACCAAGACACATTATAGTTAAAATGGCAAAGCTTAAAGACAAAGAGAGAATCTTAAAAGCAGCAAGAGAAAGGCAGAAGGTTACATACAAGGGAACTCCAATAAGACTATCAAATGACTTTTCTACAGAAACATTGAAGGCAAGGAGGGAGTGGCAAGAGATACTCAAAGTGATGTAACATAAAGGCCTCCAACCTAGATCGCTTTATCCAGCAAGGCTATCATTCAAAGTTGATGGAGAGATAAAGAGCTTCCCAGAAAAGAACAAACTGAAAGAATTTATTACTACCAAGCCAGCATTGTAAGAAATACTAAAAGGACTTCTGTAAATAGAAGAAAGATGAAAACAATTTACTATAAATTTAAAAATGGCAATAACTATGTACCTATCAATAATCACTTTAAATGTAAACGGATTAAATGCTACAATCAAGAGACATAGGGTGGCTGAGTGGATAAGGAAGCAAGACCCTTGTATATGTTGTATAAAAGAGACTCACCTCAGATCAAAAGACACACACAGGCTGAAAGTGAAGACTTGGAGTAACATATTTCATGCAAATGGAAGCGGAAAAAAAAGCTGGAGTTGCAATACTTATATCTGACAAAATAGACTTTAAAATGAAGAACATATTAAAAGACAAAGATGGGCACTATTTAATAATAAAGGGATCAATCCGACAAAAGGACATAACCCTAGTAAACATCTGTGCACCTAACGTAGGCGCACCTAAATATATAAAACAGGTACTGATGTGTGGCGAGCCAGCCGCCACGAGTCGAATAGTACCTGAAAGGGGGAGTAGGAATGAAAGAAGAGACACACAGACACACAAATGATGATGCGGCAGGTCTTCAGTGATGCTGAAGCGCCTGATTTAATCACCTTCACCAATATATACCCTATGCGTACGTGCAGTTTAACAATAACATGGGTACATTACCTCACAGAAAATACATTTTTAACTTTTACACAGAAACTACAGAATCATCACAAAGTTTCCCAGACATAATTATTATATGAAAGAGACTACCAAATGTCCTGATAGCCACCAGTTATCTGTGTCTGGGAAACCGGCCAGTCCCATCTCATTCCTCAGCAACTTGCAAACATTCTCAAGGTTCTTTGCAGAGATAATGCTTTAGGAGCCGAAATAAGTTAACTATATACTAGCCAGCTCACAAGGTTTCTGAGAAACAAGAAATCATGGCTCCCCACATCTCCCCCTTTTTTATTTTAAAGCTGCAAAAAGTTTCATACAGCAGAAAGGCAAGGTGACGGCGCCTGGCTTAGGCGTCTCAGGATAACGTTATCAACTTGCCCGTCATCGGTGCCCGTATTTTGCAATACAAGCCCTGTCTTAGGTGTTGAAAGGCTCCTTAAGACTTACCCGTCTTTGGCTAACCCGTCCCATTAAGCACAGGGGGGAGAGGGAATCAAGGCCTTGTCTTAAGTTCCAGTTGATAAATGTCAGCTCGCAACTCTAGCATTTGATTAATGAAATGCTTAATGAGGATGGGAAGTAGGCACAGAATCACACAGACACAGATGCCCAACGTAAGAAAAATCAAAATAGAATGAGTGAGATTTGGCATAGAAGGCATAACATTCTTAAGAACATCAATAAATTCTGAAGCAGCCTGGTCAGCATCAAATTACAATGACTCAGCTTCTTTTATATTTTTAATCTCATTATGAAGCTGAAGCATATCTAGAGACACATTAGCATCATGCCAAATTCCTTGAAGATGTAAACGAACCCGATTCCAATTATATTGACTTTGATTATACTTTTTAGAAGTGACACATATCCAATGATATTCTGAATGACACTCCAAATGAGATCTAACTTTTAAACTCTGGATCACATCTCCCATATATTGAACTGTATCATAAAGGGCATTTACCTTTTGTTCTAATTTTACATCAACATCTTCTTGAATCCCTAAAGCCAAAGTAACATTCTTTGTAAGAGTATTAACATAATGAGCATTTTGAATAGTTTGAGAAAGAGCTACAGCTGCTGTAGCAGCAGTTGCAACAATAGTAACCAAAGCCATAATTCCTGCTACTAAAAATCCTATAAACCGTTTATATCTACTTAAGGCATACTGAATTTCTTTAAAAACTTGCAAACTTCTTTCTGCATACCAAGGTCCAGAAATATTAACAGGAAGCATAACAAATGAAGGTTGCTTAAGTACCATAACTTGAGTTCCCTGAGGTACCCATGAAATACAATTTGCAAGAGAACAATTATTGCAAGATACATGAAACTGATTTTCTATAAAATTTACATTAACATTTCCAATCAATAATGCATAAGGAGAAGGAACACAAGCAGATACATTAACAGTTTTAGTAATAGTAGACCAGTCTCTAGTTCCATCTTTTAAAACAGTCACAGGAGTAAAAGGAGTACCCGATTTACAAAACTCAACCATTTGAACAACCTCATCCATTACTCCCATCAGTTTCCACAAAGCGCTTTGTTGATACTGCGCATCAGAAATCCAAAGTCCAGCAATCAAGTCCCGATCCCATCCTGGCTGGTTACTCCTTGACCAGTCAATAATATATCTGTCCGTTCCAGGAATGTCATAACGGAAAGAAGCATTGCCAGGACAGTCTTTCCATGGAACAGTCTCTGTGTTCAATCTCAGTCTCTTATTACAAGATGGACACGACGGGGGGATCCCATATGCGAGGCTCCTCAGGAGGCGGTGCAGTGAAATTATTCACAGGGGGATCCCTACCCCCGGGATTCCATGGACCAGTGTAAGCAATCAGGGGAGGTCTGGAAACGCTTTTCCCAGTATAAGGCACTTGGGGATGTCTGAGACAATTCTCTCCCTCTCGATTAACCTTAAGTCTCACTAGCTGCCCCTGAAGAATTTTTATTTGCTGAGAAAGTGTATAAATTGGATCAGTGGGCTGTCTACTTTCTTGAGCTGCAGCCACTACAGGGGGATATTTCTCCCTATCATACTCAGGTGCAGTTTCTTCCAAACCTTCTTGATCCTTTAGATCTAAATCTTCCCACAACTCATCCAACAATTCTTGATTAGCAGGTTCTTTATTGTATATCGGAGCTCCCTCCCCCTCCTCTCCTTCCTCCGGAGCAGAGGCAGAAACGGGAAGCTCCACATTCCCTGCCTGCTTTACCTTCTCCAGCCTACAGCCCTCATGTCTAAGATCTAAGCAATCTCTAATCAAAGTCCATAGCCCGAATGTCTCTACCGGGACCCGTTGAGGTCCGTGGGCAGTGTAATAATCCTGCACTCTTTCTGCAACTTTTTCCCAAGTTTCCAGGCTGACCGTACCTTCGTCTTGAAACCACGGGCAAACTTCTTTTTCAAATTCTAAAAATTTTTCTAACTGTTCTCTGCTCACCCTGCTGCCACGGGCGGCGAGTAATTTCTTAAGTCCTCTAACATAAAGGTCCTTGCTGCTAGCGTGACCCATCTCTTTTCCCTAACCTCGGCCCTTCTTTCACACAATTAAAACAAGCACTCACACACTCATTCGACCGAGGGGGACCGTGTCTCACTCACTGTGCATCCAATGAAATACGCTCTTCTTTGCGAGCCGGGCCCTAGCCACATGGTGTTCCTCACTGTTACCCCCGTATTCAGGTCCCTGTTCGGGCGCCAAGTGTGGCGAGCCAGCCGCCATGAGTCGAATAGTACCTGAAAGAGGGAGTGGGAATGAAAAAAGAGACACACACACAAATGATGATGCGGCCGGTCTTCAGTGATGCTGAAGCGCCTGATTTAGTCACCTTCACCAATATATACCCTATGCGTACGTGCAGTTTAACAATAACATGGGTGCATTACCTCAAACAAAATAAATTTTTAACTTTTACACAGAAACTACAGAATCATCACAAAGTTTCCCAGACATAATTATTATATGAAAGAGACTACCAAATGTCCTGATAGCCACCATTTATCTGTGTCTGGGAAACCGGCCAGTCCCATCTCATTCCTCAGCAACTTGCAAACATTGTCAAGGTTCTTTGCAGAGATAATGCTTTAGGAGCCGAAACAAGTTAACTATATACTAGCCAGCTCACAAGGTTTCTGAGAAACAAGAAATCATGGCTCCCCACACTGATGGACATAAAGACAGAGATCAACAGCAACATTATCATAGTAGGGGACTTCAACACACCTCTGACAACAAGGGACAGGTCCTCCAGACAGAAAATCAATATGGAAACAACAGCCTTAAATGATACTTTGGAGCAGTTGGACTTAAGTGATATTTTCAGAGCATTTCACCCCAATGCTGCAGGATACACGTTCTTCTCAAGT
Source organism: Rhinolophus hipposideros (assembly GCF_964194185.1). Classification (NCBI taxonomy): domain Eukaryota; kingdom Metazoa; phylum Chordata; class Mammalia; order Chiroptera; family Rhinolophidae; genus Rhinolophus; species Rhinolophus hipposideros. Next base: position 30,319,932 of record NC_138046.1, read on the forward strand.
GCACATGGAACATTTTCCAAGATAGATCATATGTTAGGACACAAAACAAGCCTTGATAAATTTAAGAAAATTGAAATCATACCAATTGTCTTCTCTGACCACAGTGCTATGAAATTAAAAATGAACTACAGGGAAAAAAAAAACCAGGAAGACACACCAATTCATGGAAGCTGAATAAAATGTTAATAAATAATGAATGGATCAAGCAGCAGATCAAAGAAGAAATCAAAAGATTTCTCGAGACAAATGAGAATGAGAACACGACGACCCAAAATCTATGGGATGCTGCAAAAGCAGTCCTAAGAAAGAAGTTCATAGCACTGCAGGCCTACCTAAAGAAACAAGAAACATCACTAATTGACAGTTTATCTTCACACTTAAGGGATCTGGAAAAAGAACAGCAAAATAGGCCCAAAGGGAGCACAAGGAAGGAGATAATAAGGATCAGAGCAGAAATAAATGAAATAGAAACCAGAAAAACAATACAAAAGATCAATGAATCCAAGAATTGCTTCTTAGAGAAGATAAACAAAATTGAAAAACCTTTAGCCAGACTCATTAAAAACAGGAAAGAGAGGACCCAAATTAATAAAATCAGAAATGAAAGAGGAGAAGTGACAACAGACACCACAGAAATACAAAAAAACTTTAGGAAATTACTATGAGCAACGATATGTCAACAAATTTGACAATCTGGAAGAAATGGACAATTTCCTAGAGGCGCACAACCTTCCAAGGCTAACTCTAGAAGAAACAGAAAGCCTGAACAGTCTGATTACCACCAGGGAAATTGAATCAGTAATCAATAATCTCCCAACAAACAAAAGCCCTGGACCAGATAGCTTTACAGGTGAATTTTTCAAAACATTCAAAAAAGAATTATCATCTATTCTCCTCAAGCTCTTCCAAAAAATCCAGAAGGAAGGAAGACTCCCAAACACTTTTTTGGGAGCATTTGATAAAATACAGCAAACTTTTATGATAAAAACCCTTAAGAAAGTGGGAATAGAGGGATCATATCTAACATAATAAAGGCCATATATGACAAACCTACATCTAATATCATACTCAATGGGGAAAAGCTAAAACCATTCCCCCTAAGATCAGGAACAAGACAAGGTTGCCCACTTTCTCCACTTCTATTCAACATAGTGCTGGAAGTTCTAGCCACAGCAATCAGACAAGAGAAAGAAATAAAAGGCATCCAAATTGGTAAGGAGGAAGTAAAATTATCACTATATGCAAATGATATGATACTATATATAGAGAACCCTAAAGACTCCACCAAGAAACTATTAGAATTGATAGATGAATTTAGTAAAGTAGCAGGATATAAAATTAATATTCGGAAATCAGTTGCATTTGTATATACCAATGATAAAATATCAGAAGGAGAAATTTAAAAAACAATTCCATTTACAATTGCTCCAAAGATTATAAAATATCTGGGAATAAATCTAACCAAAGATGTAAAAGATCTGTACTCAGAAAATTATGTGACACTGAAGAAAGAAATGAAAGAAGACATAAATAGATGGAAACACATTCCTTGTTCATGGATAGGAAGAATTAATATAGTTAAAATGTCCATACTGCCTAAGGCAATATACATATTCAATGCAATTCCTATCAAACTACCAACGACGTTTTTCACAGAAATAGAACATATAATCCTGAAATTTATATGGGACCATAAAAGACCCTGGATAGCCTCAGCAATCTTGAGAAATAAGAACAAAGTGGGAGGTATAACGATACCTGATTTCAAACTATACTACAAGGTTACAGTAATCAAAACAGCATGGTACTGGCATAAAAATAGACACATAGATCAATGGAACAGAATAGAGAGTCCAGAAGTAAATCCATGCCTATATGCCCATCTAATCTACGACAATGGAAGCAAGAATGTACGATGGGGTAAAGACAGTCTGTTCAATAAGTGCTGTTGGGAAACCTGGAGAGACACATGCAAGAAAATGAAGCTGGACCACCTCCTCACACCATATACAAAAATAAATTCAAAATGGCTTAAAGACTTAAATGTAAGATCTGAAACCATAAAATATCTAGAAGAAAATATAGGAAGAAACTTCATGGACATTACCCGGAGTAAGATTTTCACTGATATATCCCCTCGCGCGAGGGAAGTAAGAGAAAAAGTAAACATGTGGGATTTCATCAAACTGAAAAGTTTTTTTCACAGCAAAGGAAACCATCACTAAAACAAAAAAGGATCCTACTGAATGGGAAAAGATATTTGCCAATGATATATCTGATAAGGTATTAATATCACAAATCTATAAAAAACTTACTCAACTCAACTCCAAAAAAACAAACAACCCAATTAAAAAATGGGCAGAGGACTTGAGGAGACATTTTTCTAAAAAGGACATACAGAAGGCAAGAAGACATATGAAGAAATGCTCAACCTCACTAACCATCAGAGAAATGCAAATAAAATCCATAATGAGATACCACCTCACTCCAGTCAAAATGGCTATCATCAATAAATCAACAAACAACAAATGCTGGCATGGATGTGGAGAAAAGGGAACGCTAGTGCACTGTTGGTGGGATTGCAGATTAGTGCAGCCACTATGGAAAACAGTATGGAGGTATCTCAGGAATCTGAAAATGGAACTACCCTATGATCCAGTAATTCCACTCCTAGGCATCTACCCGGAGAAATCCAAACTCCAATTCAAAAATCAGTGTGCACTCCTATGTTTATTGCAGCACTTTACACAATAGCCATGATATGGAAACCACCGAAATGCCCATCGGTCGATGACTGGATTAAGAAGCTGTGGTACATTAATACAATGGAGTACTACACAGCCATAAAGAAAAAATAAATCTTATCATTTGCAACAACATGGATGGATCTAGAGAACATTATGTTAAGTGAAATAAGTCAGAAAGAGAAAGACAAGTACTATATAATCTCACTTATATGCGGAATCTAAAGAAAAGAATATGTGTATGAACTAATCAGAAAGAGTTTTGAGGAGACAAAAAACCGAGAGTTGTCAGATTGGCGGGGGGTAGGGGGTTGGGGATGGGGGGAAGGGTGAAGGGATTGGGGGGCGGCTGGTGACCACAAAATGGCCTCAGGGTTTTTTGAGAATTACTTTGGGGAACTTATTCAATAGTGTTTGGGGATTTTGTTGGGTGTCCGATGGACATGTGTCCTGTTTGGGAGACCACCTCAGGGATGCTGTGGATGCCTGGTCATGGCATTGTACACCAGAGGCTGGACATTAATAAATGCCAACTATAATTTTATGTGTATAATGTGATGGTTCGGTGTGAGGTTGGGGTGATGGTGGATGGGGGGAGTGGGGTTCACGGTGTGAGGGATATAAAAATAAAATAAAATAAAATAAAATAAAATAAAATAAAATAAAATAAAGAATTTATTGTAAAATTTCACTTGAAACTATATGATACACAGAACTAAAGAATTATGCCTAGGGCTTATTCAATGTCATGAAGAAAATGCTAAATAAACTTCTTTAATGAATTTTATATTTTTATTCATTCCAAAGCTTTATGCCCTTTGTAAATCCATTTAACTTATCATTCCATAGTTTAGGAGTAATGTAAAGTGTTTTTCTGGATATTCTAAACTCATTTCCATTTCCTTAAATCTTGGTATTTCATGCCCCAGGCCCATTAACAATTGTATTACAATTAATTCTCAAAAATAGCTTTTTCACATCACTATAGTTTAAATATTTTCAATAATAAGTTTAAAAACTGAAACTATCTTAGGAATTTTCTTTTTTTATTAAATTTATTGGGGTAACAATGGTAAGTAGAATTACACAGGTTTAGAGTATACATTTCTATAATACACCATGTAGATATCACATTATGTGCTCACCACTCAGAGTCAGTTCTCCTTCCATCACCATACATTTGACCCCCTTTATCCTCTTCTACCATCCTTCTCTTAGGAATTTTCAAAGAAAAAAATGAATTACGGTTTATATATATATATATATATATAAATAAATATATATATATATGTATGTGTATATATATATGTATATATATATACATATATATATACGTATATATACATACATATATATATACATATATACATACATATATATATATATATATATATATATATATATATATATATATATAAAATTAAAGTTTATTCGGGTCACAATTTTTAGTAAAGTTACATAGGTTTCAAGTGTACAATTCTGTAATATATCATCTATATAGTGTTTAATCTAAATGCTTGTTATGATTTATAAAACTGAAAGCCACAAACAAATAAACAAAAACTCAGAGACACTGACAACAGTTTAGTGGCTACCAGAGGGTAAGAGGGCTGGAGGTGGTAGAAAAGGGGAAAAGGGATCAAATATATGGCGATAGAATAATTGCCTCAGGGTGGTAAACACAAAATGCAATATGTAGATGATTTATTACAAAAATGTAAATTTGAAAGTATGTAGTTTTACTCTAAATGTCACCCCAATAAATTTAGTAAAAAAAGAATGTAAAAGAACAGAATATCCAAGAAGTGTGGAACAAATACAAAATGTATAACTTACAGTTAATGGGAATCCCAAGGAGAAGAGAAAAGGAACAGAAGAAATATTTGAAGTATTAAAGACTAAAAATTTCCTAAAGTAATGATAGACACCAAACCTCAGATCCAGGAAGCTCACCTTTTCAAAGGTGTAGATTAAAATTCTTATACCTCTACATATCATATTTATACCAAAGAGAAAAATAAAAATTCTTCAGACATACAGGGTAGGAGTAGCACCTTACCTGTAGAGGAATAAAGAAAAGAATTAAAGCAAATTTCTATCCGAAAGCAGACAAGCAAAAAGAGATTAGAGTGAAATATTTAAAGTGTTAAATGAAAAACAAAACACCACTTTATAATTACATATTCAATGAAATCATCTTTCAAAGCTAAAGGAGAAATAAATTTCTTTTAGACAAAGAAGAACAGAAGGAATTCATTATCATTACAATTTATCTTAAAGAAATACTAAAAGCTGTTTTTGAAAGAAGAGGAAAAGTTTATACATCAGAAACTGGAATCTTCATAAAGAAAGGAAAAACATTGGGGTGGGATAAATTAATATATCTGTTCTTTTTCTTATTCTTAATTAATCTAAAAGATGACTGTTTAACATAATAATAATGACTATGTATTGAGTGATTATAGAGTATGGATAACTGGAAGGAATGATAGCAATGATAAGAAATGATAAGGAGGAATTGGGAACACTCTTTTATAAGGTAGGTGCAATACCCATGGAGTGTTATTTAAAGGTAGACTTAAATTAGTTTTAAAACTGTTTTGTAAATTTCATGGAAACCGTTATCTTAATTATAATAAGAGAAATATAATTTATAGGATAATTGAGGAAAATCATAAAAATCAAACTATAGAAATGTTCAATTAAAATAAGAAAGACAGAAAAAAGAGGGGTGAAAAAATGCAATGGATAGAAAACAGATACAAGCATGGTAGATATTAATCCAACTATAGTAATAATGATTTTAAGTGTGAATGGTCTAAATACAATAAAAAGACAGAAATTATCAAATGCATTAAAAAAACAACATTCAACAATATGTTTTCTACAAGAAATTTCTTTTAAATATAAAGACACATACAGGTTAAAAGTAAAGAGATGAATGAAAATATACCTTTCTAATACTAATAAAAACAAAGCTGGAATAGCTACAATAATTTCAGACAAAGCAGAATTCAGAAGAAGGATGATGACCAGGGATAAAAACAGACACACATAACGTTTAAGGGGTACATTCTTCAAGAAGACATAACAACCCTAAATGTGTAAGCACCTAACAATAGATTGCCAAAACAGATGAGGTAAAAAACAATAGAACAGAAAAGAAAAATACACAACTCCACCTTTATAACTGGAGACCTTGACATCCCACCATAATTGATTGATACATTAAATTAGGCAGAAAATCAGTAAGGATATAGATGACCTGAACAGCACCATTAATCACCTTGATCTAAATAACATTAATTAAATACTCCATCCAAGAACATTAGAATGTACATTTTTCCTCAATCTGACATAGAATATTCAAGATAAACCACATATTGGGCCATGAAACACACATTAAAAATTTTAAAGGAATGTAAGTCATACAAAGTATGTAATGAAATCACAGTGGAATTAAGTTAGAAATCAATAACAGAAAGTTAGGTAACTGATACCCAAATATTTGAAAATTAAAACATACACAAGTGCACACACACACATAATCCATAGGTCGAAATAAATCTGAAGAGAAATTTAAAAATATATATTTTGAACTAAATCAAAAGGAAAACACCTCTCAAATTTGTGGGATGCAGCAAAAGCTGAGCTTAGAGGTAAATTTATAGAATTAACAGCATATGTTTGAAAAGAATGAAAATCTAAACTCAATAACCTAAGTGCCACCTTAAGAAATGAGAGTAGAAAGAGCAACTTAAGTATAAGCAAGCAGAAGACAAGAAACACAAAATATTAGAACAGAAATCAGTGAAATTTAAAACAGGGAAATACAGAAAATCATTGAAAACAAAAGCTTGTTCTTGGAAAAGATCCATTCAACTAATAAGCCTCTAGCCAGGCTAACTATGAAAAAAAGAATCACACAAATTACTAATATGAGAAAAGAAAGATGGGTTATCACTACAGAGGCCACAACCATGAAAATTATAAAAAAGGAATATTATGAACAACTCTATACCCACAAACTTGATAACTTAGATGAAATAGACCTAATTCTTGAAAGGCACAAACTACCAAAACTCACGCAAGTAGAGACTGATAACCTGAATAGCCTTATATTTACTAAAAAATTGAATCACTAATTAATGACTACCCCCCAAAAAATAAATAAAGCACCAGGTATAGATGGGAGAATATATAGATATTCTCCCAAATATTTAAGGAAGAAATGGTAGTGATACTCCACAATCTCTTCCAGAATATAGAACAGAGGGAATCCTTCCCAACTCATTTTTTACCAAAACCAGACGAAGACATTACAAAAAATAAAATCTGCAGATTAACATCTCCGATGAAGAGATGCAAAAATTCTCCACAAAATACTAGAAAATTGAATCCAACAATGTCTGAAAGTAATTATACTCCACAGGGAGATTTATTCCAGGAATTCAAAGTTGGTTCATCATTTGAATGATTATTATCCACCACATCAAGATGCTAAAAAAGAAAAATAATTTGATCATATTAATTGATGTAGAAAAGGCATTTGCTAGAATTCAACACTCATTCATCATGAAAACTTTCAGTTAATTGGAAATAGAGGGGAGAAAAAGCCCAACTTTTTCTTTCTCTGCTCACTTCCCTTATCCTGGAGTGATACTCAGGCTGCATCTGGCTCCCTCTGAGCTCCAGGCTCCTGCTAAGCCAGGGCCACCACGGTCTCCTTCCAGCCACCATCAAGATCTTCTACCAGGACCTCATCAGCCATGATGAGATGTTCTCTGACATCTACAAGGTCCAGTAGACTGAGGACAGGTTGTGCCGAGAGGTGGAGGGTAAGATGGTCAGTAGGACAGAAGGTATCATTGGTGACTCGCTCATTGGTGGAAATGCCTCTACTGAAGGCCCCTAGAACAAAGGTACCAAAAGCACAGTAATCACTGTGCTTGTCATGATGGTTGTCATGAACCATCATTTGCAGGAAACGAGCTTCGCAAAAAGAGCCTACAAGAAGTACATAAAATATTACATTAAATCAATCAAAGGTAAACTTGAAGAACAGGGACCAGAAAGAGTAAAACCATTTACTATGACAGGGGCTGTAGAATAAATCAAGCACATCCTTGCTAATTTAAAAAACTACCAGCGCTTTATTGGTGAAAACATGGATCCAGATGGCATGGCTGCTCTGATGGACTACCGTGAGGATGGTGTGACCCTAAATATGATTTTCTTTAAGGATGGTTTAGAAATAGAAAAATATTAACAAATTTGGCAATTTGGATCTATCACGTGTCAGCATTGTAACTGGCTGCTGCTTTTCATCCACACACCAGGACTAGGACAAATGGGACTGATATTACCTTGAGGTCTTAATTTTTTTTGACCTTGATTTATTTGGAGCAGAGCTATTATTTTTAAGAAAAAACATGTCATGTAGTTTTTCTAAAAATAAAACGCATTTAAATTCAAAAAAGTAATAACAATAAAAAAAGAGAAAAAGTCAAAAAAAAGTTTATGGCTGAATAGCTTAAGACCCACGGGTCTAAGACCAAGAAGAGTGGCTCCAGGTCAAGAAGGAGGAAATTTAGACTCTGTACAAGGAAGAAGAGACCAAGAAATAAAGCTCCCCTTCTCTTGTCTGAACATAGTGGCCTCAGCAATTACATAGATCATTTAATAAAACAAGCCATGTGCCTACAAACCAACAAACCAAACTAAGTAAATCTGAATAATATATGGGCTGTATTAGGTATAAGGAATTGATATTAGTTTATTAATTGTATCAAGTGTACTGCACTAACGTTAATATTAGGAGATAATGGCTGTGAGGTATATGGAAACTCTGTACTATTTTCACAAATCTAAAACTTCTAAATTTTTAAAAAATATGTTAAAAAACAGTGAATAGCTAAAAAAACATGGAACTTACAATAATGTGTAATATAAAATATTGAAGATCAATGGCAATAAAATTGGAAATTTAAATTTGTATATGTATTTACATAAATGTGTATTTAATTATATACATGTATGCATATAACTGTATTAAATTGATTTTTTTTTTTTTTTTTTTTTAATTAATTTTATTGGGGTGACAATTGTTAGTAAATTTACATAGATTTCAGGTGTACAATTCTGTATTACATCGTCTATAAATCCCATTGTGTGTTCACCACCCAGAGTCAGTTCTCCTTCCATCACCATATATTTGATCCCCTTTACCCTCATCACCCACCCCCCACCCCCTTACCCTCTGGTAACCACTAAATTATTGTCTGTATCTATGAGTTTTTGTTTCTCATTTGTTTGTCTTGTTCTTTTTGGTTTATATACCACATATCAGTGAAATCATAGGGTTCTCTGCTTTTTCTGTCTGACTTGTTTCACTTAGCATTATTCTCTCGAGATCCATCCATGTTGTCACAAATGTTCCTATATCATCTTTCCTTAACGCCGAATAGTATTCCATTGTGTATATGTACCACAACTTCTTTATCCATTCATCTATCGAAGGACATTTTGGTTGTTTCCATGTCTTGGCCACCGTAAACAAAGCTGCAATGAACATTGGCGTACACGTGTCTCTATAGAGAAATGCTTTTATATTTTTGGGGTAGATACCCAGGAGAGCGATTGCTGGGTCATATGGTAATTCTATTCGTAATTTCTTGAGGAACCTCCACACTGCCTTCCATAGCGGCTGCACCAGTCTGCATTCCCACCAACAGTGTATGAGAGTTCCTTTTTCTCCACAGCCTCTCCAACACTTGTTACTATTTGTTTTGTTGATGAAAGCCATTCTGACTGGGGTGAGGTGATATCTCATTGTGGTTTTCATTTGCATTTCTCTGATGATTAGCGATGTTGAGCATTTTTTCATATGTCTATTTGCCATTTGTATATCCTCTTTGGAGAAATGTCTCTTCAGGTCCTCTGTCCATTTTTCAATTGGGTTGTTTGTTTTTTTGTTGTTGAGTTTCATGAGTTCCTTGTATATTTTGGATATTAGCCCCTTATCAGAGGAACTGTTTGCGAAAATCTTCTCCCATTCAGTTGGTTGCCTCATTATTTTGTCTATAGTTTCTTTTGCTGTGCAGAAGCTTTTCAGTTTCATATAATCCCATTTGTTTATTTTAGTTTTTACTTCCATTGCCTTTGGAGTCAAATTCATAAAATGCTCTTTGAACCCAAGGTCCATAAGTTTAGTACCTATGTTTTCTTCAATGCAGTTTATTGTGTCAGGTCTTATGCTTAAGTCTTTGATCCATTTTGAATTAATTTTGGTACATGGTGACAGATAGCAGTCCAGTTTCATTCTTTTGCATGTAGCTATCCAATTCTGCCAGCACCATTTATTGAAGAGGCTGTCTTTCGTCCATTGTATGTTTTTAGCTTCTTTGTCAAAAATTATCTGTCCATATTTATATGGTTTTATTTCTGGGTTCTCAATTCTATTCCATTGGTCTATGTGTCTGTTTTTCCGCCAATACCAAGCTGTTTTGATTATTGTAGCCCTGTAGTACAAGGAAAAATCAGGGAGTGTGATACCTCCAGTATTGTTCTTTTTTTTTAATATTGCTTTGGCTATTCGGGGTCTTTTGTGGTTCCAAACAAATCTGATGATTTTTTGTTCTATTTCTTTAAAAAATGCCATTGGGATTTTAATGGGGATTGCATTAAATCTGTATATGGCTTTGGGTAATATGGCCATTTTAACTATGTTGATTCTTCCAATCCATGAGCATGGAATGTCTTTCCATTTCTTTGTGTCTTCTTCAATTTCTTTCAAAAATGTCTTATAGTTTTCAGCATATAAATCCTTCACATCCTTGGTTAAGTTTATTCCTAGGTATTTTATTCTTTTTGCTGCAATTGCAAAAGGAATTGTTTTTTCTATCTCTTTTTCTGAGATTTCATTGTTGGTATATAGGAAAGCAATGGACTTTTGTACGTTGATTTTGTAGCCAGCAACTTTACTATATTCATTGATTGTTTCTAATAGCTTTTTGGTGGAGTCTTTAGGGTTTTCTATGTATAGCATCATGTCATCTGCAAAGAGTGACAATTTAACTTCTTCATTCCCAATTTGGATGCCTTTTATTTCTTTCTCTTGCCTGATAGCTCTGGCGAGGACTTCCAACACTATGTTGAAAAGCAGAGGTGATAGGGGACAACCTTGTCGTGTTCCTGAACGTAGAGCAAAGGGCTTCAGCTTTTCACCATTAATTATGAGGTTAGCTGAGGGCTTGTCGTATATGGCCTTTATTATGTTGAGGTATTTTCCTTCTATACCAATTTTAGTAAGTGTTTTAATCATAAATGGATGTTGTATCTTATCAAATGCTTTTTCTGCATCAATTGATAGAATCATATGATTTTTGTCCTTTATTTTGTTTATGTGATGTATCACATTGATGGATTTGCGAATGTTGAACCATCCTTGTGCCCCGGGGATGAACCCCACTTGGTCGTGATGAATAATCTTTTTAATGCATTGTTGTATTCGATTTGTTAGAATTTTGTTTAGGATTTTAGCATCTGTATTCATCAGAGATATAGGTCTGTAGTTTTCTTTTTTTGTGTTGTCCTTACCAGGTTTTGGTATCAGGGTAATGTTGGCCTCATAAAATGAGTTAGGGAGTACTGACTCTTCTTCAATTTTTTGGAAGAGTTTGAGCAGGATTGGTATTAGATCCTCTTTGAAGGTTTGGTAGAATTCACTGGTGAAGCCATCTGGTCCAGGACTTTTGATTTTGGGAAGGTTTTTGATGACTGATTCAATTTCCTTACTGGTGATCGGCCTGTTAAGATTTTCCAGTTCTTCATGATTCAGCCTTGGAAGGCTATATGTTTCTAAGAACTTGTCCATTTCTTCTAAGTTATTAAATTTGGTGGCATATAGTCCTTCATAGTATTCTTGGATAATCCTTTGTATTTCTGTGGTGTCCGTGATAACTTCCCCTTTTTCATTTCTGATTTTGTTAATTAGTGTCTTCTCTCTTTTTATCTTAGTGAGTCTAGCCAAGGGTTTGTCGATTTTGTTAATCTTTTCAAAGAACCAGCTTTTTGTCACATTAATTTTTTCTATTGTCTTTTTGTTCTCTATTTCATTTAGTTCTGCTCTGATTTTTGTTATTTCCTTTCTTCTGCTGACCTTGGATTTCGCTTGTTCTTCTTTTTCTAGTTTTTTAAGGTGTAACATGAGATTATTTATTTGGGATTTTTCTTGTTTCTTGAGATAGGCCTGTAATGATATAAATTTCCCTCTTAAAACTGCTTTCGCGGCATCCCAAAAATTTTGGTAGGATGTATTTTCATTGTCATTTGTTTCTATGTATCTTTTGAGCTCTCCTCTAATTTCTTCTTTGACCCAGTCGTTCTTTAAAAGTATGTTGTTTAATCTCCATGTATTTGTGTTTTTTCCTGCTTTCTTTTTGCAGTTGATATCCAATTTCAAAGCTTTGTGATCAGAGAATATGCTTGGTATGATTTCAATCTTCTTAAATTTGCTGAGGCTGATTTTGTGTCCCAATATATGGTCTATCCTTGAGAATGTTCCATGTACACTAGAAAAGAATGTATAGTCTGATGTTTTAGGATGAAGTGCTCTATATATGTCAATTATGTCCAATTCATCTAATGTGTCATTTAGGGCTGCGATTTCGTTATTTATCTTCTGTTTGGATGATCTATCCATAGCTGTCAATGATGTATTTAAGTCCCCTAGTATAATTGTGTTTTGGTCAATTTCTCCCTTTAGTTCTGTTAGTAGTTGCTTGGTATATTTCGGTGCTCCCTGATTGGGGGCACAAATATTGATGACTGTTATGTCTTCTTGTTGTATAGTCCCCTTTACCATTATGAAATGTCCATCTTTGTCTCTTGTTATCTTTTTCACCCTGAAGTCTGTTTCATCGGAAATCATTATGGCTACACCTGATTTTTTCTGCGTACCATTTGCTTGAAGTGTCAATTTCCACCCTTTCACTTTGAGTCTATGCTTGTCCTTGTAGCTGAGATGTGTCTCTTGTAGGCAGCATATGGTTGGGTTTAGTTTTTTGATCCAATCTGCTACTCTGTGTCTCTTTATTGGTGAGTTCAGTCCATTTACATTTAGAGTGATTATTGATATGTGAGGATTTCCTGTCATTCTGTCTTTAGTTTTCTGGTAAGGCTGTGTCTCCATTGTTTCTTTGCCTTTTTGTTGTTGTCTGTTATTTCTGTGTGGTAGTATTCTATGATGTTTCCCTCTGTTTCTTCTTTTATTACAGTATATATTTCAGATTTGGATGGTTTTTGAGTGGTTACCCTTGAGTTTATGTAAAAGAAAGTTTGATATTTAGAGTATTCCAGTTTCTTCAGTCCGCTTACTTTCTCTATTCCCATATTCCAGTTCAGGCCTTTACGCTCCCCCTTTTTATGTTTTGGTTGCCACAAGTTGTCCCTGTTGATGGTGGTCTAATAGCCTCCTTTAGTATTTCTTGTAGTGCAGGTCGTGTATTAGAAAATTCCCTCAGCTTCTGGATGTCTGGAAAGGTCTTTATTCCTCCTTCATATCTAAAGGAGATCTTTGCTGGATATATTATTCTTGGCTCATGATTTCTCTCTTTCAATAGTTTGAATATTTGGTTCCATTCCCTCCTAGCTTGTAGAGTTTCTGCTGAAAAATCCGATGATAATCTAATGGGCTTTCCTTTGTAAGTTACCGTCTTCTTTTCCCTGGCTGCCTTGAGGATTCTTTCTTTATCATTGCTTTTAGACAGCTTCAATACAATGTGCCTTGGTGAAGGCCTGTTGGGATTGAGGTAATTAGGTGTTCTATTTGCTTCTTGGATTCGAGGATCCAGTTCTGTCCACAAGTTTGGGAAGTTCTCATCGACGATTTGTTTGAATATATTCTCTGTTCCCTTCCCTCTTTCTTCTCCTTCTGGTATGCCCATTATTCTTATATTGCTCTTTCTGATGGAGTCAGAAAGTTCTTGTAGAGTTCTTTCATTTCTTTTAAGTCTCAAGTCTCTTTCTTCTTCCCTCTGTGTAAATTCCAGGTTCCTATCTTCGATGTCACTGATTCTTTCCTCCATCTGGTCAACTCTACTACCTAAGCTGGATATTTTATTGTTAATTTCTTCTATTGAGTTCTTAATCTCCAGAAATTCTATTTGGTTCTTTTTCAAGATTTCAATCTCTTTTGTAAAATGCTCATGGTGTTCTTTGATTGTGTTTCTGAGTTCATTAAACTGCCTTTCTGTGTTTTCTTGCATCTCGTTCAGTTTTTTCAGAATTGCGATCTTGAATTCTCTGTCATTTAAATCACAAAGGTCCATATCTCCAAGTTCCTTTTCTGGAGACTTTTCACTTTCTTTCTGAGCTATCTTGTTGCCTTGGTTATTCATGGCAATCACTGATTTACTATTTCTCTTCCTAGACATCTACAGGAGTGTCTTCTGCAACAGGTTGATAGGTATGCGAAGAGCTTTTGGAGTTCCAAAGCTCTTTCTGCACCAGATTCAGAGCCCGTTTGTTTCAGCAGTTCTGTTTACTCCTGCAGGGATCCGCCCAGATAGGTGGGGCCAGGGGCGGGGTGAGTTGTGAGAGGTGGCCCAGAGCAATGGCGGCGACCACCACCACAGCCAGTCCTGCTTCCACAGCTCCTTCCCCTTTGCCGGAACTAGTTGAGCTGCGAATCTGTGTCTGCGGTCCACAGTTCTCAGAGCAGCAAATATTGTGTCCTTTGATCCGACACTGCTACTTTATCGCTTCTAGCACGGGGCAGGTGGGGGCGGGGCGAGCTCTGGGAGGGTAGGGAGGGGGTGGCTAGTCTCCGTGCCTAGGGCTTCCGTTCTCCGCTCGGCAGTGAGGGCTTAAACCACCGATTTCAGCCCTCTTCCCTCAGTCTTTGCTCCGAGGTCTGCCGTGAGCGAGCGTTGGGTTCAGCGGTTTTGTATGCTGCCTCCTCAGCCCTGTGGGCCGTAAGCGGAGCCCTAGCAGTCCGAGTCCTTCCCTCTCCCACACGTGCGGAAGATCCGGGCGCAGCGGGCTCCGAGCACTGAGCTAGGTCTGTGTCCTGTGCCCGCGCGGCTCCGTCTCTGCACTTCTCCTCTCCCTCCTCCCCCGCTCGCGCGATTCACCCACCTGGAGGTGAATTCAGTAGTCGGCCTCTTCGTCTTGCCTGTCTGCTGTGCAAGGAGTCCTTTGTGGAGTTTTTGTTGTCCGATTCGTTGTAAATTCCAGGGGAGCGTTACAGAGCCTCACCTCACGCCGCCATTTTTTTTTCCCCTCTTAAATTGATTTTTATATACAGAGGGTGCCAAAAATGTATACATATTTTTAAAAAGGAAAATTCTATTAAAATTGTAATACTCAATATATATGCCAATATTAAAAGATGAATACAAGTCACGTTGGCTTCTGCAATTACAAGAGGTGCTCAAAGTGGTTACCATTAGTTCCAGACACTTCTGATTATGGTGAACTGCTTATTGAGCAATGTTGACTAAAGTATTCACTTGTATACATTTTTTGGCACCCCGGATATATGGAGAGACAAGAGAGAAAGAGAGATTGTTGCTTGCTGTTAATGGTTTGTGTGGTATTTTAGACTTTAAAATGATTGCACTTATTCCCCCCTCTATATCCAGGCCTCTTGCAGTGTAATTTTGGAGCATCTCCCATTAAATTTCAGAGTGTATTTTTCCCCAACACATGAATCTGGGCTGGCCTAGAGATTTGTTTAAGCTAATAGAATGCATCAGGAGCAACACTGAGCTAGTTCTGAACCTAGGCTTCAGAGGCTTTGAATATTCTTTCTTGTTTACACTGTCTAAGGTGAACGAACCCATGCTAGTTTGTTGAATGATGATAGACATGTCCCAGTAAATCCAATGAAGAGCCAGACGACCTCCAGAAACAGAACTCCTACCTGACCACCAGCTAACTGTAGATACCTGAATAAGTACCGCCGAGATTAATCTAATTCCAGGCCAAATTGTAGACCTACAGAATTGTGAATTAAATCAATGGATATTACAGTATTAAGTCATTAAGTTTTGGGGTGGGTTATTATGCAGCAAAAGCTTTTATAGTTTGAGTTTGTGAACTAGAATTTTGATATCTAAAAAACTTATAATATTTTATAAATTATTTCTAATTAATATTGTTATTTTCCGTTATATTTTCCTTACCAATTGTGAGTAATACTGAATGAATGCTTCAGAAAGTGATTCTCATTTCTATTTCCAGATTACTAATAAAAATATTTTATTAGATTATGCACTGAATACAATTATTGCAGTCATTCAAATAATTGCTGTTCCTATGATACACAAATATGAACACATATTTTTTTGCCATTTTTAACTAGTATGTGGTAATCAATTTCAGTACATCTATTTGAGATTTATTTTTCAAGTCTACTATAGTACAGTGGTATAGTAAAAAGAAGATTAAACTGGGTGTCAGGAGAATGGGATCTAAAACTTGGATGTTCTAGTCACCAACTCTGTAAATTGGTAATTTACTCTAATCCTCTGAGCCTTATATTATTCAAATATAAAATTAGAATAATTAAAGTAGAAGATTTCTGAAGTCCCCTTCTAGATCTAATATTCTATCAGGCCGTAATTCTAAGATGTTCAATAATTATAGATTTATTATATTATATTATTTAACTTTTTATCATATATTTATGGAAATGGGATAGGAAGGAGGAAAGACAGCATGAAAAAAACTTGTGCCCTTTTTGATGCACATTGTCCTGAATAGTGCGTAGTTTAATTGTGACCCCTTTCTACTGTTCATAATAATATGATGAAAATACTAATTTCATGAAAAGTTCAGAAGTTATTGACAGACACCAGGACAAGAAGGAGAATGTATACAAAAGATGTTGGTAAGAAAATAAACCAGAAAGGGAGATTTGAATTGATATTGATTTATTTAAGTAAAGGGAAAAGTCAGCAGTTCAAGCAAGGCCTTCAAATAGTGGAACAGGGACTTGTTTCAGCAAGCCAAGACAACACATAACTAAAGATAGATGATAAAACCTATCTCAGGTGTTAGTGAATTGAGGGGAAGACTTGTAAAAACAGAATCCAAGAATCATCTAATTCAGGGTTCCAATAAATGAGGAAACTGGAACAAACCATTCTGAAAGTGAGAAGTAAAAGACTCATCCCTATACGTGATGTAAAACTAGATTCCAATGAGCAGTTAAGGCCCTTGAATGCATCTATGTACATATCTCTTTCATCCTGAAATTCATCATACTCTTTTTTTTATTTTATTAAATTTATTGGGGTGACAATTGTTAGTAAATTTACATAGATTTCAGATGTACAATTCTGTATTACATCATCTATAAATCCCATTGTGTGTTCACCACCCAGAGTCAGTTCTCCTTCCATCACCATATATTTGAACACCCTTACCCTCATCACCCACCCCCCAACCAATTACCCTCTGGTAACCACTAAATTATTGTCTGTGCCTATGAGTTTTTTTCTCATTTGTTTGTCTTGTTCTTTTGTTGTTTTTGGTTCATATACCACATATCAGTGAAATCATAGGGTTCTCTGCTTTTTCTGTCTGACTTATTTCACTTAGCATTATACTCTCAAGATCCATCCATGTTGTCACAAATGTTCCTATATCATCTTTCCATAACGCCGAATAGTATTCCATTGTGTATATATACCACAACTTCTTTATCCATTCATCTATCAAAGGACATTTTGGTTGTTTCCATGTCTTGGCCACCGTAAAGAAAGCTGCAATGAACATTGGAGAACACGTGTCTTTATAGAGAAATGTTTTCAGATTTTTTGGGTAGATACACAGGAGAGCGATTGCTGGGTCATATGGTAACTCTATTCGTAATTTCTTGAGGAACCTCCACACTGCCTTCCATAGTGGCTGCACCAGTCTGCATTCCCACCAACAGTGTATGAGGGTTCCTTTTTCTCCACAGCCTCGCCAACACTTGTTACTATTGTCTTGTACATGAAAGCCATTCTGACTGGGGTGAGGCAACATCTCATTGTGGTTTTCATTTACATTTCTCTGATGATTAGCGATGTTGAGCATTTTTTCATATGTCTATTTGCCATTTGTATATCCTCTTTGGTGAAATGTCTCTTCAGGTTCTCTGTCCGTTTTTCAATTGGGTTGTTTGCTTTTTTGTTGTTGAGTTTCAGGAGTTCCTTGTATATTTTGGATATTAGCCCCTTATCAGAGAAACTGTTTGCGAAAATCTCCCATTCAGTTGGTTGCCTCATTATTTTGTCAATAGTTTCTTTCTCTGTGCAGAAGCTTTTCAGTTTCATATAATCCCATTCGTTTATTTTAGTATTTACTTCCATTGCCTTTGGAGTCAAATTCATAAAATGCTCTTTGAACCCAAGGTCCATAAGTTTAGTACCTATGTTTTTTTCAATGCAGTTTATTGTGTCAGGTCTTATGCTTAAGTCTTTGATCCATTTTGAATTAATTTTGGTACAGGGTGACAGATAGCAGCCCAGTTTCATTCTTTTGCACGTAGCTATCCAATTCTGCAAGCACCATTTATTGAAGAGGCTGTCTTTCCTCCACTGTATGTTGTTAGTTTCTTTGTCAAAAACTATCTGTCCATATTTATGTGGTTTTATTTCTGGGTTCTCAATTCTATTCCATTGGTCTATGTATATGTTTTTCCGCCAATACCAAGCTGTTTTGATTATTGTAGCCCTGCAGTACAAGCAAAAGTCAGGGAGTGTGATACCTCCAGTATTGATCTTTTTTTAAAAAATATTGCTTTGGCTATTCGGGGTCTTTTGTGGTTCCAAACAAACCTGAACATTTTTTTTCTATTTCTTTAAAAAATGCCATTGGGATTTGATGGGGATTGCATGAAATCTGTATATGGCTTTGGGTAATATGGCCATTTTAACTATGTTGATTCTTCCAATCCATGAGCACGGAATGTCTTTCCATTTCTTTGTGTCTTCTTCAATTTCTTTCAAAAATATCTTATAGTTTTCAGCATATAAATCCTTCACATCCTTGGTTAAGTTTATTCCTAGGTATTTTATTCTTTTTCCTGCAATTGCAAAAGGAATTGTTTTTTCTATTTCTTTTTCTGAGATTTCATTGTTGGTATACAGGAAAGCAATGGACTTTTGTACATTGATTTTGTAGCCAGCAACTTTACTGTATTCATTGATTGTTTCTAACAGCTTTTTGGTGGAGTCTTTAGGGTTTTCTATATATAGCATCATGTCATCTGCAAAGAGTGACAATTTAACTTCTTCATTCCCAATTTGGATGCCTTTTATTTCTTTCTCTTGCCTGATTGCTAAGGAAGGACTTTCAACACTATGTTGAAAAGCAGAGGTGATAGGGGACTACCTTGTGGTGTTCCTGAACTTGGAGCAAAGGGCTTCAGCTTTTCACAATTAATTACGAAATTAGCTGAGGGCTTGTCATATATGGCCTTTATTATGTTGAGGTATTTTCCTTCTATACCAATTTTATTAAGTGTTTTAATCATAAATGAATGTTGTATCTTTCAAATACTATTTCTGCATCAGTTGATAGAATCATATGATTTTTGTCCTTTATTTTGTTTATGTGATGTATCACATTGATGGATTTGCAAATGTTGACCATCCTTGTGCCCCGTGGATGAACCCCACTTGGTCGTGATGAATAATCTTTTTAATGCATTGTTGTATTCGATTTGCTAGAATTTTGTTTAGGATTTTAGCATCTGTATTCATCAGATATATTGGTTCGTAGTATTTTTTTTTTGTGTTGTCCTTACCAGATTTTGGTATCAGGGTAATGTTGGCCTCATAAAATGAGTTAGGGAGTACTGTCTCTTCTTCAGTTTTTGGAAGAGTTTGAGCAGGATTGGTATTAGATCCTCTTTGAAGGTTTGGTAGAATTCACTGGTGAAGCCATCTGGGCCAGGACTTTTGATTTTGGGAAGGTTTTTGATGACTGATTCAATTTCGTTACTGGTGATCTCTCTGTTTAGATTTTCCAGGTCTTTATGATTCAGCCTTGGAAGGCTATATGTTTCTAAGAACTTGTCCCTTTCTTCTAAGTTATTGAATTTGGTGGCATGTAGACCTTCATAGTATTCTTGGATAATCCTTTGTATTTCTGTGGTGTCCGTGATAACTTCCCCTTTTTCATTTCTGATTTTGTTAATTAGTGTCTTCTCTCTTTTTATCTTAGTGAGTCTACTCAAGGGTTTGTCAATTTTGTTAATCTTTTCAAAGAACAAGCTCTTTGACAGATTAATATTTTTTATTCTCTTTTTGTTCTCTATTTCGTTTAGTTCTGCTCTGATTTTTGTTATCTCCTTTCTTCTGCTGACCTTGGGTTTTGCTTCTTTTTTCTAGTTCCTTAAGGTGTAACATGAGGTTACTTATTTGGAATTTTTCTTGTTTCTTGAGATAGGCCTGTAATGATATAAATTTCCCTCTTCAAACTGCATTCGTGGCATCCCCAAAATTTTGGTAGGATGTATTTTCATTTTAATTTGTTTCTATGTATCATTTGATCTCTCCTCTAATTTCTTCTTTGACCCAGTCGTTCTTTAAAAGTATGTTGTTTAATTTCCATGTATTGTGTTTTTTTCCTGCTTTATTTTTGCAGTTCATTTCCAATTTCAAAGCCTTGTGATCAGAGAATATGCTTGGTATGATTTCAATCTTCTTAAATTTGCTAACTGATTTTATGTCCCAATATATGGTCTATTCATGGGAATGTTCCATGTACACTAGAAAAGAATGTATAGTCTGATGTTTTAGGATGAAGTGCTCTATATCTGTCAATTATGTCCATTTCATTTAATGTGCTATTTCATTATTTCTTTTCTGTTTGGTTGATCAATCCATAGCTGTCAATGATGTATTTAAGTCCTCTAGTATAATTGTGTTTTGGTCAGTTTTTACCTTTAGTTCTGTTAGTAGTTGTTTGGTATATTTTGGTGCTCCCTGATTGGGGGCATAAATATTGATGACTGTTATATCTTCTTGTTGTATAGTCCCCTTTACCATTATGAAATGTCCATCTTTGTCTCTTGTTATCTTTTTCACCCAGAAGTGTGTTTCATCAGAAATCATTATGGCTACACCTGATTTTCTCTGGGTACCATTTGCTTGGAGTGTCAATTTCCACCCTTTCTCTTTGAGTCTATGCTTGTACTTGTAGCTGAGATGTGTCTCTTGTAGAGAGCATATGGTTGGGTTTAGTTTTTTGATACAATTTGCTACTCTTTGACTCTTTATTGGTGAGTTCAGTCCATTTACATTTAGGGTGCTTATTGATATGTGAGGATTTCCTGTCATTCTATCTTTAGTTTTCTGCTAAGGCTGTGTCTTCATTGTTTCTTTGCCTTTTTGTTGTTGTCTATTATTTCTGTTTGGTGGTATTCTATGATGTTTCCCTCTGTTTCTTCTTTTATTACAGTATATATGTCACTTCTGGATGTTTATTGAGTGGTTACCCTTAAGTTTATGTAAAATAAAGTTTGATATTTAGAGTATTCCATTTTTTTCAGCACGCTTACTTTCTCTATTCCCATATTCCAGTTCAGGCCTTTACGCTCCCCCTTTTTATGTTTCGGTTGCCACAAGTTGTCCCTGTTGATGGTGGTCTAATAGCCTCCTTTAGTATTTCTTGTAGTGCAGGTCGTGTATTAGAAAATTCCCTAAGCTTCTAGATGTCTGAAAAGTTTTTTATTCCTCCTTCATATCTAAAGGATATCTTTGCTGGATATATTATTATTGGCTCATAATTTCTCTCTTTCAATAGTTTGAATATTTGGTTCCATTCCCTCCTAGCTTGTAGAGTTTCTGCTGAAAAATCTGACGATAATCTAATGGGCTTTCCTTTGTAGGTTACCGTCTTCTTTTCCCTGGCTGCCTTGAGGATTCTTTTTTTGTCATTGATTTTAGATAGCTTCAATACAATGTGCCTTGGTTAAGGCCTGTTGGGATTGAGGTAATTAGGCGTTCTATTTGTTTCTTGGATTCGAGGATCCATTTCTTTCCACAAGTTTGGGAAGTTCTCATTGACGATTTGTTTGAATATATTCTCTGTCCCCTTCTCTCTTTCTTCTCCTTCTGGTATGCCCATTACTCTTATATTGCTCTTTCTGATGGAATCAGAAAGTTCTTGTAGAGTTCTTTCATTTCTTTTAAGTCTGAAGTCTCTTTCTTCTTCCCTCTGTGTAAATTCCAGGTTCCTATCTTCGATGTCACTGATTCTTTCCTCCATCTGGTCAATCTACTACCTAAGCTGGATATTTTATTGTTAATTTCTTCTATTGAGTTCTTAATCTCCAGAAATTCTATTTGGTTCTTTTTCAAAATTTCAATCTCTTTTGTAAAATGCTCATGGTGTTCTTTGATTGTGTTTCTGAGTTCATTAAAATGTCTTTCTGTGTTTTCTTGCATCTCGTTCAGTTTTTTCAGAATTGCAATCTTGAATTCTCTGTCACTTAAATCACATATTTCCATATCTCTAAGTTCCTTTTCTGGAGACTTTTCACTTTCTTTCTGAGCTATCTGGTTGCCTTGGTTATTCATGGCAATCACTGATTTACTATTTCTCTTCCTAGACATCTACAGGAGTGGCTTCTGCAAAAGGTTGATAGGTATGCGAAGAACTTTTGAAGTTCCAAAGCTCTTTCTGCACCAGATTCAGAACCCGTATGTTTCAGCAGTTCTGTTTACTCCTGCAGGGATCCGCCCAGATAGGTGGGGCCAGGGGTGGGGTGAGTTGTGAGAGGTGGCCCATAGCAATGATGGCGACCACCACCACAGCCAGTTCTGCTTCCACAGCTCCCTCCTCCTTGCCGGAACCAGCTAAGCCGCGAATCTGTGTCTGTGTTCCACAGTTCTCAGAGCAGCAAACACTCTGTCCTTTGATCTGACACTGCTACTTTATCACTTCTAGCACCGGGCAGGTGGGGGCGGGGTGAGCCCTGAGAGGGTATGGAGGGGGCGGCCAGTCTCCGTGCCTAAGACTTCCGTTCTCTGCTTGGCAGTAGGGGCTCAAACCAGAGATTTTAGCCCTCTTCCCTCAGTCTTTGCTCCGAGTTCTCTGCCGTGAGCGTTGGGTTCAGCAGTGTTATATGCTGCTTCCTCAGCCCTGTAGGTTGTAAGCGTAGCCTTAGCAGTCCGAGTTCTTCCCTCTCCTGTAGCTGCGGTAGTTCCGGGAGTAGCGAGCTTGGAGCACTGAGCTAGGTCTGCGCCCTGCGCCAGCGCGGCTCCGTCTCTGCACTTCTCCTCTCCCTTCCCCCCTGCTTGCGCGATTCACCCACCTGGAGGTGAATTCAGTAGTGGGCCTCTTCGTCTTGTCTGTCTGCTGTGCAGGGAGTCCCTTGTGGAGTTATTGTTGTCCGATTCGTTGTAAATTCCAGGGGAGCACCAGAGAGGCTCACCTCATGCCGCCATTTTTTCTGGTCTCGAAATTCATCATATTCTAAATAGTTTATTAAGCCAAAATGATGCCGGACTATGGAAGATCCCCTGCCCCCTACACACACATACTTTCATATGTAGGGATAATCTGCAGTCTCAGGGTCACAGCCAAATTCCTTCTTATTCACTTGAGTGAAGGTAGCAGATATGGTGAGAGCAAAATAGAACTTTTCACTGAAGCAGTAATTATTTTACAGGTAGGAAATGGAATAGAAGACTGCTCTAATATTCTTACTTAGGGATCCATAAGTTGAGCACACACCATTACTAGGGTCCATTTTCTTGACTTTATGGGAAGACAGTCTACATT
Organism: Rhinolophus hipposideros; assembly: GCF_964194185.1. Taxonomy (NCBI): domain Eukaryota; kingdom Metazoa; phylum Chordata; class Mammalia; order Chiroptera; family Rhinolophidae; genus Rhinolophus; species Rhinolophus hipposideros. The sequence goes on from NC_138046.1 coordinate 30,343,463, forward strand.
ATTAAGTTATTGTCTCCTTTATCATATTTCTAAAATGAAATGACTCAGATGTTATGGGCTTAACAACCTACATAACAACATGGGCCATCATTTGTGTTGTTCCTTTTTCCCAATAGGGATATATTAGCAGCTGTGTAACATTTAGCTTCCAACTTCTAAAATATTATTGAATAATGTATCCAATTTCACAGAAAATGTGATTTCAAGCATCCAGTTGTGGATATTTCTGCGATTCATTTATTTTCACAGAACCTCCACTAAGCCTACCACAAAACATGGTATATGCTACTCACTACATCAATAATTTGCTTTAACACCAATGTTTCCATACTTATCAATGTTGCACTTAGTGGACAAAAGTGTTTCCTTCATACTTCAACTATTTGATGATTTCTAGTGTTATTCAATATCAGCTGGAAAATATTGCACAAAACACATAGGAACTTTTACTAATAGCAATATGAACACTTTCTACACGTAATTTGTGTGTGATTAATGAGTGTGTGTCTTTTAGTCCTCTAGCTTCTGGATTCACTCTTTCTTTAGTATTCAAATATAGCAGCTATGTCACAGTACTACTTCCTATATCTCTAAATTTGATTGAGTGAGCTGGGAAATGGAAGGTAGATGATTTTCCTGGGTACCTCTTACCCTACTATTTCTGTTCCTTCATTCCCTACAAAAGAAAAACACCAAGTATTTTACATATATCAGTTTTACACTGAAAGTTTGGAGTAATAAATGGGGATTATACCACAACAGAAAACAACTTAAAATACAGCATCAAACATCACTGTCCTATAATTTTACTGGGAGTTCAATGTCACTAACAGTTTCTTGGTGGCTGTATCCCTTTCTTAGACTGTTAACTTTTCAGGTTTCTTTCTTTTCTATCTCCCAAGACTTGTTTCCTTCACTTTCATCTCCACATTGGTGTCCTTTAACCCTTTCTTTCAGGCTACCTGCATGAACTCAAAATCTCTTTTACTCACTTAGGTTGCACTATACAATTTAAGCAGTCAGGTTCTAACTTTTTCAACTAAAAAGGCTTCTCAAAGTATACTATTTTTGTTTTGTATTTTTTGGGGAAAAAAGCAATATTCACCATTGAGGAGATTGTTGATATTCCCCTAGAGCACAGCAGCAAAGCAGACATTCTGTTTTCTAAATAGCACTTTTCCCATTTGGCTACATACAAAGTGAGCCTTTGTGGCCCAGAAATTCACAGGTATATGCATGATATCCCCATCTCATTGGGTGCTATATGTTTGTCCATTTATCTACCTAGCAGTACCTTAACGATTTCACCCTCAGTATTTAGTCTCTCCAATTTATATGAACATCAATATTACCAGCTCCAGTTTCTCATAAAAAGGACTCTGTTTTCTCCATGCTCCTCCAATCATCTACTTCCCATTCACAGCATTTCTAATAGTTGCTTTCCACCTTTCTCCCCCAGGAACTACTTGGCTAAGCAGTAATTTGAAATATGTTGATATGAAGGAAAAGTATATTTGAAAAGACAATAGGTTGATATATATAAAACTTTTAAATGCCTCAAATGTCATAGGTAATGAAAAGCCAATACACATGGAAGTCTCCAAGAAGGAAAAGGAGACATTTTAAACAAAGTACAGTTATACCGCACTTTATTGAATAATTATGTTCCTGAACCATTATATGTAAATGTAATTCATATAAATTAAATTGTATGTGGCAACTCTAAAGAAATCATTATTTAAATGGTATTCTGCAATAAATTATTTTATAAAGTGAACTTTTGTGCAAGTATTGCTATGTTTCTATCTGAATATTATACATTTAGTTATATTTGATTAATCTAATACTCTTCTTAGGTAATTAATTGGGAATGCCTAAAAATAAGCTTCCCTTGTGAAAAAGGAATATGCTTTGTTATCATGACTCCCTAGCATACACTTGATTAGTTTAGAGATGAAGCTAAATTCAGGAAGAAATTTGATTTACATTGTATTAATATATAACACATAAACAATACTATGCACAGATCTTAAGTGTTCAAATTGACATTTGCACAATTTTAGTCACAATCTTATGGATATATTTTATTTTGAAATCTTCAGAAACAATGTATCGCCTTTAAAATGTTATTTTACCATTTTGATTACCATCTAGAGTTATTTTACCATTTTGATTACCATCTAGAAGCAGTAGTAATTGTTAAGACAAGGGTGTGACTCCTGATTCTAACACAACTTATATGATCTTGGACAAGTTATTAACTATTTTTTGCATCTGTTTCCTTATATGTCATATGCGGCTGATAATAGGGTTAATGCAAAAACTAAATGAGATTGTATATGTAAATGATAGCTATTTGTTATTAGTGCTCTTTCTATCTGTAAAAACTCTAATATAAATGCTAAGTTAGGGGACTCCAATATTATAGACAGATATTTTTTTGTGTGTTGACAAATAGTAAAATACACATTCATTGAGTAATAAGATTGTGTACTTTGAAACTACTAGATATCATGGCTTAAGCTAAAATTTAGCTACCCTGGAGGTTGACACTCAGACTCTGGCAGACTTTCAGCAATTCAACTCTACAAAAATGGTAACAGACAGAAAAGATTTAAATGAACAAAGTACTCTGTGTCCAATATATGTAGAAAAACATTATTGTGTCACGATGAAGCATAGTTTGAAGCAGTTAAGATTCACAGTAAAATCTTAATGCCAAGACTTAGCATTGTGGCTTGGCAGATGGTACTTGCATAATGTTACTTCCCCAACCAATTGCCTCAGGCTTCAGACTTCTTGAATGTAGGATTCTGGAACATCAGGCAAGTTTCACTGATTCTCTATAAAAAAGTGATGTTATTCTATTGTTTATAAAATAATTCAACTTCAGTGAAATGGGGGAAAATAGATTAAAGGAGAAAAAAAGTGTAATTCCACTATCACATCCACTCTATTAATTTTTAGAAAATTGAATAATGAAGTTTGTAGTTCAAAATTGAAAGTTTTGAGTCATTGTTTTCTTTCAATTTCAACCATTACGTCTGAGACTCTAGAGTAACAAATATCATTTTTACTACTGGTACAGTATGAGTTTTAGTCGACTTCATTGCAGACACTCAAACTAAAAGCTGTCAAAAGAGATAAAAGGGTGCAGATCAGGATTCTAAAGGAATTTAATTTGATTTCAAGGTCAGCAATAGTGGCAAAATGTCAATGCATCAAAATAAAGCATAAACTTCTATGAGTAAGCATAGTAATATTTTATGAAATGTACTTGTCAGACTGACTATGACAATTATTCTCAATAGTTAACTCTTTTCTGTGATGTAATTTGAACATGGCAATCCCAGTTTAATTCGCTTTTCAAGTGTACAGTGATGGCTGGTTTTTACAAGTGGTACAGTTACACTTAAAGATCATCCAATGGCTCTAGATGATGCTTTCTCTCAAAATATGCAGTTTGGCTCAGAATCTCTGGTGTTCACTGTTGTCTTTGTTTTCTTTTGGATATGCAGTTAAATATCAGTGGGATTTTTTAAAGACAAATATTTTAGGTTTTATAAATTACTCTTTATTACACTTTAATTAGCATACTCCCAGAGATGCTCAATTATAATAGCTGCTAATATTTCTGAAAGTTAAATTAAGATCTGCAGTGTTAGTGAGAAAACTCATTAAAGGCATGAAACGATGACAAGATGAAAAAGGATTTATATTTGTAGAATCTCCTGTAAAATTATTTACGTGACAGATTCCATTTTTTTGATGCTGGAGCCGAGGTTGCATGTCTAAACCATAGTGACACCGTGGTTGGGTTTTGCATGGCTGAGAACTAATAGGAAAGTAATAGATTGTAATATAGGCTTATTGAATTGGGTGTAATGGTGTGACTGATGCATAAGAAGAGAAGGCATGATTCCAATCTTTGTTGACTGTGTGGACAGCCGAACTCAGTAGCATCTAACTATGGTCAGAATTAAAAATCTGATGGATAGTATCACAGTACCTTCTTGACAGCTTTCCTGTTCAAATACAAATTTCTGTCATATCCCCAGAAAGTTTGAAGGAGAATTCAGAGATGAAACATTATAGCTGCAACAAGCCCAGTGTGAAGCTGTTATGTTCTGAAAGGAAGAATAATTACAAATTGTACATCTCCTAGGCACATATCTGTATTAATAATGCATAGTAAAGATACTAGAGAATGATAATTAAACGTTATTGAGCATTAAAGTTTTGGAAACCATAGGGTTATGAATTTATCAAGAAAATGTCAATGCATCATGTGTGTGGTTTCTGATTTCTGTATCTGTTTTAGGCAAATAAATATCTGGAAGAGTTGTGAAAAATCATGACTTATTTCACCTCTCATAAAGTCTCTTTAGTACACTTTAAAAAATAAATTTGAGGTTATTCTAAGATGTTTATAATCTAAATGATTGATACATCCACCACCCTTCCCCCATGAAAATTTTATGTTTATCTACAAAAGATTATCTTTCTAGGAAGGCTGGTTTTCATGATGATATTATAGCATTGTTTTTAAAAATATATTTTTTCTAAAGGAAAAAAAAAAGAAAAAAGAGAACCCCCTGAAAATAAACATTGAATAACATTCAACCTCAAATCTCACATTTATTTCATAATAGAAATACATTCTGTGACAACTTCCATTTTTTCCTCTAATGATGCATGTCTTCCTCTATTATTTCTTCAAATACAGTTGTTTTTATAGCAATAAATCAAAAGATTAATAGTCAGTGTTTTCAGCACCCTAGAATATTAAGTTCTACTCTATCTTGAAAAAGGAATGAGCAGAGTTCAACTGAAATGAATATAAAATCATTTATAGAATTCTCCTTTCATGAACCAAGAATAGCTTGCCACCCTTCGTGACAAAAGTTTTGAGTCAGGGAACCAAGCATTACACAAGGACATTGGCTATTGTCAGACCATTAGTTAATGGAGCACTTTATTCTATTTTTGATAATTTTTTGCAATGAACATATTCACTATAATGTAATAGCTGTACCCTATGTTGGAATTATCACATAGTTAATATTAATCATTCAACTTATATTGAATGTTTACTGTGGTTAATACAGAAATATAAGTCAAGATATCCTACACTAGCTTAAAATTTTCTCATGGAGATATTGCCCATAAAGATAGATATTTTGGGCTTGAAAGAAAATCAGAAAGTTAATTTGAAGGCTAAACAATAGGAAATTGTTTTGCTCATTTGTTCATACAACAAATACTGAGAATGCACTACATGCCATTCATTGTGATGGTTTCTAGGGATACTTGAGTATCTATTTATTCAACATTCAGCATATTTATTGAACATTTGCATATGCATGGTACTATGCTGAGGTTTTAAATATATGTATGCCACAGATTCTTCCACGAAAAGGCATAGAGAGAATAGGAAAAGTGTATAACGTGTACCTACAACTATAATCCATTATGCAATATAAGTATCAAGGAAAATATTCAACAAAATTCTACGGGAGTTTAAAAGTGGGAAAGATTACTATGAGAGCTTTCATAAGAGATATGGACCTAGAAATAGTTTACATGTGGACAGGTGTGACTTATTCAGGGAGAGTTCATTCAATTTAGAGGTACAACATCAATTCAGTGACAAAGGCAGGCAAGTTCTTGTCATGCTCATGGTACAATGAGTACTCCAAGTACTTGAAAAAGAATAGAACTAAAAAAGACAAATAGGGAAATGCTTGTTGAAAAAGTAGTTTTGGAGCAATATAAGTGAGCAACCAACCCTGATTTGCCTGGAACTGAATGGGTTTCCTGGGACACATGACGTTCAGTCTTAAAACTGAAACAGTCCTCGACAAACCTAAAGTTAGTCAACCTATTACTGGTTAGAAATTAATAACAAAGCCTTTCATTTGGGGGACCCAATATAATAACAAATACATTATTATTTTTTGTATATAGCACTTACAAATATTAATTGCCTCATGTTGATTTACTGGTCCTATAGGGAATAAATTATGTCCTAGCTTCTGGGAGGCAAAATGGACTTCTAAATCCTTGCTATAGCTAGATTAACACAAAGTTCCAAAGACTTCCAACTTAAATGGGGCTGTGATTCCCCCAGGAAGTTTTTTTCCACTGCTACACTTTTATTTTAGAATCATAATTTAGAATATTAGTTAATTCAACTTCTAGCAGTATCCTGCCCCTTCTCCTCTAATCTCTTCATGGAATTTATCTGAGTGTAACACTGGTAAGTTTTTATATGCTAATAGGGGTTGGAGAACCATTAATATTTTCTGAATATTTTTGTTGTTGTTTGTTTTATCTCTCTGCTGCCTTTGATAATGACACACGTTTCTCTTGAAAATTTTTCCTCACTATTATATCCTGGTTTCCTTCCTAACTCTCTTACTATTTTTTCTTAGTCTTCTCAAATTCTCTTCCCCATTCATCCCTTAAATGCTGTGGTTTCTTCATATTCTTCCTGGAGAGTTTCACCTGCTCCTTTATATACAACTACCACCACTATCTTTAGGATTTTACAGTATCCAAATCAAACCCAATGTTCTCCTGAGTTTTATGTCTAAAAATCCCATAGTTATTTTGCTTGTCTATTATTTCCCTCACTAGACTATGAGCCCTTTGAGTCATATACACTTTTTTATCCTCCGTGCCTATGTATCCAATCATGTGGTAGATGTTCAAGACACATTTTTAAGGCAAGAATGAATGGTAGCATTGTGAAAATAGTTGCACTTCGCAAAATTGAACCTTGCAGTGGTTTGTATGATGTGTCAGTGTTGGCTTGAGAAATGGGATTTCCCTACTTTCATGTTTCATTGTCAATATTACTTATTCTTTGCTTATACCTACACAGAGATAGAACCCTATTAATTCATATACTCTTGCCAAAACACAGAGTACATTCACTTACAGAAGAACATATTTGTGATATTCTTTCTATAATTCCTTTTAGATTCCTTGAGAAAACCACACAATTTATAAACTCTTATGTCATTTCCACTTCTCTCTGTTTTTCAAACCCAAGAAAAGCTTATCTGCCATGTCTGTGCGTTACTTCATGTTCATATGACAATTATCATAATTACAAGTTTACTGTCTAAGAGGTGAACTTTTTAAAAATTAAGCTCTATGTAATGAGCTCAAGTTAAATAATGACAAATATAGAAGTACACTGTCTGATTCACAGAATCATAAAGAGTCTGTGTAAAGTTTAATTTGGATTGATTTATCTTTTCCTTTCTTTAAGACTTGTTGGTTCTAAGCTTATTTTATTTGAAAAAAAATTTCTGTTTTTTACAACTAAGAAACTATCAATATGTTATTTTGTAGTTGATATGCTAAAATAGAGATCATTTATTCATTCAATAAATATCTGTTACACATTTTCTAAATATATGTGCTATGCTCACATTATGAGGCATGAAGAAGTTCCTTATTACAATACACATATCTCAGTATCCTGTTTTAAGCTTTAATTCAACCATTTCCCTCTTTGTCTCAAAGCCAAAGATGAGTAATCTTAGTATATTGAGCATTGATTTAATTAACATTATCATAATTTGACAAGTATTTCAACATCTAGCATGTGCAACACATTGTAATAGACATAGTTGGGAAAGAATAAAGTTGACAAAACCTATATCCTATTATTTAAGAAATTAAAACTACATCTCTCAAAGATGGAAGAATAGGTAAATGCTGTTTTCACCTCTTCCCACCACCACATCAAAATTATAAGCAGACATTTTTTGGGTTTTAATCAAGATGGTAGAGTAGATAAATGCTGTGCTTACCTCCTCCCATGACCACATAAAATCGCAACTAAAATATAGAACAATCAACCTGGAGAACCACCTGAAGACTAGCTGAACAGATGTCCTATAACTAAGGATATAAAGAAGAAGCCACATCAAGATTGGTAGAAAGGGCAGAGATGTGAAACAGGCGGTACCTACACCCACATGTTGTGATTGAGAATTAGGAGGGATACCTTGGCTGCAGAGGTCCTTCATGAAGAGCGAGGGGACCTAGCCCTTCACTGGGCTCCCCAATCTGAAGCACTGGTGCTGGGAAGAGGAGACCCTACAACATCTGGCTGTGAAAATCAGCAGGGATGTCATCTATCCGGGTGAGACAGAAGTCTGCTAGAAAACAAAGGTGTCTGCTTTAACGGTCCTGTGCACAGAAATTCACACCAAGGCACTCAGTCTGGGCTCTGGCAAAGGACCGGCAGCTCTGGAGGTACCAAACACATACAGAGAGAGACTGAGTTTTGTGGTTTCAGGGCATGGGCTGGAGGGACAGACACCATTGTCCCTGTGTTGATCCCTCCCTCCACGTGGCGAAATGTTAACTTTCATTGACCTAGTGAACTTCCTTCCCTCCACACTAGTGACTCCTTGAGACCACACCCCACCCAACTTACATACTGCCAGAGGCTCTTTAAGCTGCCAACAGACAGCTGGAGTTGGTTAGCACTGCAGTCTTTTTGGACAATTCTCCAGGGTCTGTGAGACCCAGGTGGGAGGTGCCTGGCCTCAGTATGCTCTGAGCCTTTAGTGGAGTGGTCCCAGATCAGCACTGGCAGCAAATATGAGTCTGCATTAATCTGAGAAACACCACTTGGCTCACTCTGGTGATACTGTGAGACCACACCCAAACCAACTCTTTTTCCACTCAAGGATCTTTCAGGAGCTGAACCTTACAAAAAGCTGGCAAATGGAAGCAAGCCAGGGGTTCTCTGGGCCTTCTACTGAGCCACCACAGGCCCAGTACTTCTGGAGGCTGGATTCAGTTTGACGTATGGTACCTCCAAAGACATCCAGGTCCAGCACAGGCAGCCACCAACTGCAGATTGTGTTGTAGCTGCTATCAGGTAACCTCTGGCCAATCACAGACAGAAGCTGATCTTGGCATGCATGAGAGCCTACCCAAGAAGGCATAGAACCAATATTTGTGGTGGCCAGATTCAGAAGACAAAAGAGCACCACCTGACTAGCCACACAAGCAGCATGCATAAAGCATAAACTTGGCAGACACCGGAGACTGCTAGGCAAGTCCCTATCCATGGGTTCAGCTTTTGCAAACCAGATGGTATGCTATGGTCATGGCCAGTCCTCACAACCAGTCAGCCTGAGGGTCAATTCCACTCACTGTCATGCCAATAGCAATCAAGGGTCAACTAAAACAAGAGGACACACAAAACCCACACAAAGAAAACTCCTAGAACGTCCAGCTCAGGTGACCAAAGAGAATGAGCTACTGGGTCCCACAAGGTACCTACTATGTAAGGCCAAGCTGCCAAGACTGAAAGATGTAGCAGATCTATGTAATACATAGCAACAAATACAGTGAGGAAACAAAGAAGTATATCCAAATGAAACAAGAGAAAACTCCAGAAAGAGAACTAAACAAAATGGAGGCAAGAAATCTATCAGATACAGAGATTATAAGAAAGTTTAAAGAACTCAGTGGGAACTACAACAAAGAGAAAGTAATCATGAAAAATGACATAGAAACCACACAAAAAAAACCAGTCAGAAATGAAGAATGTAATAACTAAAGTGAAGAATACACTAGAAGGAATCAGCAGCAAATTAAATGAAAAAGAGAATTGAATCAGCAACTTAGAAGACAAGGTAGCAGAACACACCAAATTATTACAGCAAAATAATAATAATAATAATAATAATAATAATAATAATAATAATAATGATTTTTAAAAATGAGGGCAGTTTGTTTTATTTTCAGTTTTATATCCCACATATTAGTGAAATCATATGATTCTCAACTTTTTCTGTCTGACTTATTACGCTTAGCATAATAATCTCAAGCTCCATCTGTGTTGTCATGAATGGCACTATTTCATCTTTTCTTATGGCAGAATAGTATTCCACTGTGTATATATACCACATCTTCTTTATCCAATCATCTATCAGAGGACATTTTGTTTCCATGTCTTGGCTACCATAAATCGTGCTGCATTGAACACTGGAGCACATATATCTTTACAGATAAACGTTTTCAGATTTTTGGGGTAGATACGCAGGAGAAAGATTACTGGGTCATACGGTACTCTTATTCTTAATTTTTTGAGGAACCTCCACACTGCCTTCCATAGCTGCTGCACCAATCTGCATTCCCACCAACAGTGTATGAGAGTTCCTTTTTCTACACAGCTTCTCAAACACTTGTTGTTATTTGTCTTGTTGATAATAACCATTCTAACAGGTATGAGGTAATATTTCATTGTGGTTTTGATTTGCTTTTCTCTGATGATTAATGATGTTGAGCATCTTTTCATATGTCTATTGACCATCTGTATAGCCTTTTGGAGAAATTTCTATTCATGTCCTCTCCCTGTTTTTTAATTGGATGCCTTATATATTTTGGATTTATTTTTTTTAAATGAGGGTAGTTCAAGGGCCCTCTGTGACAGCATCAAGCATACCAACATTCACATAATATGGGAACTAGAAGGAGAAGAGAGAATATGGGACTGAGAAGGGTCTCAATCCCTTTTGAAGAAATAATGACGGAAAACTTCCCTTAACAGGTGAAGAAAATAGCAATATAAGTCCAAGAAGAGCAGAGATGCCCAAACAAGAAGAACCTAAACAGTACCACACTGAGACACATCATAATTTCAATGCCAAAGGTTAAAGGCAAAGAGAGAATTATAAATGCACCAAGAGAAACAGTTAGGTATCTACAACGGAGATCCCATATGATTGTAAGCTGATTTCTCAACATAAACTTTGCAAGAAAGAAAGAATTGACATAATATATTCAAAGCGATGAAAAGCAAGGACTTGTAGCCAAGACTCCTCTACTCAGCAAGGCTATCAATTAAAAGTGAAGGAGAGATAAAGAGCTTTTCATACAAGAAAAAATAAAGAAATTCATTACAACCAAATCAGTATACAGGAAATGTTAAAAGGACTTAAGAAAAAGAAGTGGGGGGTAGGAAGAGCATAAATATGAATAATAAAATGGCAATACCTACTTACTTATCAACAATCTCTTTACATATAAATGGATTTAAAGCTTCAATCAAAGGACAGAGTGTAGCTGAATGGATAAGAAAACAAGACCCATACAAACGACCCACTTCACATAGAAAGACACACAGACTTAAAGTCAAGGAATGAAAAAACATATTTCATACAGATGGGGGGAGCTACATTAGATAAAATAGGCTTTAAAACAAAGGCTGTAATAAGAGACAAACAGTAGCATTACATAATGATAAAGGGATCAATTCAACAAGAGCATGTAAATCTTGTAAACACTTACGCACCTAACAAAGAAGCACCTAGATGCATAAAGCAAATGTTAGCTCACATAAAGGTTGAGATTGACAGTAATACAGTCATAGTAGGGTTATTTAACACTCCATTAACACAAATGGACAGATCATCCAGACAGAAAATCAACAAGGAAGCAGCAGCCATAAATGATACTGTACACCAGATGGATTTAATTAGTATGTTTACAGTATTTCACCCCCAAAGTAACAGAATATACCAGGGGTGCCAAGAAATGTATACAAGTGGACAGTTTGGTCAACTTTGCTCAGTCAGTAGTTTGGTGTAATCAGAAGTGTCTGAACGTTGATTGTAACCACTTTGAGCACTTCTTGTAATTGCAGAAGTCCAACATGACTTGCATTCATCTTTTGTTATTGGTATATATTAAGCATTACAATTTTAATAGTTTTTTTTCCTTTCTTAAAAAGTGTATACATTTTTATTGGCACTCTCTGTATATTATTTTCAAGCGTATATGGAATATTTTCCAAGATAGAAGACATGATAGGCCAAAAAATAAGTCTAATAAATTTAAGAATATTGAATTGATATCAGGCATCTTCTCTGGCCACAATGGTATGAAACTAGAAATAAATTACTAGAAAAAAATTAAATATGCACATATACATTGAGGAAAAATAACATGCTATTAAACAATGAGTCGGTCAACAATGAGAATAAGAAATTAAAAGAAACCTTGAGACAAATGAAAATTAAAGCCCATTGACCCAAAACCTATTGGACATAGTGAAAGCAGTCCTAAAAATGAAATTCAAAACAATACAGGCTTACCTCAAAAAACAAGCTCTCAAATAAAGAATCTAACGCTACACCTAAAGGAACTAGAAAAAGAAGAGCAAACATAACGAAAAGTGAATAGGAAAAAAAAATCAAATAATAAAGGCCAGTGTGGAAATAAATGATATAGAGTCTAAAAAAATACAAAAGAAATACAAACAATTGTAAGAAAATGCTACAAACAATTTATGTCAACAAATTGGATAATCTGGAATAAATAAATATTAGGTCAGTTCAAAAGTAAATGTAGTTTAAAAGGTTAAAAATAATTGCAAAAACTGCAATTACTTTTGCACCAACCTAATAAATTCCTAGAAACATACAATTTTACAAGACTGAATCAAAAAGCAACAGAAAATCTGAACAGACCAATTACTACTAATGAAATGAAATGAGTAATCAAAAAAAAAAATTCAAAAAAACAAAAGCCCTGGACCAGGTGGCTTAACCAGTGAATTTTGCCAAACATTCAAAGAATTAAAACCGTTCTTTCTCAATCTATTCCATAAAATTCAAGAGGATGTAAGATTCCCAACCTTATTTTACAAGGACACAATGACCTGATTCCAAAGTCAAAGACTTTTTTTTAAAGAAAACTATAGGCTGATATCCTTGATGAACACAGATGCAAAATTCCTCAATTAAATATTAGCTAACTGAATTCAGCAATATATTACAATGATCATATACCATGATCAAGTGGAATTTATTCCTGGAATGCAAATTTGGTTCAATAGCTGCAAATCAATTAATGTGATTCACCCCATAAACTAAATGAAGTATAAAAATCATATGATCATATCAATAGAAAAAGCATTTAACAAAATCCAGCATTAATTTATCATAAAAACTCTCAGCAAAGTAAGAGTAGACAGATCATACCTCAACATAATAAAGGTCATATATGAAAAATCATGAGCTAGCATCATATTCAATGGGGGAAAAGCTTACATAATTTTCTTTAAGATGTAGAACAAGACCTGTATATCCACTTTCATTACTTTTATTCAACATTGTATTGAAAGTACAAGCCACCACAATCAGACCAAGAAAAGAAATAAAATACATCCACACTGGAAAGGTAGAAGTAAACGTGATTATTTTCAGATGACATGATACTATACAGAGGAAACTCTAAAGAGTCTACAAAACAAAGGAAAAAAAAATTAGAACTGATAAATAAATTCAGTAAAGTAGCAGTATATTAAAAAATCAGTTGCCTTTTCATACACTGATAACAAACTATCAGAAAGAGAAATTAAGAATACAATCTCATTTCCAATTGCATCAAAAATACCTAGTAATAAATTCAACCAAAGAGGTAAGAAACTTGTACTCAAAAAATAATAATACATCGAGGAAAGAAACTGAATATATAAATAAATGGAAGGATATAGTGTGCTCATGGATAGAAAAAATTAACATAGTTAAAATGTTCATACTCAATACTCAAAGCAATCTATAGATTCAATGCAATCCCTATCAAAATATCAGCAACATTTTTAATAGAACTAGAACAAATGCTAAAATTATAGAAAACCACAAAAGATTCCAAGTAGCCACAATAATATAAGAAGGAAGAACAAAGTTGGATGTACAATTCTACCTAATATCAAACTATACTACAAGGTTATAGCAATCAAAACAGCATGATACTGGCATAAACAAAGATACAAGATTAATGGAACAGAATAGAGTCAAAAAGTAAACCAATGCCTATATGATCAATTCATCTATGATAAAGGAGACAAGAATGTACAATGGGGTAAAGACAGTCTACTGAATAAATGGTGATGGGAAAACTGGAAACATAAAAAGTTCTGGCATTATGTTCATGAACTCATCCTAGAAAATGTACTACAAACCTCATTGCTGAATATCACTATGGTCATCTTCAAAGTACTACCCTTGGGAAGCTATGCACTGATGCCAGCACCTAGACCACCCTTCAAAGCAATTTTGGAAATCTTTTTCTGGAATGGCCATTAGAGCTGTCATTGTATTACCCTTGATGTCCTGAATATCATCAAAATGTCTCCCTTTCAATATATCCTTTATCTTTGGGTAAAGAAAGAAGTAAGTGGGGGCCAGACCAATGGCCCCCAGAACAATGGGAGTCACACCAAAAAGGGTGTTCCAATGCAGTTATTTGTTTACTGGATAAAAACTCCCTCACAGATAGTGTCATGTGAGGTGGTGCATTGAGATGCAAGAGCCATGAATTGCTGGCGAAAAGTTCAGGTTTTCTAGCTTTTTCATGCAGCCTTTTCACCACTACCAAATAGTAAACTTGGTTAACTTTTTGTCCAGTTCATACAAATTCATAATGAGTAATCTCACTGATATCAAAATTTGTTAACAGCATCATTTTGACTCTTGATTTGGACTGATGGAACACTTTTGGTCATGGAGAATTGGCTGACTTTCATTCTGCACTTTGATACTTTGTTTCAGGGTAATATTGGTACACTACCAGTGATAACATGGCCCAAAACATTGTCTTGCCTCGCTAAAATGTCTTGGCCAACTTCAACTCTCCTTTGCTTTTGTTCATCGGTGAACTCCTTCTGGAACATTTTGCATACACCTTTCTCATGCCAAAATTTTCAGTTAAGATTTTCCTAGAATTCCATCATAAAAATGGTGGCATGAGGTTAGTCTCTTGAAATCTTCCCAAGAATTTACAACAAATTTAACAACTATAACTCCACAAAGGACTCCCTGCTCAGCAGACAGGCAAGACTAAGTGGTGCACAAATGAAATCAAATAAAGTGGGCAAATTGGGCAAGCTGGGGAAGTGCAGGTGCTGGCCACGTGGGTGCAGGCTGCAGACTGGAGCTCAGAAATTTGAGCTCTCTGCATTATGGAACTACCACAGCCACAGGAGAGGGAAGTACTCAGACTGCTTGTATTCTGCTAATGGCCCACAGTTCCGCCTGAGGGATCAGCATATAACACAACAAAAACCAACAGGTATGGCAGAGACCTTGGAGTAAAGACTGAGGGAAGAAGGGTGAAAACACAGATTTAAGCCCTCACTGACGAGCAGAGAATGGAAGGCTTAGTCACTCAGCTTAGCCACCCCCTCCTAACCTTCCCAGAGCTTGCCCCACCACTACCCTTCCAGTCCTAGAAGCAGAACTGTAGCAATGTAAGAAGAAAACAACAGATATTTGTAGTTCTGAGAATTGTGGCCCACAACCACAGATTCGCACCCCAACTAGTTCCGACGAAGGGGAGGGAGCCTCGGGTGCAGGACTGGCTGTGGTGTTGGTCACCAACATTGCTCTGGGCCACCTCTCACAACACACGCCACCCCTGTTGAAACCTGTCTGGGTGGATTCTTGCAGGAGTAACACAACCACTGAAACACACAGTATCTGAATCTGGTGCAGAAAGAGCTTTGAAATTCAGAAACCCTCCACACCCACTCACAGAAGCAGTGCCTGTGACCCAAGCGAACTGTTCAAAGAGGAGAAGCCTGCCTTCCATGGAATCACAGCAATGTGTGAGAAGCTGGAATAGTGCAGAGAAAATGTAACAGCACAGTGTGAGAGAGAATAAAAGACTGCAGTCAGAAAGAAAATAAAACATTCTACCAACACCTACAGGAAAACAATAAAAAGACCTCTTTCTATCACCTTGTTGCACAACCCACTCCTGTAGATGCCTAGGAAGAGAACTAATAATTCATTAATTGCCATAGATAACCAAGGTAACAAGACAGCTCACAAAGAAAATTATGTCTCCAGAAAATGAACTTAAAGGCATGGAAATATGTGACTTAAATAACAGAGAATCTTGCAGTTCTGAAAAAACTCAATGAGATACAGGAAAACACAAATGGGTAGTTCAATGACCTCAGAAACAAAACAAAAGAACAGAAAGAACATTTTACCAAAGAGATTGGAATTTTCAAAATGAACCAAAGAGAATTTCTAGAGATTAAGAACTCAATAAAAGAAATGAACAATGAAATAGCCAGCTTAGGTAGTAGAGTTGACCAGATGCAGGAATGAATCAGTCACATCAAAGACAGAAATCTGGAAACGACACAGATGGAAGAAGAGAGAGATTTGAGAGTTAACAGAAATGAAAGAACTCTACAAGAATTTTCTGACTTCATCAGGAAGGCCAAAATAAGAAGAACGGGCATACCAGCAGAAGAAAGGGAGAAGGGAAAAGAGAGTACATTCAAACAAACAGTTGATGAGTGGAAAGAACTGGATGTGGAAAGAACATCCAGTTCTTTCCAAATATGTGGAAAGAACTGGACCCTGGAATCCAAGAAGCAAATAGAACACCTAATTGCCTTTACCCCAACAGATCTTTTCCAAGGCATGTTGTATTGAAGCTCTCAAAAATTAATGACAAAAAAAGAATCTTCAAGGCAGCCAGGGAAAAGAAGA
This sequence comes from Rhinolophus hipposideros, assembly GCF_964194185.1. Lineage (NCBI taxonomy): Eukaryota > Metazoa > Chordata > Mammalia > Chiroptera > Rhinolophidae > Rhinolophus > Rhinolophus hipposideros. The sequence continues at coordinate 30,360,013 of NC_138046.1, forward strand.
TGGTAATCTGCAAAGGAAAGTCCACTATATAATCATCAGATTTTTGAGCAGAAACTCTACAAACCAGGAGCGAGTGGAATCAAATATTCAAATTATGGAAAGAAAAATTTTGGACCAAGAATAATATATTGAGTAAAGACATCATGTAGATATGAAGGAGGAATAAAGACCTTTCAAGACATACAGAAGCTGAGGGAATTTTGTAACACATGACCTGTACTACAAGAAACATGGAAGGAGGCTATTCAACTAGCATAAATAGGGATAATTTGTGACAAAAACAAGACAACAACAAAAACAAAAACAAAAAAACATAAAAGGGGGCAGAGTAAGGCCCAAAACAGAATATGGGAGTGGAGAAAGTAAGCATGCTGAAGAAAATGGAATACTCTAAATATGAAAAGTAATTTTAGATAAACCAAATGGTAATCACTCAAAAATATTCAGAACTGAAATATATAACATAAACAAGAAAGATAAAGAGGGAAAAATCATAGAATACCACCACACTAAAAAATAGAGAGCAACAAAAAGGCAATGAAACAATGGAAACAGTCTAACCAGAAAACTACAGATAGAATGGTAGGAAATCCTAATATATCAATAACAACCCTAAATGTAAAGTGACTGAACTCACTAATAAAAAGACACAGAGTAGCAGATTGCATCAAAAAATTATATCCAAAGATATGCTGCCTCCAAGAGACACATTACAGCTACAAGGACAAACACAGACACAAAATGAAAGTGTGGAAATTGACACTCCAAGTAAATGGTATCCACAGAAAAGAAGGTGTACCTATAGTGATATCAGATGAAAAAAACTCCGGGATTAAAAAGGTAACAAGAGACAAAGATGGACATTTCATAATTATAAAGGGGAATGTAAAACAAGAAGACATAATAGTCATCAATATTTATGCCCCCAATCAGGGAGCACCGGAATATACCAAGCAACTACTAATAGAACTAAAGGAAGAAACTGACGAAAGCACAATTATAGTAGGGGACCTAAATACATCATTGACAGCTATGGATAGAGCATTCAAACACAAAATTAATAAGGAAATATCTGCCCTAAATGACACATTACATGAAATGCATATAACTGACATTTATAGAGCACTTCATCCTAGAACATCAGACTCTATGTTCTTTTCTAGTGTACATGAAACATTCTCAAGGATAAACCATATATTAGGATGTAAACCTAGCCTCAGAAAATGTAATAAGGTTGAAATCATCCCAAGCATATTCTCTGATCACAAGGCTTTGAATTTGGATATCAACTGCAAAAAAAGCAGGAAAAAAGAAAATATGTGGAGATTAAACAGTAAGATTTTAAAGAATGCCTGGGTCAAAAAAGCAATAGGAGGAGAGATAAAAAAAGATACTTAGAAACAAATAAGAATGAAAATACATGTTAACAAATTTTGGGGATGCAGCTAAAGCAGTCTTAAGAGGGAAATTTATATCATTACAGGCCTATCTGAAGAAACAAGAAAACCCCAGATAAATAAGTTTATGTTTCACCTTAAAGAGCTAGAAAAAGAAGAACAAATGAAACCCAAGGACGTCAGAAGGACGAAAGTAATAAAAATCAGAGCAGAACTAAACAAAATACAATGCAAAAAGAAAACAAATAAATAATTAATGTGACAAAGAGCTGGTTCTTTGGAAAGATTAATAAAATTGACAAACTTTTGGCTAGACTCACTAAGGTGAAAAGAGAAGAGACACAAATAAACAAAATTAGAAATGAAGAAGGGTACCCAGATGCCACAGAAATACAAAAGATCATCAAATAATACTATGAAGGACTATATGCCAGAAATTCAATAACCTAGAAGAAATAGACAAGTTCTTAGAAACATATAGCCTCCCTAGGGTGAATCACAAAGACCTGGAAAATCACAATAGACTGATTGACAGTAAGGAAATTTAATCAGTCATTCAAATCATTCTCGAAAGCAAAAGTCCAGGACCAGATAGCTTCACTAGTGAATTCTACAAAACATACAAGGAGGATCTAATACCTGTCCTACTCAAAATTTTCCAAACATTTGAAGAAGAGACAATACCTCCTAACACATTATATGAGACCAATATTACCCTGATACCAAAAGCTGGTAAGGATCACACACACAAAAAGAAAATTACAAACTAATATCTCTGATGAACACAGATGCAAAAGTCTTAAACAAAATTCTGGCAAATCGAATGCAACACTGCAATAAAATTAAAAAAAAGAAAAAAAGAAAAAAGTTTATGCATCACGCTCAAGTGAGGATTATCCCAAGGGCACAAAGATGGTTCAACGTATGCAAATTGATCGATGTGATACACCACATAATCAAAATACAGAACAAACTCATATGATTACATCAGTAAATACAGAAAAAAGCATTTGACAATATAAAACATCTATTTATGATTAAAACACTTAATAGAATAGGTATAGAAGGAAAATACATAAAACATAATAAAAGCCATATCTGACAAACCCTCAGCTAATGTCATAATTAATGATGAAGAACTAAAGTCCTTTCCTCTATGTTCAGGTTCAGGAAAATGACAGGGCTGTCCCCTATCACCTCTGCTTTTCAACAGAGCATTGGAAGTTCTGGCCAAAGCAATCAAGCAAGATAAATAAATAAAAGGCATCCAAATTGAGAATCAAGAAGTTATATTGTCAGTCTCTGCAGATGGCATGATGCTATATATGGAAATCCCTACAGAATCCACTGAAAAGCTGCAGTCCACAATAAAGTTTCTGTCTACAGAATCAACGTACAGATTTCTACTTCATTCCTATATATGAACAACACAATTTCAGAAAAAGAAATTAAAAAAACAATTTCTTTTGGAATTTCAACAAAAAGAATTAAATACCTAAGAATAAACTTAACTAAGGATGTGAAATACCTGTATATAGAAAACTGTAAGATATTTTTAAAAGTAATTGAAGAAGACGCACACAATGGAAAGAAATTTCATGTTCATCAATTGAAAAATTCAACATAGTTAAAACGGCCATATTACCCAAAGCAATATGCAGATTTAATACAATTCCCATCAAAATCCCAATGGCACATTTTAAAAAACAACATAAATAAAACATGGTCAGATTTGTATGGAACTGCAAAAGACCCCGAATAGCCAACGCAATCCCAAGAAAAAAAAAATGCTGGAGATATCACAGTCCCTGATATCAGCTTGTACTATAGTGCAAAAATTACCAAAACAGTATGGTATTGGCAGAAATACAGACACACAGAACAATGGAATAGAATTGAGAACCCAGAAATAAACTCACATAAAAATGGACAGACAGGAGGGGCCGAAAAAATGACTGTGTGAGGTGAGCCTCTGTAAAGCTCCCCTGGAATTTACAACAAATCGGACAACAATAACCCCACAAAGGACTCCCTGCACAGCAGACAGACAAGACGAAGAAGCCCACTACTGAATTCACCTCCAGGTGGGTGAATCCTGCGAGCGGGGGAGGAGGGAGAGGAGAAGTGCTGAAACGGAGCCACGCGGGCACAGGACGCAGACCTAGCTCAGTGCTCCCTGCTCACTGCATCCCGGAACTACCGCACTTGTGGGAGAGGGAAGGACTCGGACTGCTAGGGCTCCACTTGAGGCCCAAGGGTTAAGAGGGCAGCATATAACACAGCTGAACCCAACGTTCCCAGCAGCAAAGACGGAGGGAAGAGGGCTGAAATCCGTGGTAAAGCCCTCACTGCCGAGCGGAGAACCGAAGACTTAAGCACGGAGACTGGCCGCCTCCTCCATACCCTCTCAGGTCTCGCCCCGCCCCCACCTGCCCAGGGATAGAAGCGATAAAGTAGCAGTGTCAGATCAAAGGACAGAGTGTATGCTGCTCTGAGAACTGTGGACCACAGACACAGATTTGGGACTCAGCTGATTCAGGTAAGGGGGAGGGAGCTGTGGAAGGATGACTGGCTGTGGTGGTGGTCACCACCATTGCTCTGGGCCACCTCTCACAACTCACCCCGCCCATGGCCCCACCTATGTGGGAGGATTTCGGCAGAAGTAAACAGAACTGCTGAAACAAACGGGCTCTGAATCTGGTGCAGAAAGAGCTTTGGAACTTCAAAAGTTCTTCGCATACCTATCAACCTGTTGCAGAAGCCACTCCTGTAGATGTCTAGGAAGAGAAATAGTAAATCAGTGATTGCCATGAATAACCAAGGCAACAAGATAGCTCAGAAAGAAAGTGAAAAGTCTCCAGAAAAGGAACTTAAAGATATGGAAATATGTGATTTAAATGACAGAGAAATCAAGATTGCAATTCTGAAAATACTGAACGAGATGCAAGAAAACACAAAAAGGCAGTTTAATGAACTCAGAAACACAATTAAAGAACACCATGAGCATTTTACAAAAGAGATTGAAATTTTGAAAAAGAACCAAATAGAATTTCTGGAGATTACGAACTCAATAGAAGAAATTAACAATAAAATATCCAGCTTAGGTAGTAGAGTTGACCAGATGGAGGAAAGAATCAGTGACATCGAAGGTAGGAACCTGGAATTTACACAGATGGAAGAAGAAAGAGACTTGAGACTTAAAAGAAATGAAAGAACTCTACAAGAACTTCCTGATTCCATCAGAAAGAGCAATATAAGAGTAATGGGCATACCAGAAGGAGAAGAAAGAGAGAGGGGACAGAAAATATTCAAACAAATCGTTGATGAGAACTTCCCAAACTTGTGGAAAGAAATGGATCCTCGAATCCAAGAAGCAAATAGAACACCTAATTACCTCAATCCCAACAGGCCTTAACCAAGGCACATTGTATTGAAGCTATCTAAAATCAATGACAAAAAAAGAATCCTCAAGGCAGCCAGGGAAAAGAAGACGGTAACTTACAAAGGAAAGCCCATTAGATTATCATCAGATTTTTCAGCAGAAACTCTACAAGCTAGGAGGGAATGGAACCAAATATTCAAACTATTGAAAGAGAGAAATTATGAGCCAAGAATAATATATTAGGCAAAGACCTCCTTTGGACATGAATAAGGAATAAAGACGTTTCCAGACATACAGAAGCTGAGGGAATTTTCTAATACATGACCTGCACTACAAGAAATACTACAGGAGGCTATTAGACCACCATCAACAGGGACAAATTGTGGCAACCAAAACACAAAAGGGGGAGCATAAATGCCTGAACTGGAACATGGCAATAGAGAAAGTAAGTGTGCTGAAAAAAATGGAATACTCTAAATATCAAACTCTCTTTTACATAAACTTAAGGGTAACCACTCAATAAACATCCAGAATTGAAATATATACTGTAATAAAGGAAGAAACAGAGGGAAACATCATAGAATACAACCACACAGAAATAATAGACAACAACAAAAATGCAAAGAAACAATGGAGACAGAGCAATAACAGAAAACAAAAGCAGAATGACAGGAAATCCTCACATATCAATAAGCACCCTAAACGTAAATGGACTGAACTCACCAATAAAAAGACACAGAGTAGCAGATTGGTTCTAAAAACTAAACCCAACCATATGCTTTCTACAAGAGAAACATCTGAGCTACAAGGACAAGCACAGACTCAAAGTGAAAGGATGAAAATTGACACTCCAAGCAAATGGTACCCAGAGAAAATCAGGTGTAGCCATAATGATTTCTGATGAAACAGACTTCAGGGTGAAAAAGTTAACAGGAGACAAAGATGGACATTTCATAATCGTAAAGGGGACTATACAACAAGAAGACATAACAGTCATCAATATTTATGCCCCCAATCAGCTAGCACCGAAATATACCAAGCAACTACTAACAGAACTAAAGGGAGAAATTGACCAAAACACAATTATAGTAGGGGACTTAAATACATCGACAGCTATGTATAGATCATCCAAACAGAAGACAAATAATGAAAATAGCAGCCCTAAATGACACATTAGATGAAATGGACATAATTGACATATATAGAGCACTTCATCCTAAAAAATCAGACTATAGATTATTTTCTAGTGTACATGAAACATTCCCATGGATAGACCGTATATTGGGACATAAAATCAGTCAGCAAATTTAAGAAGATTGAAATCATACCAAGCACATTCTCTGATCACAAGGCTTTGAAATTGGAAATCAACTGCAAAAAGAAAACAGGAAAAAACACAAATACATGGAGATTAAACAACATACTTTTAAAAAACGACTGGGTCAAAGAAGAAATTAGAGGAGAGATCAACAGATACATAGAAACAAATGACAATGAAAGTACATCCTACCAAAATTTTTGGGATGCCGCGAAAGCAGTTTCAAGAGAAAAATTTATATCATTACAGGCCTATCTCAAGAAACAAGAAAAATTCCAAATAGATAACCTCATGTTACACCTTAAAGATCTAGAAAAAGAAGTACAAGCGAAATCCAAGGTCAGCAGAAGAAAGGAGATAACAAAAATCAGAGCAGAACTAAATGAAATAGAGAACAAAAAGACAATAGAAAAAATTTATGTGACAAAAGCTGGCTCTTTGAAAACATTAACAAAATCGACAAACCCTTGGCTAGACTCACTAAGATAAAAAGAGAGAAGACACTAATTAACAAAATCAAAAATGAAAAAAAAGGAAGTTATCACGAAAACCACAGAAATACAAAAGATCATGCAAGAATACTATGAAGGACTATATGCCACCAAATTCAATAACTTAGAATAAATGGACAAGTTCTTAGAAACATATAGCCTTCCAAGGCTGAAACATGAAGAACTGGAAAATCTAAACAGGCCGATCACGAGTAACAAAATTGAACCAGTCATCCAAAACCTTCCCAAAAGCAAAAGTCCTGGACCAGATGGCTTCACTAGTGAATTCTACCAAACCTTCAAAGAGGATCTAATACCAATCCTGCTCAAATTCTTCCAAAAAATTTAAGAAGAGTCAGTACGCCCTAACTCATTTTATGAGGCCAACATTACCCTGCTACCAAAATCTGGTAAGGACAACACAAAAAAAGAAAACTACAGACCAATATCTCTGATGAATACAGATGCTAAAATGCTAAACAAAATTCTAACAAATCGAATACAACAATGCATTAAAAAGATTATTCATCACGACCAAGTGGGGTTCATCCCCGGGGCACAAGGATGGTTCAACATTCATAAATCTATCAATGTGATACATCACATAAACAAAATAAAGGACAAAAATCATATGATTCTATCAATTGATGCAGAAAAAGCATTTGAGAAGATACAACATTCATTTATGATTAAAACACTTAATAAAATTGGTATAGAAGGAAAATACCTCAGCATAATAAACGCCATATACAACAAGCCCTCAGCTAATCTCATAATTAATAGTGAAAATCTGAAGCCCTTTGCTCTACGTTCAGGAACACGACAAGGTTGTCCCCTATCACCTCTGCTTTTCAAAATAGTGTTGGAAGTCCTTGCCAGAGCAATCTGGCACGAGAAAGAAATAAAAGGCATCCGAATTGGGAATGAAGAAGTTAAATTGTCACTCTGCAGATGACATGATGCTATATATAGAAAACCCTAAAGACTCCACCAAAAAGCTATTAGAAACAATCAATGAATACAGTAAAGTTGCTGGCTACAAAATCAATCTACAAAAGTCAATTGCTTTCCTATATACCAACAATGAAATCTCCGAAAAACAAACAAACAAACAAACAAACAAAATTCCTTTTGCAATTGCAGCAAAAAGAATAAAATACCTAGGAATAAACTTAACCAAGGATGTGAAGGATTTATATGCTGAAAACTATAAGACATTTTTGAAAGAAATTGAAGAAGACACAAAGAAATGGAAAGACATTCTGTGCTCATGGATTGGAAGAATCAACATAGTTAAAATGGCCATATTACCCAAAGCTGTATACAGATATAATGCAATCCCCATTAACATCCCAATGGCATTTTTTAAAGAAATAGAACAAAAAACTATCAGATTTGTTTGGAACCACAAAAGACCCCGAATAGCCAAAGCAATATTTAAAAAAAAGAACAATACTGGAGTTATCACACTCCCTGATTTTTGCTTGTACTACAGGGCTACAATAATCAAAACATCGTGGTATTGGCGGAAAAACAGACCCATAGACCAATGGAATAGAATTGAGAACCCAGAAATAAAACCACATAAATATGGACAGACAATTTTTACAAAGAACCTAACAACATACAATGGAGGAAAGACAGCCTCTTCAATAAATGGTGCTGGCAGAATTGGATAGCTACGTGCAAAAGAATGAAACTGGACCGCTATCTGTCACCATGTACCAAAATTAATTCAAAATGGATCAAACACTTAAGCATAAGACCTGACACAGTAAACTGCATTGAAAAAAACATAGGTACTAAACTTATGGACCTTGGGTTCAAAGAGCATTTTATGAATTTGACTCCAAAGGCAATGGAAGTAAAAACTAAAATAAACGAATGGGATTATATGAAACTGAAAAGCTTCTGCACAGCAAAAGAAACTATTGACAAAATAATGAGGCAACCAACTGAATGGGAGAAGATTTTTGCAAACAGTGCCTCTGTTAAGGGGTAATATCCAAAATATACAAGGAACTCATGAAACCCCACAACAGAAAAACAAACAACCCTATTGAAAAATGGGCAGAGGACCTGAAGAGACATTTCTCCAAAGAGGATATACAAATGGCAAATAGACATATGAAAAAATGCTCAACATCACTAATCATCAGAGAAATGCAAATGAAAACCACAATGAGATATCACCTCACCCCAGTCAGAATGTCTTTCATCAACAAGACAAATAGTAACAAGTGTTGTAGAGGCTGTGGAGAAAAAGGAACCCTCATACACTGTTGGTGGGAATGCAGACTGATGCAGCCCTTATGGAAGGCAGTGTGGAGGTTCCTCAAAAATTACGAATATTGTAATTATATGACCCAGCAATCGCTCTCCTGGGTATCTTTCCAAAAAATTTGAAAATATTTATACATAAAGACACGTGTGCTCCAATGTTCATTGTAGCTTTGTTTACGGTGGCCAAGACATGAAATCAACCAAAATGTCCTTCGATACATGAATGGATAAAGAAGTTGTGGTATATATATATACAATGGAATACTATTGAGCAGTAAGAAAAGATGATATAGGAGCATTTGTGACAACATGGATGGATCTTGAGAGTATAATCCTAAGCGAAATATGTAAGAGAGAAAAAGCAAGGAACCATATGATTTCACTGATATGTGGTATATAAACCAAAAACAACAAGCGAACAAGACAAAAATGAGAAACAAAAACTCATAGATACTGACATTAGTTCACTGGTTACCAGAGGGGGAGTGCGATAGTAGATGAGGGTAAAGGGGATCAAATATATGGTGACGGAAGGAGAACTGACTCTGGGTGGTGAACACACAATGTGATTTATAGAGGATGTATTACAGAATTGTACACCTGAAATCTATGTAACTTTAGTGACAATTGTCACTCCAATAAACTTTAATTTAAAATAAAAAGGTTTTCCTGTTTCTCTGTTGATGTTTACTTGGTCTGCTATACTTCTCACAGTCAGAGGACAATTTTGATGCCCAATTCAATGAATTTTTGCAATGTTTTTGTCAGCTTGTTAGTAGCTGCCTTGTCCTGTCTTCATCAGTGACACATTCTCTCCCCTCAGAGAAACTTTTGATCGATTTGTATACTGCTGTTTTCTTTTTGGCATTATCCTCATAATCTTGGACTAACATGTCCCTGATTTCACTTCTGCTCTTGCCAAGTTTAACAGGAAATTTAATGTTTGTTCATTGCTCTAATTCAAGCTCCCGTAGTCTCACGACCGTGCACAAAAACAATCAAATAGGATTACTTCTTTTTCAAATATTTTTGCACAGAAAAGTAAACCATAAGCAAATTGAAAAGACAACCTCTGAATGGGAGAAGATATTCACAATGATACATATGATAAAAATTTAATATGCAAAATTTACAAAAAGAACTCACACATCTCAACACCACAAATATAGACAATCTAATGAAGAAGAAAAAAAATGGGCAGAGGACTTGAATAGGTATTTCCTCAAAGAGGACATATAAAGGGCCAATAGATATATGAAAAGATCCTCAGCATCTCTAATAATCAGAGAAATGGAAATTTAAACCAAAATGAGATATCACCTCATACCTGTCAGAATGGCTAGCATCAATAAATCAATGAACAAAAGATGTTGGCAAGCATGTAAAGAAGACGGAACCATCATGCACTGTTGGTAGGATTGCAAATTGCTGCAGCCAATATGGAAAACAATATGAAGAATCATCAAAATTCGAAAATTGAACTACATTTTGACCCAGCAATTACACTTCTGGGTATTTAAAGAAATTAGAAACAATAATTCAAAAAAATATATGCACCCTTTTGTTCATTGCAGTAATGTTTACAACAGCCTATATATGGCAGCAATCTAAGTGCCTATCAATAGGCTATGGCATAACAAAGAAATGGTACACATATACAATGGGATATTATTTGGACATGAAAATGAATAGTCTTACCATTTGTTACAACATGGATGAACCTGAAAGGCATCATGCTAAGTGAATTAAGTCAGACAAAGAACCACAAATACCATATGGTCTTACTTATATGTGGAATCTAAACAACAAAATAAATGAAAAAACAAAGCAGAATCATAGATACAGAGAATGTTTTGATGTTTGCCATATGGGAGGGAGTTTGGGGGACTGAGAGAAGAAGGTGAAGGGATTCAGTAGTACAATTGGTAGTTACAAAATAGTCACAGTGATGCAAAGTAGAGTATAAGCTTTATAGTCAACAATATTGTAATAACTGTGTATGGTACTAGTACCAAGTTGTACTAGAAATCTTGAGGGATCAATTCGTAAATTTTACAAATGTCTCACAATTAGGCTATACAGCTAAAACTAATATAAAATAATATTGAAAGTCAGCTGTAATTAAAAATTTTTGAAACAAAGTTGGGCAGAAGGTGAAGGAGAATAAATTTCCAGTTATAAAATACATACGTCATGGGGATCATAAGTCATGGGGTACAGCATAGGAAATATAGTCAATAATATTGTAATAACATTGTATGGAATCATATAGTTACTAGACTTATCATAGTGATTACTTATTTTTCAATGAATTTTTAAATTACTTTCCAGTGTACAAAGCAACGTAATAGCTAGACATTTAAACACCTCATAAAGTGATAACTCACCCCCCAAGCTACTATCCCTCTGACATCTTATATAACTGTTACAATACCATTGACTATCTTCCCTGTGTTGTACTCCACATTCTGTGACTATATAAACATACACACACACACACACACACACACACACACACACACACACACACACACATATATATATATATATATATATATATATATATATATATATACACCCCTTTATATATATATGTATATATGACATTCAATATTCTACTTTAGCTCTTCAGGTGTATAGCACACTGGTCAGGCAGCTACACAGTCTATCACGTGATCCCTCTGATAAGTCCAATGCCCATCTGGCACCTTACATGATCTTTACAATATTGTTGACTATATTCCCCATACTGTATTAACTATCAATTTATATTTCTTAATGCCTTCACCTTTTTCACCCTGACCAAAACCCCATTCCCATCTGTCAACCTGATAGATCTAGTACCTTTCTAACACGATACCTAGTTATTACAATATTGTTCACTCTATTCCTTATGCTATACCCTACATCCCCATGACTACTTTGTAACAACCAATTTATACTTCTTTATTTTCCCCAAGATTATTTTATTTTAATTTATTGGGGTAACAATTGTTAGTGAAATTACATAGATTTCAGGTGTACAATTCTGTATTACATCATCTATAAATCCCATTGTGTGTTCACCACCCAGAGTCAGTTCTCCTTCCATCCCTTTCCCTTTCATCCGTCCTTAACACCCCTCCCATCTTAAAGAAGTCCCTCTAAAAGTCCTTGTAATACTGGTTTGGTGTGATGAACTCCTTCAACTTTTTCTTGTCTGGGAAGATCCTTATCTATCCTTCAATTCTAAATGACATTCTTGTGGGTAGAGCAATCTTGGTTGTATGTCATTTCTTTTTATCACTTGGAATATTTCCTGCCACTCCCTTCTTGCCTGCAAAGTTTCTGTTGAGAAATCAACTGGTATTTTTATGGGGGCTCCCTTGTAGGTAACTAACTGCTTTTCTCTTGCTGCTTTTAAGATTCTCTCATTGTATTTAACCTTTGGCACTTTAAATTATGATGTGTCTTGGTGTTGGCCTCTTTGGGTTTATCTTGTTTGGGACTCTCCGTGCTTCCTGGGCTTGTATGTCTCTTTCCTTCACCAGGTTAGGGAAATTTTCTGTCGTTATTTCTTCAAATAGGTGTCAATTCCTTGGTCTCTCTCTTCTCCTTCTGATACCCCTGTAATGCAAATATTGGTATGCTTGATATTGTCCTGGAGGCCCCTTAAAGTCTCTTCAATTTTTTGTATTCTTTTTTTCTTTTTCCTGTTCTGGTTGGGTGTTTTCTGTTACCTTATCTTCTATATCCTCTGCTTCATCTACTGTTGATTCCTGTAATATATTATTCATTTCCATTATTGTATCCTTTATTCCTCACTGGTTCTTTTTGAAGAACCTCATTTTTTATGAGATCATTCAGCATTCTTATAACCAGTGTTTTGAACTCTGCATCTGATAGATTGCTTATCTCCGTTTCGCTTAGATCTTTTTCTGGAGCTTTGTTCTGTTCTTTCTTTTGGGACATGTTGCTTTGTTTCCCCAGTTTGGCTGCCTCCTGTGTTTGTTTCTATGTATTAGATAGGTGCTACGTCCTCCAGTCTTAGTACAGTGGCCTTATGTAGTTGGTGTGCTATGGGATTCAGTGATGCAGTCCTTCTGGTAACCTGAGCTATGCGCTCCAGGTGCATTGTGTGTGTGTGTGTGGGTTGTGTGTGCCCTCCTCTTGTAGTTGAGCCTTGGTTGATAATTGCACATCACTGTGAGGGACTGACCCTTGGGCTCACTTGTTGTAAGGACTGGCCTTAACTACAGTGGAAGATTTGTTGTGCAGGGGCTGATTCTACAGAGCAGCAATTGCCTCACAGGACTCCGGTGCCTGCCCAATCCACCCCTTGAGTGTGTCGTATTTAGAGATGGCTAGATGACGCTCCAGCTTGTTTGAAGCTGGCCACTGATGGCACCAGCCCCAGGACCACCTTGGAGGGAATCACTGTAGGTCTACTTCAGCCACAGTCTGTGCCCCACCCGAGGCTCCCTAACGGGGACCAGAAAGCAATCCTCAGATGTCTGCCACCTGTGCTTGCTTGGAAGTGCCCTGAGATGCCAAGCCATGAACCAAGGCCTGCTACCACTAGTGTCGGCTTAGGGCTGCTCAGCCAGAGGTGCAGAACACACTCAAGCCAGATACTGCTTGTCTGGGTTTTGGAAACCTTTGAGAGACTTTAGGAATGTGCAGCTTGAGCCAAGGCAAGTGACCACTGAAAGCAGCCTGGATGTGCCCAAAAGTTGGGGATGTCCATATCTCAAATTACCAGGGCATGGCGAACAAACAGTGAAGAGTCAGAAATGGCAGCTGCCTGTGTTCGAGCACCGGGAAGAGGGAGGGCTCAACAAAGAAACAATGGCCTCTGCCAGCTGCCCTATCCAGGAGAAAGCCACCTCTCCAGCCCCCATCCCAAGCCAGACAACTCAATTCCCCACCATTTGTCCATGCTGCCTTTCCAGCTGCTACCCCAATGCTGGAGGTCAGAGCAAGTGATTCTGTTGTGTGGTAAGTCTGCATGCAGTTCCTTTAACAGGAGGGCCTATGAGTGCAGCCACACTATCTCACTCAGTCAATCTGTGCTGTTTTTCACAACTGAAAACTATGGGGACTTCTCTCCCCAGCACTGGAAGACTGGGTTGGGGTGGGGCTGGTATCTCTAACTCCTCTAGGGGATGGGAGGACCCCCACAGCTGAAATAGCCCTCCCAATCTTTAATGGTAACACACAGGCATGAAACACCTGTGTTTCTGACCTTCCTACCAGTCTGAAGGTGGTTTCTTCTGCAAGTATTTAATTGAAAGGCTTCAGTTCAGCTTGATTTTAGACAATTCTCAATAATTGTTGTTTTGTAGATTAGTTGTGATTTTGATGTGGTTGTGAGAGAAGATAAACACAGCATTTACCTACTGTGCCTTCTTTTTTGTCTCTGTGATTACTTCTTTGGGTATATAAATGTTAAACAACTATGGTATACACCTGCAGCCAATATAATATTGTGTGTGTTAGGTATATTTAAATAAAATCTTTTTAAAAGAATGAAAAAAATTACAAATACAGAATAACTGTCACTGAGCATCATCTGAAGTCTAGCTGAACAGAAATCCTATAGCTAAGGATATACAGAAGAAGCCACCTTAAGACTGGAAGCAGGGGAAAAACATGGAACTAGCTTGTCCCACACCCATGTGGGGTGGTTAAAATTCAAGATATTTGTTTAGGCTATGGTGGTCCTCCTGAGTAGTGAGGGGTCCCAGCCCCACACTAGGCTCCCCAGCCCAGTTTTCCAGTACAAGGGAAAGAAGACCCCATAATTTCTTACTGTGAAAAACAGCAGAATGTGTGGCTGAGTAAGATGGAAGGCTTCTAGAGTCCCAAATGTTACACTTAAAGGGCCCTTGTATAGATTTACTCAGGGATGGACTCACTCGCACTGAGCTCCAGCATTGGGACAGCATCTCAAAAGTAACCAGGGTCATATGGAGATATATGGAGAGGGACTGAATTGTCTGGTTTCAGAGTGAGGGCTTGAGGGACAGCTTTCTTCCAGACAAAAGTGCTGGCAGAAGCTATGTTTCTTTGTTGAGCCCTACCCCCACCCAGCCTACACAAGCAGGTGGTTGCCATATATGAATTTACATCAATCTGGCTAACACTGTTTGTCCTGCGATGGTGATTCCCTGATACCCCACCCCACCCAAATGTGTGGTCCTGACAAGCCACTTTCAGTGGTATTTCCATGTGAACAGCCTGTCTTGGCTCATCCTGTGGACTTTTCTAAAACTGCCCAAAGTTTGACAAACTTCAAACAAGAAGCATCTGGTCCCAGCATGTCCTGTAACTCTTCCTAAGAAGCCCCAAGCCTGGAAATAGTGGCTACCAGCCTCAGTTCATCACCGATCCTCTCCCAGGTATTGCCAAGTCTACCACAAGTGGCAACCATCTGCAGATCACTTTATAGCTCATATCAAATGTCCCTGCACAGGGCACAAGCATCGGTTGACCTTGGCTTGCACAGGAGCTCCTCCCATGGGGCCCCAGAACCAACACACCAAGTGGCCAAGTTCAGAACATACCAGAACATACCCAACCACCTCCACAAACCACACACCAAAAGGGCAGAATGAATAGGCACTGGAGCACCACTAAAGAGAGTCCTGCTCCATAGCGTTAGCCCATGCATAATTGTTCTTCCATTGTAGGCATTGTCAGTCTTTACAACAAGTCAGCCTGAGGGTTAATCCATCCCATTAACATTCCAATGGCAATAAAGGCTGACTGACAACAGCAAGGCAAACACAAACCACACAAGTGTCACATCCGGAGCACCTGGCTCATGTTACCAAGGAGACTGAGACACTGGGCCACACAGGACTCTTATTACATAAGGCTACTCTACCAAAACTGGGAGACATAGCAGCTCTACCTAATACATAGAAACAAACACAGTGAAGCAGTCAAAATAAGGAGACAAAGTAAATGTCCCAAATGAAATAGTAGAACAAAACTCCAGAAAAATAAATTTTAAAAAATGGAGACAAGCAATCTACCAGATACATAGTTCAAAACACTGGATATAAGGATGCTCAATGATCTCAGTGAGAACTTCATAAAAAGAGATAGGAAACAAAAATGGAGCTAGAAAACATAAAAAGTAACCAGTCAGATATGAAGTGTGTAAGTACTGAAATGAAGAATGGAGTAGAGGGAGTCAACAGTAGTTTAGATGGAGCAGAGGATTGAATCAGCGATTTGAAAAATAAAGTAGCAGAAAACACCCAATCAGAACATCGAAAAGAAAGAAAAATCCAAAAAAATGAGGATAGTTTAGGGAACCTCTGGGACAACATCCAGTGTACCAGGATTTGTTTTACAGTGGTAATACAAGGAAAAGAAAGTGAGCAAGGAATTGAAAACCTATTTGAAGAGTTAATGAAAAAAAAAATTTCTCTAACCTGATGAAGGAAATAGACACATCAGCTCCAGAAGCTCATAGTCCCAAACAAGATGAACCCAAAGAGGCCCACACAAGACATATCATAAGTAAAATGCAAAACGTTAAAGCAAAGAGAGAATTTTTTGAAACTTGTTTTCTAATGTTCTGTTTCAATTTTATTTTATTTTATTTTTTATTTTATTTTTTATTGGGACATACTGGGAACAGTGTATTTCCAGAATGTCAAGTCATTGTTTTTCCATCTAGTTGTGAGGGGTGCAAATCAGCTCCAAGTCAAGTTGTTGTTGTTGTTGTTGTTTTCAATCTAGTTGTGCAGGGTACAGCTCACTGGCCCATGTGGGACTCAAACTGGCAACCTTAGTGTTATGAGTACTGCGCTCTAACCACCGAGCAAACTTGTCACCCACTGGCAGCTCAGCATTAAGCTTAAGACGTTGTTTTCAATCTAGTTGTGGAGGGAGCAGTTCACTGGCCCATGTGGGAAGCAAACCTGCAAGCTTGTTAAGAGCTCGCACTCTAACCCACTGAGCCATCTGGCTGCCCCCCAAAGAGAGAACCTTGAAAGCAGCAAGAGGAAAGCAGTTAGTTAGCTACAAGGGAGCTACCATAAAACTGTCAGCTGATTTCTCAACAGAAACTTTGCTGGCCAAAAAGAATTGGTGCAAAATATTCAAATTGATGAAAAGCAAGGACCTACAACCAAAGTAGTCTACCCAGCAAGGCAATCATTTAAAATTGAAGGACAGATAAATAGCTTCCCAGACCAAAAAAAAAAAAAAATCGAAAGGAGTTCATTGCCACCAAACTAGTATTACAGGAAATGTTAGAGACTACTTTAAGAACAAAAAAGAAAAGAAAGATAAAAGATATGAAATGGCAATAACTACATATCTATCGATAATTACTTTAAATTTAAATGGACTACATGCTCCAATCATAAGACACAGGGTGGGTGAATGGATCAGAAAACTATACCCTCACATGTGCTACTTATAAGAGACTCACTTCAGGTTGAAAGGCACACAGACTGAAAGTAAAGGAACAGAAAAAAATAATTCCATGAAAATGAAAATGAAAACAACAACAACAACAAATGCTGGGATAGCAATTATTATACCAAAGAAATAGAAACAAAGGCCATAACAAGAGACGAAGAAGGACTCTATTTCTGGTTATTTATACGAAGAATCCGAAAACGAAACAGAAAAGATATGTGTATCCACATGTTCACTGCAGCATTATTTGCAATAGCCAGATATGGAATCAACTTAATTGTCCATCAACGGATGAATGGATAAAGATTTGTACTATATATATATAATGGAATACTATATATAATGGAATACTATATATAATGGAATACTACATATAATGGAATAATGGAATATATATATATATATATATATATATATATATATATATATATATATATATATATATATATATATATATATATATAATGGAATACTACTCAGCCATAAAAAGAATGAAATCATGCCATCTGCATCAACTTGGATGAACCTAGAAGGTATTAATGTTAAATGAAATAAGTCAGACAGAGAAAAACAAATACCATATGATTTCACTTATATGTGGAATCTAAAGAACAAAATAATGAACAAACAAAAGAGAGAAAAACTTATATATACAGAGAACATTTTGATAGTTGCCGGCTGGAAGGGGGTTGGGGAGGTGGATAAAAATGGTGAAGGGATTAAGAAGTACAAATCTATAGTTACAAAATAGCCATGGGGATGTAAAGTATAGCATAAGGAATATAGTTAATAATATTGTAATAATTATGTATGGTGTCAGGTGGGTACTAGATTTATGGGTGATAGCTTTAAGTTATATAAATGTCTAATCACTATGTTGTACACCTGAAACTGATATAATATTGTATGTCAACTGTAATTGAAAAATAAGGAATTATTTTTAAAAATAGTTTAAAACCAAGTACATTTTACATTTGTTGATTTCTTACTGTGTTTCATATACTTCACCTAATATTTACAGACTTTGCCAGAACTCACATGAATTTGCTTCTATTTTTATCCGTACTTTATAGATGGAAAAACTCAGGCAAAGCAGTTTCTCATGTAAAGTCACATAGTTTGTAAATAGAGGAGCTAGGTATTTCATTCAGGTCTTTCTGATTCCAGAGACAGTGTTCTTAATGAATAGTACTGCATTTGCTAGTATGAGAAAATAGATGCATGCACAAATAATATAGTTCAGGCAAGATTGTGAAATATCAATTAAAGATGTCAACAAAGTACCGTGGAAACACAGCAAAGACATCTGGTAAGACTTCACTGGGGAAGTCTTTATTTAAATGAAATTTATAATAATAGCAATAGCTACCACTCACTCTTGAGCAAGTTTAGTTTGTCAGATACTTGACAGGTTCTTTATACATACCATTTATATCTTCACAATAATGCAATCAAGTTATTTTACACTTGAGCAAACAAGGGCTCACAGTGACCAAAAACTTACCCATGGTCATATAACTAAAAGTAACCGACTTAGCATTATAAACAACAGGCCCTCCCCTCTTCTCCAATTCCTTCATTCTCACTTCCTCCCACTGCTACTCATAAATATGGTTTTGACTTATTTAGGCAGTGGTCATGGAAAAATGCATAAATTTAAGGCTAGTTTTGGGAATGAATAGTCACTTTTATCTGGAATATAATGGTGCAGGAGAGTAGAAGAGCAGTGAGAGATACAGCTAAAAGCTCACATAGTTTAGATTGTGGCAGCCTTGAAACATCGAAGTTAGAACTTTGCTAGGCAAGATACATTACAGCAGAGTATTAGATACACCAGTATAGGGATAGACTGGTAGGGAAAGCTGTGAATATTCTTCTATAATAACTCAGGCAAGGGATAAAGAGTGCCAGAATTAGGTGATTAAAATAGGAATTGCAATGAAAGCAACAATGTTAAAGATTGTGTGAAGAGAACATTGACAGGAATTGTCCTCAATATCATTTTCTTTAACCCCTCTTTTCTAAGATTATGTATTTCCAGTAAGTAAATTTTCTGATGAAAACATGCTTCAGTGGAACACATCTTCTTCATTAAATATTCATGTTTTGAATTCATTTTTTTTGAGTTTTGGAATATTTAAGGCTACAGATCCATGCAGACTTCTTCCCTTAAATGCACTATCACCTTAATAATATGTCTTTAGATTTAAATATACATTTAAAATATTTGCTAAAATATTAAAAACAACATTATTATGATTATATGGATTAATTCAGCACAAATCCATTCTTTCTTACTTTCATCACAACGAAGTACTAATATCTACCATGTTTCAAAATACTTTACCTGGTTCCACATATCCTCAGATATCTCCTTTGTTTTTTTCCTCAGATTTCTCAGGAAAGTTATACATTCATGTTGTCTTTTTTCTCCAATTCATGCTTGAGTTTTCTGCAAACAAATTTTCATCCACATCAGGACACTAAAGCTAGTTTGATTTTTTTTCAAAGTCAGCAACAAACTTTTGTAAATTCTTACTCTTTAAAAAAAACCACCATTTTTAATAAAATATAGCTAAAATACAATATATTAGCTTCAGGTGTACATCACAGTTATTCAACAGTACCCACGGGGCACTATACAGATTTATTACCATGTTGTTGATTATACTCCCTATAAAGAAGTATCAACATAAGTCCAGCAACCATCTGACACTGAACCACACTATCACAATATTATTGACTGTATTTCCTATGCTGTATATTACATCCCCAAGACTTATTTGCTTTATATTTGGAATTTTGAACCTCTTATTCTTCTTTATCGTCTTCCCTTTATAATTTTTCAATTAGAGTTGATATTCAATATTATTTTATATTAAATTCAGGTGTACAGCATAGATATTAGAAATTTATAAAATTTAGAAAGTGATCTCCCTGACTAGTACCCACCTGGAAGTATACATATTTACTACCATATTTGTGATTATATTCCATATACTTTACATCCCCATGATTATTTTGTAACTACCAATTTGTATTTCTTAATCCCTTCACCTTTTTAACTCTGCCTCAACCCCCATCTATTACCCCAACAGATCTAGTACTCATCAGACACCATGCATAGTTATTACAATATTGTTGATTACATTCCTTATGCTATATCCTACATACCCATGTGTAGTGTGTAACAACCAATGTGTACTTCTTAATCCCTTCCCGTTTTAACCCACCCCGAAAAAACCTCCCATCTGGCAACCATCAAAATCTCTGTATCTATGAATTTGTTTCTGTTTCACTTGTTTGTTTATTTTCTTCTTTAGAGTCCACTTATAAGTGAAATCACATGACCTTTGTCTTTCACTGTCTGACTTACTCCACTCAACACAATACGCTCTAGGTCCATCCATGTTGTCACAGATGGCAAGATTTTTTTTTTCACAGCTGAGTAATATTCCATTATATATATGTATCACCTCTTCTTTATCCATTCATCCATTTAGGGACACCCAGGTTTGCTTCATATATTGGTTTCTGTAAATAATACTGCAATGAATATACGAATGACCATGTCCCCTCAAAGTAGCATTTTGGGTTTTTTTTGATAAATACTCAGAAGTGGGATTACTATGTCATTTTTTGTCTCTTGTTATAGTCTTTGTTTTAAAATCTGTTTTGTATGGCATAAGTATTGCTACCTCAGGTTTTTGTTTGTTTGTTTGACCCACTGAAGGTCAAGTTCAGCTGCAATCAGTGCCCAGGATCCATCCATCAGGAGCCACAAAGAAATTCAATGATGGCCACTGCCTTATCTGTGCTTGGAATTTCCTTGGGAGGACAAGCCATGAACCAAGGCAAGCTGCTGCTAGTGCCAGACTTAAGGCTGCTCAGCCACAGGTACAGGACATGCTCAAGCCAGATGATGCTTGTCTCAGTTTTGCAAACCTTTGAGAAACCCTAGGAAAGTCTGCAGCATGAGCCAAGGTAGGCAGTTTATATGAAAAAGCCACTGGAAACAGCTTCAGTGTGCCCAAAAGTTGGGTGGGATGGGGTCTTGAATCACGAGGTCATGATGAACAAGCAGTGTTAGCCAGCTTGATGGAGACTCAGATGTAGTGGCCATCTGTGTTTGGTGCTGGGAAGGGGGAGAGCTCAACAAAGAAACAATGGCCTCTGACAGCTCCATAGTCCAGGAGAAAGCTGCCCTTTTAGCCCCCGTCCTGAAGCCAGACAACTCAGTTTCCCACCATATGTTCCTTCCACGTCTCCAACTGCTGCTCCAGTGCTGGAACTCTGAACCAATGATTCCATCAATGAGTAATTATGGTGAAGACCCTTTATGAGGAGCACCTCAGGCTCTAGCAACCCTCCATTTCACAAAGTCACAATCTTCTCTGGTCACAATCTCAACTGTTTTTCATGGCCAGAAATTATGGTGACTTATCTCACCAGCACTGGAACCTAGGGCTGAGGAGGGGCTGGGACCCCTCGTTCCTCTAGGGAGTGGAGACATCTGCAGCTGAGGGTTCCTCACATTTTTAAATTAATTAATTAATATTTTTAATTAAAGATTGTTGGGGTGACAATTGTTAGTAAAGTTACATAGATTTCAGGTGTAAAATTCTGTAATACATCATCTAAATCTCACATTATGTGTTCACCAACCAGAGTCAGTTCTCGTTCCATCACCATATATTTGACACCGTTTACACTCTTCTAGAGCTCCCTTTCCCCTTACACACTCATAACCACTAAACTATTGTCTATGTCTGAGTTTTTGTTTCTTCATTTGTTTGTCTTGTTCTTTTGTTGTTTTCAGTTTTATATACCACACATCAGTGAAATCAGATGGTTCTTGACATTTCCTGTCTGACTTATTTTGTTTAATATTATTATCTCAAAATCCATCCATGTTGTTGTAAACTGGTATTATTTCATCTTTTCTTATGGCAGAATATTATTCCCGTGTATATATAACACAACTTCTTTATCCACTCATTTACTGAAGGACACTTTGGTTGTTGGCATACCTTGGCCACTGTAAATAAAGCATCAATGAGTATTGGAGCACATATTACCTTATAGATAAATTTTTTCAGACTTTTTGGGTAGACACACAGGGGAGGGATTGCTGGGACATATGGTAATACTATGCTTAATTTTTTGAGGAACCTCCACACTGTGTTCCTTAGCAGTTGCACTAATCTGCATTCCCACCAACAGTGTATGAGAATTCCTTTTTCTCCACAGCCTCTTCAACACTTCTTATTATTTGTCTTGTTGATGATAGCCATTCTAACTGGGGTGAGGTGATATCTCATTGTGGTTTTGATTTGCGTTTCTCTGATGATTAGTGATGTTGAGCACTTTTTCATATGTCTTTTGGCTATTTGTATGTCCTCTTTGCAGAAATGCCTTTACAGGTCCTCAGCCCATTTTTTAATTGGATTTTTTGTTTTTTGTTATTGAGTTGCATGAGTTCCTTACATATTTTGATAATAGCCTCTTATCAGAAACGTTTGCAAAAATCTTCTCTCATTCGGTTGGTTGCCTATTTATTTTGTTGATGATTTCTTTTGCTACGCAAAAGCTTTTTAGTTTGATATAGTCCTATTCATTTATTTTAGCTTTTACTTCCCTTGCCTTTGATGCCAAATTCATAAAATGCTCTTCGAACCCTAGGTCCATAAGTTTAGAACCTGTTTTCTTCTATGCAATTTATTGTGTCGTGTCTTATGTTTAGGTCTTTGATCCATTTTGAATTAATTTTGGTACATGGTGACAGAGAGCAGTCTAGTTTCATTGTTTTGCGTGTGACTTTCCAATTCTCCCAGCACCGTTTATTGAAGATTCTGTCTTTTTTCCATTGTATGTTTTTGAATTATTTGTCAAAAATTGTCTGTCAACATTTATTTGGGATTATTTCTGGGTTCTCAATTCTATTCCATTGGTCTGTGTGTCTGTTTATCTGCCAATATCATGCTGTTTTTATTATTCTTGCCCTGTAGTACAAGCTGAAGTCAGAGAGTGTGATACCTCCAGCATTGTTCTTTTTTCTTAGATTCCTTCGGCTGTTTGGGGTCTTTGGGTTTCCATACAAATCTGATTATTCTGTTACTGCAAAAAATGCCACTGGGATTTTGATGGGAATTGCATTAAATCTTTGTATTGCTTTGGGTAATATAACCATTTTAACTACGTTGAATCTTCTAATCCATAAACATGGAATATCTTTCCATTTCTTTGTGTCTTTTTCAATTTCTTTAAAAATGTCTTATTGTTCTCAGCATATAGGCATTTCATATCCTTGGTTAAGTTAATTCCTAGGTATTTCATTCTTTTTTTTTTTTTGCAATTTCAAAAGCATTTGTTTTATTTGTTTTTCTGAGATTTTGTTGTTAGTGTACAGGAATGCAGTGGACTTTTGTACCTTGATTTTGTAGCTGGCGACTTGACTGTATTCGCTTATTGTTTCTAATAGCTTTTGGGTGGATACTTTGGGGTTTTCCATATGTAGTGTCATGTCATCTGCAAAGCGTGACAATGTAACTTCTATATTCCCAATTTGGATGGCTTTTGTTTCTTTCTCTTGCCCGATTGCTCTGGCTAAGACTTCCAATGCTCTGTTGAAAAAGCAGAGGTGTTGGGTAGAGCCCCATTGTTCTGAAACTAGAGCAAAGGACTTCAGTTTTTCACCGTTGATTATGATATGAGTTGAGGGTTTGTCAGATATGGCCTTTATTATGTTAACAAAATTTCCTCCTATAACCATTTAATTAAATGTATAATCAAAATAGGATATTGTATTTTGTCAAATACATTTTATGTATCTATTGATATAATCATATGATTTTTGTTCTTTATTTAATTTATGTCTTGCATCACATTAATGGATTACCTTATGTTGAACCATGCTTATGCCCCCGGGATGACGCCCACTTGGTCCTGATATATAATCTTTTTTTTAAATTAATTAGAATATTGGGGTGAAAATTGTTAGTAAATTTACATTAATTTCAGGTGAACAATTCTGTATTATATCATCTATAAATCCCATTGTATGTTCACCACCCAGAGTCAGTTCACCTTCCATCACCATATATTTGATCCCCCTTACCCTCATCACCCACCCCCACCCCCTTACCTTCTGGTAACCATTAAATTACTGTCTGTGTCTATGAATTTGTGTTTCTCATTTGTTTGTCTTGTTCTTTCTTGTTTTTGTTTTATATACCACATATCAGTGAAATCATAGGGTTCTCTGCTTTTTCTGTCTGACTTATTTCACTTAGCATTATACTCTCAAGATCCATCCATGTTGTCACAAATGCTCCTATATCATCTTTCCTTAATGCCGAATAGTATTCCATTGTGTATATGTACCACAACTTCTTTATCCATTCATCTATCGAAGGACATTTTGGTTGTTTCCATGTCTTGGCCACCGTAAACAAAGCTGCAATGAACATTGGAGTACACGTGTCTCTATAGAGAAATGCTTTTATATTTTTAAGGTAGATACCCAGGAGAGCGATTGCTGGGTCGTATGGTAATTCTATTCGTAATTTCTTGAGGAACCTCCACACTGCCTTCCATAGCGGCTGCACCAGTCTGCATTCCCACCAACAGTGTATGAGAGTTCCTTTTCTCCACAGCCTCTCCAACACTTGTTACTATTTGTCTTGTTGATGAAAGCCATTCTGACAGGGGTGAGGTGATATCTCATTGTGGTTTTCATTTGCATTTTTCTGATGATTAGCAATGTTGAGCATTTTTTCATATGTCTGTTTGCCATTTGTATATCCTCTTTGGAGAAATGTCTCTTCAGGTCCTCTGTCCATTTTTCAATTGGGTTGTTTGTTTTTTTGTTGTTGAGTTTCATGAGTTCCTTGTATATTTTGGATATTAGCCCCTTATCAGAGAAACTGTTTGCGAAAATCTTCTCCCATTCAGTTGGTTGCCTCATTATTTTGTCAATAGTTTCTACTGCTGTACAGAAGCTTTTCAGTTTCATATAATCCCATTCGTTTATTTTAGTTTTTACTTCCATTGCCTTTGGAGTCAAATTCATAAAATGCTCTTTGAACCCAAGGTCCATAAGTTTAGTACCTATGTTTTCTTCAATGCAGTTTATTGTGTCAGGTCATATGCTTAAGTCTTTGATCCATTTTGAATTAATTTTGGTTCATGGTGACAGATAGCAGTCCAGTTTCATTCTTTTGCACGTAGCTATCCAATTCTGCCAGCACCATTTATTGAAGAGGCTGTCTTTCTTCCATAATATGTTTTTAGCTTCTTTGTCAAAAATTATCTGTCCATATTTATGTGGTTTTATTTCTGGGTTCTCAATTCTATTCCATTGCCCTATGTGTCTGTTTTTCCTCCAATACCAACCTGTTTTGATTATTGTAGCCCTGTAGTACAAGCAAAAATCAGGGAGTGTAATACAACCAGTATTGGTCTTTTTTTTTAAATATTGCTTTGGCTATTCGAGGTCTTTTGTGGTTCCAAACAAATCTGATGATTTTTTGTTCTATTTCTTTAAAAAATGCCATTGGGATTTTAATGGGGATTGCATTAGATCTGTATATGGCTTTGGGTAATATGGCCATTTTAACTATGTTGATTCTTCCAATCCATGAGCACGGAATGTCTTTCCATTTCTTTGTGTCTTCTTCAATTTCTTTCAAAAATGTCTTATAGTTTTCAGCATATAAATCCTTCACATCCTTGGTTAAGATTATTCCTAGGTATTTGATTCTTTTTGCTGCAATTGCAAAAGGAATTGTTTTTTCTATCTCTTTTTCTGAGATTTCATTGTTGGTATATAGGAAAGCAATGGACTTTTGTACGTTGATTTTGTAGCCAGCAACTTTACTGTATTCATTGATTGTTTCTAAGAGCTTTTTGGTGGAGTCTTTAGGGTTTTCTATATATAGCATCATGTCACCTGCAAAGAGTGACAATTTAACTTCTTCATTCCCAATTTGGATGCCTTTTATTTCTTTCTCTTGCCTGATAGTTCTGGCGAGGACTTCCAACACTATGTTGAAAAGCAGAGGTGATAGGGGACAACCTTGTTGTGTTCCTGAACGTAGAGGAAAGGGCTTCAGCTTTGCACCATTAATTATGAGATTAGCTGAGGGCTTGTCGTATATGGCCTTTATTATGATGAGGTATTTTCCTTCTATACCAATTTTAGTAAGTGTTTTAATCATAAATGGATGTTGTATCTTATCAAATGCTTTTTCTGCATCAATTGATAGAATCATATGATTTTTGTCCTTTATTTTGTTTATGTGATGTATCACATTGATGGATTTGCGAATGTTGAACCATCCTTGTGCCCCGGGGATGAACCCCACTTGGTCGTGATGAATAATCTTTTTAATGCATTGTTGTATTCTATTTGCTAGAATTTTGTTTAGGATTTTAGCATCTGTATTCATCAGAGATATAGGTCTGTAGTTTTCTTTTTTTGTGTTGTCCTTACCAGGTTTTGGTATCAGGGTAATGTTGGCCTCATAAAATGAGTTAGGGAGCACTGACTCTTCTTCAATTTTTTGGAAGAGTTTGAGCAGGATTGGTATTAGATCCTCTTTGAAGGTTTGGTAGAATTCACTGGTGAAGCCATCTGGTCCAGGACTTTTGATTTTGGGAAGGTTTTTGATGACTGATTCAATTTTGTTACTGGTGATCGGCCTGTTAAGATTTTCCAGTTCTTCATGATTCAGCCTTGGAAGGCTATATGTTTCTAAGAACTTGTCCATTTCTTCTAAGTTATTAAATTTGGTGGCATACAGTCCTTCATAGTATTCTTGGATAATCCTTTGTATTTCTGTGGTGTATGTGATAACTTCCCCTTTTTCATTCCTGATTTTGTTAATTAGTGTCTTCTCTTTTCTTATCTTATTGAGTCTAGCCAAGGGTTTGTCGATTTTGTTAATCTTTTCAAAGAACCAGCTTTTTGTCACATTAATTTTTTCTATTGTCTTTTTGTTCTCTATTTCATTTAGTTCTGCTCTGATTTTTGTTATTTCGTTTCTTTTGCTAACTTGGGTTTCGCTTGTAATTCTTTTTCTAGTTTTTTAAGGTGTAACATGAGGTTATTTATTTGGGATTTTTCTTGTTTCTTGAGATAGGCCTGTAATGATATAAATTTCCCTCTTAAAACTGCTTTCGCGACATCCCAATAATATTGTTAGGTTGTATTTTCATTGTCATTTGTTTCTATGTATCTTTTGAGCTCTCCTCTAATTTCTTCTTTGACCCAGTCGTTCTTTAAAAGTATGTTGTTTAATCTCCATGTATTTTTGTTTTTTCCTGCTTTCTTTTTGCAGTTGATATCCAATTTCAAAGCTTTGTGATCAGAGAATATGCTTGGTATGATTTCAATCTTCATAAATTTGCTGAGGCTGATTTTGTGTCCCAATATATGGTCTATCCTTGAGAATGTTCCATGTACACTCGAAAAGAATGTATAGTCTGATGTTTTAGGATGATGTGCTCTATATATGTCAATTATGTCCAATTCATCTAATGTGTCATTTAGGGCTGCGATTTCGTTATTTATCTTCTGTTTGAATGATCTATCCATAGCTGTCAATGATGTATTTAAGTCCACTAGTATAAATGTGTTTTGGTCAATTTCTCCCTTTAGTTCTGTTAGTAGTTGCTTGGTATATTTCGGTGCTCCCTGATTGGGGGCATAAATATTGATGACTGTTATGTCTTCTTGTTGTATAGTCCCCTTTACCATTATGAAATGTCCATCTTTGTCTCTTGTTATCTTTTTCACCCTGAAGTCTGTTTCATCTGATATCATTATGGCTACACCTGATTTTCTCTGGGTACTATTTGCTTGGTGTGTCAATTTCCATCCTTTCACTTTGAGTCTATGCTTGTCCTTGTAGCTGAGATGTGTCTCTTGTAGACAGCATATGGTTGGGTTTAGTTTTTTGATACAATCTGCTACTCTGTGTCTCTTTATTGGTGAGTTCAGTCCATTTACATTTAGGGTGATTATTGATATGTGAGGATTTCCTGTCATTCTGTCTTTAGTTTTCTGGTAAGGCTGTGTCTCCATTGTTTCTTTGCCTTTTTGTTGTTGTCTGTTATTTCTGTGTGGTGGTATTCTATTATGTTTCCCTCTGTTTCTTCTTTTATTACAGTATATATTTCAGATTTGGATGTTTTTTGAGTGGTTACCCTTGAGTTTATGTAAAAGAAAGTTTGATATTTAGAGTATTCCAGTTTCTTCAGTACGCTTACTTTCTCTATCCCCATATTCCAGTTCAGGCCTTTACGCTCCCCCTTTTTATGTTTCGGTTGCCACAAGTTGTCCCTGTTGATGGTGGTCTAATAGCCTCCTTTAGTATTTGTTGTAGTGCAGGTCGTGTATTAGTAAATTCCCTCAGCTTCTGGATGTCTGGAAAGGTCTTTATTCTCCCTTCATATCTAAAGGAGATCTTTGCTGGATATATTATTCTTGGCTCATGATTTCTCTCTTTCAATAGTTTGAATATTTGGTTCCATTCCCTCCTAGCTTGTAGAGTTTCTGCTGAAAAATCTGATGATAATCTTATGGGCTTTCCTTTGTAGGTTACCGTCTTCTTTTCCCTGGCTGCCTTGAGGATTCTTTCTTTGTCATTGATTTTAGACAGCTTCAATACAATGTGCCTTGGTGAAGGCCTGTTGGGATTGAGGTAATTAGGTGTTCTATTTGCTTCTTGGATTCGAGGATCCAGTTCTTTCCACAAATTAGGGAAGTTCTCATCGACGATTTGTTTGAATATATTCTCTGTTCCCTTCCCTCTTTCTTCTCCTTCTGGTATGCCCATTATTCTTATATTGCTTTTTCTGATGGAGTCAGAAAGTTCTTGTAGAGTTCTTTCATTTCTTTTAAGTCTCAAGTCTCTTTCTTCTTCCCTCTGTGTCATTTCCAGGTTCCTATCTTCGATGTCACTGATTCTTTGCTCCATCTGGTCAAGTCTACTACCTAAACTGTCTATTTTATTGTTAATTTCTTCTATTGAGTTCTTAATCTCCAGAAATTCTATTTGGTTCTTTTTCAAGATTTCAATCTCTTTTGTAAAATGCTCATGGTGTTCTTTGATTGTGTTTCTGAGTTCATTAAACTGCCTGTTTGTGTTTTCTTGCATCTCGTTCAGTTTTTTCAGAACTGCAATCTTGAATTCTGTGTCATTTAAATCACAAATGTCCATATCTCTAAATTCCTTTTCTGGAGACTTTTCACTTTCTTTCTGAGCTATCTTGTTGCCTTGGTTATTCATGGAAATCACTGATTTACTATTTCTCTTCCTAGACATCTACAGGAGTGGCTTCTGCAACAGGTTGATAGGTATGCGAAGAGCTTTTGGAGTTCCAAAGCTCTTTCTACACCAGATTCAGAGCTGGTATGTTTCAGCAGTTCTGTTTACTCCTGCAGGGATCCGCCCAGATAGGTGGGGCCAGGGGTGGGGTGAGTTGTGAGAGGTGGCCCAGAGCAATGGTGGCGACCACCACCACAGCCAGTCCTGCTACCACAGTTCCCTCCCCTTTGCCGGAACTAGTTGAGCTGCAATACTGTCTGCGGTCCACAGTTCTCAGAGCAGCAAATATTCTGTCCTTTGATCCGACACTGCTACTTTATCGCTTCTAGCACCGGGCAGGTGGGGGCGGGGCGAGCTCTGGGAGGGTAGGGAGGGGGCGGCTTGTCTCCGTGCCTAAGGCTTCCGTTCTCCGCTCGGCAGTAAGGGCTTAAACCACCGATTTCAGCCCTCTTCCCTCAGTCTTTGCTGCCGGGAGCGTGGGGTTCAGCGGTTTTGTATGCTGCCCCCTCAGCCCTGTGGGTTGTAAGTGGTGCCCTAGCAGTCCGAGTCCTTCCCTCTCCCGCAGCTGCGGAAGATCCGGGAGCAATGGGCTCCGAGCACTGAGCTATTTCTGTGTCCTGCGCCTGCGCGGCTCCGTCTCCGCACTTCTCCTCTCCCTCCTCCCCCGCTCGCGCGATTCACCCACCTGGAGGTGAATTCAGTAGTGGGCCTCTTCGTCTTGCCTGTCTGCTGTGCAGGGAGTCCTTTGTGGAGTTATTGTTGTCTGATTCATTGTAAATTCCAGGGGAGCATTACAGAGGCTCACCTCACGCCGCCATTTTTTTTTCACTCACCATTTAATTTATGTAAAAGAAATTTTTCTACTTTTTGTATTCTATTTTCTTCAGCATGCTTCTTTTCTCCAATCCTATATTCCAGTTCATTTCTTTACTCTCCTCACTTTTATGTTTTTATTATCACAAGTTATCCCTATTTATGCTGCTCAAATAGCCTCTTTCAATTTTTATGTTAGTGCAAGTTGTGTGTTAGAAAATTCCCTCAACTTCTGTATATGTGGAATAGTCTTTATTCCTCCTTCCTATCTAAAGGGTATTTTTGCTCAATATACTATTCTTGGCTCATAGTTTCTTTTTTCCAATAGTTTGAATATTTGATTCCACTCCACCTTGGCTTGTAGAATTTCCGCTGAAAAATCTGATGATATTCTAATGGGCTTTCTGTTTTAGGTTACCATCTTTTCCCTGATTGCCCTTAGGATTCTTTCATAGTTGTTATATTTTTTAATTGGGGAACAGTGTGTTTTTCAAGGATGCCAACTCACTGTTTTTGAATACGGTTGGGGGAGGGAGTGTGGAGGGCACAGCTCAGCTCCAAGTCAAGTTATTGTTTCCAATTTAGTTGTGGAGGGCACAGCTCACAAATCCATGTGAGACTCAAACTTTTGATCTTGGTGTTATGAGCACCACGCTCCAACAACAGAGCGAATCTGTCGCCCACCTGTGGCTCAGCACCAAGCTCAAGCCCTTATTTTCAATCTAGTTGTGGAGAGCATAGTTCACTGGCCCATGTGGGAATTGAACCGGTCACCTTGTTAAGAGCTCGGACTCAAAGCATCTGAGCCATCTGGCCATCCCTGTTGTTAATTTTTGACATCTTCAATACAATTTGCCTTGGAGAATGCCTATTAGGATTGAAGTATTTGCTTTTAGGATTCGAGGATTCAGTTCTTTTCACAAGTTTGGGAAGTTTTCGTCATCTGCTTGTTTGAATATACTCTCTGTTCCCTTCTCCCTTTCTTCTCCTTGGGGTATGTCCATTATTCTTATATTGCTCTCTCTGATGGAGTCAGAAAGTTCTTGTAGAGTTCTTTCATTTCTTTTCAGTCTCAAGTCTCTTTCTTCTTCCATCTATGTCATTTCCGGATTTCTGTCTTCAATGTCACTGATTCTTTCAGCCATTTGATCACCTCTATTACTTAAGCTGGCTATTTCATTCTTCATGTCTTTCATTGAATTCTCAATCTCCAGAAATTCTATTTGGTTTTTTGTTGCCATTTCAATCTTGTTAGTAAAATGTCATTTTGTTCTTGATTGTGTTTCTGAGTTTATTAAACTTAATGGCTGTGTTTTCTTGCACCTCTTTGCGTTTTTTTAAGAACTGCAATCTTAAATTCTCTGTCATATAAATCACATATATCCAAATATTTAAGTTTATTTTCTGGAGTCTTCATTTTCTTCCTGAGCTGTCTTATTACCTTGAAGAAATGAAAAATTTCTTTGAAACATACAGCTTTCCTATGCTGAATCTCAAAGAATTAGAATATCTAACTTGACTGAGCAACAGTAAGAAAATTGAATCAGTCATCCAAAACGTTCCCAGAAGCAAAAGTCCAAGACCAGATTGCTTCACTAGTGAATTCTATCCAACATTCAAAGAAGATCTAACACCTGTCCTCCTCAAACTCTTCCAATAAATTGTAGAAGAAATAGTACTCCCTAACTCATTTAACAGACCAACACTACCCTGATACAAAAATCTGATAAGGATCACACACACACACACACACACACACACACACACACAAAGAAAATTACAGACCAATATCTCTGATGAATACAGTAGTAAAAATCCTAAAAAAAAACAATTTATGCAAATTAAATGCAGCAATGCATTAAAAAGATTGTACATCATGACAAAGTGGGGTTCATTCCAGGGGCAAAAGGATGATTCAACATATGCAAATTGATCAATGTGATACATCACATAAACAAAATAAAGGAGAAAAATCATATGATTATATCAATAGATGCAAAGAAAGCACTTGACAAGAAACAACATCCATTTATGATTAAAACACTTAATGAAATAGGTTCAGAAGTTAAATACCTTAACATAATACAAGCCATATATAACAAAACCTCAGCTAATATCATAATTATGGGAAAAAAACTGAAGCCTTTCACTCTGAATTCAGGAAAAAGACAAGGTTGTCCACTGTAACTATTGCTTTTCAACATCTTATTGGAAATCCTAGCCAGAACAATCAGGCAAGAGAAATACAGGGCATCCAAACTGGGAATGAACAAGTAAAATTGTCACTTTTTATAGATGACATGATACTATATATAGAAAACCATAAAGGCTCCACTAAAAAGCTATTACAAACAACAAATACAGTAAATTTGCTTGCCATGAAATCAATGTACAAAAATATATTGCATTCCTATGTACTAACAATTAAATCCCAGAAAAATAAATAAAAAAGCAATTCCTGTTGCAAGTGCAACAAAAAGAATAAAATACCTAGTGATAAACTTAACGAAGCATATGAAAGACATATACACTGACAACTCTAAGATCTTTTTAAATAAAATGGAAGAAGACACAAAGAAATTTCCATTTTGTGTTCATTGATCTGAAGAATCAACATAGTTAAAATGGCCATATTACCCAAATCAATATGCAGATTTAATGCAATCCCTATCAAAGTCCCAGCGGCATATTTTTAAAGAAGTAAAAAAAAAAAAAAATCATCAGGTTTGTCTTGAACTACAAAAGAAAACGAACAGCCAAAGCAACCCTAACAAAAAAGAAAAATTCTGGAAGAAGTATCATACTCCCTGACTTCAAATTGTACTACAGGACAGCAATAATCAAATCAGTATGGCATTGGTAGAAAAACAGACACTGAGACCAATGCAATAAAATTTAGCACCCAAAAATAAATTGACATAAATATGGACGCACAATTTCTAACAAAGTATCCAAAAACATATAGAGGAAAAAAGACAGCCTCTTTAATAAATGGTGTGGGGAGAACTGGAAAGCCATTTGTGAAAAAATGACTCTAGATTGCTGTCTGTCACAGTGTATGAAAATGAACTCAAGATGGATCAAAAAGCTAAACATACGACCTGAAACAATAAACTGCATAGAAGAAAACATAGGCACTAAACTTATGGACATTGGGTTCAAAGAGGACTTTATAAATTTGATCTCAAATGGCAGGGCAGTCAAAGCTAAAGTAAATGAATGGGACTATATCAAACTAAAAACCTTCTGCTTAGCAAAAAAAAACATTAACAACAACAACAACAACAAAGGAGGAAACTAACCAAACGGTAGAAGATTTTTGGAAACAATGCTGCAGATTGGGGGTTAACATCCAAAATATATAAGGAACTCACACAACTAAAAAACAACGACAAAAAAAACCATACACACAATCCAATTTAAAAATGGGCAGGGAGCCTAAGAGACATTTCTCCAAAGAGGAAATAGAAATGGCAGATACACATAAGAAACAATACTGAACATCATTAATCATCAGAGAAATGCAAATTAAAACCACAAAGAAATATAACCTCACACCTTTTAGAATGGCTATCATATATGAGACAAATAATAACAAGTGTTGGAGAGGCTGTGGAGAAAACAGAACACTCATCCACTGTTTCTAGAAATGCAGATTGGTGCAGCCACTGTGGAAGGCAGTGTAGAGGTTCCTCAAAAAACAAAGAATAGAATTGTCATATGACTCAGCAATCCATGTCCTGGGTATTTACCCAAAAAGTTAGAAAACAGGAGACACTATCAAAATGGAGGCATGAGGTGAGCCTCTGTAAATCTCCTCTGGAATTTACAACAAATGGAACAACTATAACTTCACAAAGGTCTCCCTGCACAGCAGACTGGCAAGACAAAAATTCCCACTACTGAATTCACCTAAAGGTGGGCAAATCCCGGAGGCAGGGGACGAGGGAATGGACAAGTGCAGACATGGAGTCACGCGGGCACAGGACGCAGACCTAACTCAGTGCTCCAAGTCCAACATTCTACCAACAAGTATTGGAAAACAAAAGAAAGACCTCTTCCTCTCAACCTGTTGGAGAAGCCACTTTTGTAGATGTCTAGGAAGAGAAATAATAAATCATTAATTACCATGAATAACCAAGGCAAAAAGATGGCTCAGACAGAAAGTGAAAAGTCTCCAGAAAAAGAACTTAAAGATATGGAAATATGTGACATAAATGACAGAGAATTCAAAATTGCAGTTCTTAAAAAATCTCAACGAGATACTTGAAAACACAGAAAGAAAGATTAACGAACTCAGAAACAAAATCAAAGAACAGCATGAGCATTTTTTTATTATTATTTTATTTAATTAAATTTATTGGGGTGACAATTGTTAGTAAATTTACATAGATTTCAGGTGTACAATTCTGTATTACAGAGTCTATAAATCCCATTGTGTGTTCACCACCCAGAGTCAGTTCTCCTTCCATCACCAAATATTTGATCCCCTTTACCCTCATCAACCACACCCACCCCCTTACCCTCTGGTAACCACTAAATTATTGTCTGTGTCTATGAGTTTTTCTTTCTTATTTGTTTGTCTTGTTCTTTTTGGTTTATATAAGACATATCAGTGAAATCATAGGGTTCTCTGCTTTGTCTGTCTGACTTATTTCACTTAGCATTATACTCTCAAGATCCATCCATGTTGTCACAAATGCTCCTATATCATCTTTCCTTAACGCGGAATAGTATTCCATTGTGTATATATACCACAACTTCTTTATCCATTCATCTATTGAAGGACATTTTGGTTGTTTCCATGTCTTGGCCACCGTAAACAAAGCTGCAATGTACATTGGAGTACATGTGTCTCTATAGAGGAATGCTTTCAGATTTTTTGGGTAGATACCCAGGAGAGCGATTGCTGGGTCATATGGTAATTCTATTCGTAATTTCTTGAGAAACCTCCACACTGCCTTCCATAACGGCTGCACCAGTCTGCATTCCCACCAACAGCGTATGAGGGTTCCTTTTTCTCCACAGCCTCTTCAACACTTGTTACTATTTGTCTTATTGATGAAAGCCATTCTGACAGGGGTGAGGTGATATCTCATTGTGGTTTTCATTTGCATTTCTCTGATGATTAGCGATGTTGAGCATTTTTTCATATGTCTATTTGCCATTTGTATATCCTCTTTGGAGAAATGTCACTTCAGGAACTCTGTCCATTTTTCAATTGGGTTGTTTGTTTTTTTGTTGTTGAGTTTCATGAGTTCTTTCTATATTTTGGATATTAGCCCCTTATCAGAGGCACTGTTTGGAAAAATCTTCTCCTATTCAGTTGGTTTGAAAGAAATTGAAATTAAAAAAAAGAACCAATTAGAACATTCTGGAAATTAAGAACTTAATAGAAGAAATTAAGAATGAAATAGCCAGCTTAGGCAGTAGAGTTGACAACATGGAGGAAAGAATCAGTGACATCAAAGATAGAAACCTGGAAATGACAAGGATGGTAGAAGAAAGAGACTTGAGGCTTAAACAAAATGAAATAATTCTAAAAGAACTGTCTGACTCCATCAGAAAGAGTGATATAACAATAACGGGCATACCAGAAGCACAAGAAAGAGAGAAGGGAACATAGAATATATTCAAACAAATTGTCGATGAGAACTTCCCAACCTTGTGGAAAGAACTGGATCCTGGAATCCAACAAGCAAACAGAACACCTAATTACCTCAATCCCGACAGGCCTTCTCCAAGGCACATTGTATTGAAGCTGTCTAAAATCTTTTCCAAAGAAAGAATCCTCAAGGCAGCCAGGGAAAAGAAGACGGTACCCTACAAAGGAAAGCCCATTAGATTATCATCACATTTTTCAGCAGAAACTCTACTAGCCAGGAGGGAGTGGAACCAAATATTCAAACTATTGAAAGAGAGAAATTATGAGCCAAGAATAATATATTCAGCAAAATATCATTTAGATATGAAGGAGGAATAAAGACTTTTCCAGACATACAGAAGCTGAGGGAATTTTCTAATGCATAACCTGCACTACAAGAAGTAGTAAAGGAGGCTATTCGACCCCCATCAACAAGAACAATTTATGGCAAGCAAAAGAGAAAAGGGGGGAGAGTAACGGACTGAACCAGAATATGGGAATGGAGGAAGTAAGCGTGATGAAGAAAGTGGAATATTCTAAATGTCAAACTTTCTTTTACATAAACCAACTTAAAAAATAACCAGAACTGAAATACATACTGTAATAAAAGAAGAAACAGTGGGAAACATCATAGACCAACACCACACGAAAATAATAGACAACAACAAAAAGGCAAAGAAATAATGGAGACAGGGACTTATCAGAAAACTGAAGATAAAATAATAGGAAATCCTCACATAGCAATAATCATCCTAAATTTAAATGGACAGAACTCACCAATAAAAAGGCACAGAGTAGCAGATGGGACCAAAAAACTAAATCCAACAATATGCTGTCTCCAAGAGACGCATCTCAGCTACAAGAACAAGCATAGACTCAGAGTGAAAGGGTGGAAATTGACAATCCAAGCAAATAGTATCCAGAGAAAACCAGGTGTAGCTATAATAATATCAGATGAAATAGACTTCAGGGTGAAAAAGGTAACCAGAGAAAAAGATGGACATTTCTTAATGGTAAAGGAGACTATTCAACAAGAAGACATAACAGTCATCCATATTTATGCCCCCAATCAGGGAGCACCAAAATATACCAAGCAACTACTAACAGAACTAAAGGGAGAAATTGACCAAAACACAATTATACTAGAGGGCTTAAATACATCATTGACAGCTATGGATAGATCAATCAAACAGAAAAGAAATAATAAAATAGCACACTAAATGACACATTAGATGAAATGGACATAATTGACATATATAGATCACTTCATCCTAAAACATCAAACTATACAATTTTTTCTAGTGTACATGGAATATTCTCGAGGATAGACCATATATTAGGAAATAAAACTAACCTCATCAAATTTAAGAAGATTGAAATCATACAAAGCAGATACTCTGATCACAAAGCTTTGAAATTGGATATCAACTGCAAAAAGAAAGCAGGAAAATACACAAATACATGGAGATTAAACAGAGAAGACACTAATAAACAAAATGAAAAATGAAAAAGGGGAAGTTATCACGGATGCCACAGACATACAAAGGATCATCCAAGAATACTATGAAGGAGTATATGCCACCAAATTCAATAACCTAGAAGAAATGGACAATTTCTTAGAAACATATAGCCTTCCTAGGCTGAACCATGTAGAACTGGAAAATCTAAACAGACTGATTACCAGCAACGAAATTGAATCAGTCATCCAAAACCTTCCCAAAAGCAAAAGTCTGTGACCAGATGGCTTCACTAGTGAATTCTACCAAACCTTCAAAGAGGATCTAATACCAATTCTGTTCAAACTCTTCCTAAAAATTGAAGAAGGGACAGCACTCCCTAACTCACATTACTAGGCCAACATTACCCTGATACCAAAACCTAGCAAGGACAACACAAAAAAACAGAACTACAGACCAATGACTCTGATGAATACAGATGCAAAAGTCCTAAACAAAAGTCTAGCAAATTTAATGCAACACTGCATTAAAAAGATTACTCATCACGACCAAGTGGGGTTCATCCAACGGGCACAAGGATGGCTGAACATTCGTAAATCCATCAATGTGATAAATCACATAAACCAAATAAAGGACAAAAATCATTTGACTATATCAATTGATGCAGAAAAAGCATTTGACAAGATACAACATCCATTTATGATTAAAACACTTAATAAAAGAGGTATAGAAGGAAAATACCTTAACATAATAATGGCCATATATGACAAGGCCTCAACTAATCTCATAATTAATGGTGAAAAACTGAAGCCCTCTGCTTTACATTCAGGAACACGACAGGGCTGTCCCCTATCACCTCTGCTTTTCAACCTAGTGGTAGAGGTCCTCGCCAAGGCAATCAGGCATGAGAAAGTAATAAAAGGCATCTAAATTGGGAATGAAGAAGTTAAGTTGTCACTCTGTGCAGATGACATGATGCTGTATATAGAAAACCCTAATGATTCAACCAAAAAGCCTTTAGAAACAATCAAGGAATACAGTAATGTGGACTGCTACAAAATAAATGTACAAAAGTCCATTGCATTCCTATATATTAACAATGAAATATCAGAAAAAGAAATAAAGAAATAATTCCTTTTGCAATTAAAACAAAAGTAATAAAATACCTAGGAATAAACTTAACCAAGGATGTGAAAGACCTATATGCTGAAAACTACAAGATATTTTTAAAAGAAATTGAAGAAGACAAAAAGAAATGGAAATACATTCCGTGCTCATGGATTGGAAGAATCAACAGAGTTAAAATGGCCATATTACCTAAAGCAATACACAGATTTAATGCAATCCCCATCAAGATCCCAATGGAATTTTTTTTTTTTTTTTTTTTTTGGAAATCGAACTAAAAATCGTTAGGTTTGTTTGGAACCACAAAAGACCCCAATTAACCAAAGTAATATTAAGAAAAAAGAACAATGCTGGAGGTATCACACTCCCTTACTTTAGCTTGTACTATAGGGGAACAATAATCAAAACAGCATGGTATTGGCAGAAAAACAGAGACTTAGACCAATGAAATAGAATTGAGAGCTCAGAAATAAAACCACATAAATATGGACAGATAATTTTTGACAAAGAAGGAAAAAACATACAATGGAGAAAAGACAGCTTCTTCAATAAATGATGCTGGGAGAATTGGAAAGCCACGTGCAAAAGAGTGAAACTGGACTGTTACCTGTCACTATGTACCAAAATTAACTCAAAATGGAACAAAGATATAAGCATAAGACCTGAAACAATAAACTGCATAGAAGAAAACATAGGTACTAAACTTATGTACCTTGGGTTCAAGGAGCATTTCATGAATTTGACTCCAAAGGCAATGGAAGTAAAAGCTAAAATAAATGAATGGTACTATATCAAACTTGAAAGCTTCTGCAAAGCAAAAGAAGACATCAGCAAAAGAAAGAGTCAGCCAACTGAATGGGAGAAGATTTTTGCAAACAGTGCCTCCAATAAGGGGCTAATATCCAAAATATACAAGGAATTCATGCAACTCAACAACAGATAAACAAACAAGCGAATTGCAAAATGGGCAGGGGACCTGAAGAGACATTTCTACAAAGTGGACATACAAATGGCAAATAGACATAAGAAAAAATACTCAACATCCCTAACCATCAGAGACAATGAGATATCACCTCACATGAGTTAGAATGGCTATCATCAACTTGACAAATAGTAACAAGTGTTGGAGAGGTTGTGAAGAAAAAGGAACCCTCGTACACTCTTGGTAGGAATGCAGACTGGTGCAGCCGCTATGGAAGTTAGTGTGGAGGTTCCTCCAAAAATTACAAATAGAATTGCCGTGTGACCCAGCAACCCCTCTCTTGGGTATCTACCCAAAAACTCTGAAGACATTTATACGTAAAGACACGTGTGCTCCAATGTTCAGTGCAGCTTTATTTACGGTGGTCAAGACATGGAAACAATCAAAATGTCTTTCCATAGATGAATGGATAAAGAAGTTGTGGTATATATACACGATGGAATACTATTCCGTGGTAAGAAAAGATGAAATAGGACCATTTGTGACAACATGGATGGATCTTGAGAGTATAATTCTAAACAAAATATGTCAGATAGAAAAAGCATAGAAATATATGATTTCACTGATATGTAGTATATAAACGAAAAACAACAAAAGAAAAAGACAAACAAATGAGAAACAAAAACTCATAGACAGACAATAGTTTAGTGGTTACCAGAGGGTAAGGGGGTGGGGGGTGGGTGATGAGGGTAAGGGGGATGAAATATATGGTGATGGAAGGAGAACTGACTCTGGGTGGTGAACACACAATGGGATGTATAGATGATGTAATACAGAATTGTATTCCTGAAATCTATGTAACTTTACTAACAATTGTCACCCCAATATACTTTAATTTAAAAAAAAAGAAAAACAGGGAAACAGAAAAAAGTTGAGAACCATATTACTTCTTTCATATGTGGGTAATAAAACTGAAAGCCACAAACGAACAAGAAAAACAAACAAAAAGTCATAGACACAGGCAACAGTTTAGTGGTTACCAGAAGGTAAGGTGTGAGGGCTGATAGTAAAAGAGGGTAAAAGGGGTCAAATATATGTGAAGAAGAACTAACATATGTAGGAGAACAAATATATACAAAAGGAGAACTAGCTCTGTATGGTGAACACACAATGTGATATATGGATGATGTATTACTGCAATATACACTTGAAACCTATAGAATTTTACTAACCAATGTCATCCCAATGAATTTAATAAAAAAATTTAAAAATTCTAAAAAAAAGGAGAAAAGATATTGGCATACTGAACACTTCTGTATGTGGAATCACAGGAAATCTTTTAACCTTACTCTATATCAAAACTCCTTGACCACCTTGAGAAGAGTAAACCTGACTTCATTTGACAGCTTAGGCCATACCTACTTATTACATCACACTTCAAGAATGCCAGTGCTACCCTACTGCTCCTTCCTTCTTCTCTCCTCTTCTTTCCTTTCACTCTGTCTCTTCTCTTTTTTCCTTTGCCACCATCTCTCTGCAGTCACTCTCTCACTACTATTTGAATTGTAAATATATTTTTACATTTTCTTTTAAAATTTTAGCCTGGAGCTCAGAATTCTATTAGGAAATTTTTCAGATCACTAGTTCAAAAAAGTATGCCTAACTACGTATTCTAGGCATTTTAAACTCATGTGAAAACTACGCACAATAAATTACCTTAATTCATCAGAACATAGGTAAAACACGATTCTGTTTTATGTGACTTCAGTATGTTCTCATAATTCCTGTGCAAGACATAATATGGTTACTGACATACCATCATACAATTATACAGTGTGCTTCACTTGCAAAGGGTGTATTAATGCCTGTATGGCTGTGGCTAGTCATGTTAATTTCCACCCTATGATATAATCATTTTTATAGTAAGTGGATCAATATTTTCTTAGGCTGTGCCTGCACAATGATAAAACATCTAGCCAATTCAATGGAAAAATTCAAACTAGTGAATTGGTGTTATGTAGTCTAAATAGTTGGATGAGTGGAATTTTCATTTTGCTGTGGGTTGTTTACACTTTGTGTAGACCAACATAAAAGTAAAAACAAGATGCACTTAAGTTTTTTTTTTTTTAATTGGGTGATATGAAGATCATTTTAACTAAACCATCAAGTAATTTTAATAGACAGTTAAAATAAATTATATAATGTAAATCTCAATGGATATGTGGTAATTGTTTTACTAATTTTTGTTTGTTATTTTGTTGTTTTTATTTTTATTTTTGAATGCACATGATGATATTGGCATTGCCATAAAATGCGACTTGTTTTTCCAGGAGGAGTCGGCTGGGGAAGGATTTCAATGAAACTCTTCACACTTTCATAGGAAGGTTAAAAAACAGAAAATTAGTTTTTTTTTTAGCTATCTGATATCTCTCTTTGTGACTGACAAACCAACAACTGGATGAAATCCATCACCTAGCCCTCATTATTAGCATATAAACATTTACAGTTTAGGGAACAAAATCACTAGAAGTCTCAACCTTAAAAAATAAAATTCTTCTGTGTGTCAAAGTTCAGATATTTCTTACCTTATGACAATGTATGTTGTTAAAATTTGATATTTAATAATAATTTTGCTATGATATTTTATAATTAGTGGGCATGTTCTCATATT
Source organism: Rhinolophus hipposideros (assembly GCF_964194185.1). Lineage (NCBI taxonomy): Eukaryota > Metazoa > Chordata > Mammalia > Chiroptera > Rhinolophidae > Rhinolophus > Rhinolophus hipposideros. The sequence goes on from NC_138046.1 coordinate 30,402,269, forward strand.
TTCTCACAGAGTGGTGTTGTTTTATGACTTTTGGAATATTAGCCTGTTTTCTTTAAAAGGAAAGGAAATGGGAAGAAAATATAAAGATTCTATTTCTCATAGTAGGCATATGATAAATATTTGTTAAATGTATTAATTATTCTGAATTTTGTCCAAGTAATGTGGTCTATTAACCAAAAATTAAAAAAAAAATACTATTGTAAACCATTTTAACATACTGATGTATCAAGACAAATAAATTCAAAGGAAAATGAATATTTTGAGCATATTAATGACGTTTTGTCTTTGTTTGGTTTAAAGAGATTTTTCCTTTGGAGAAAAAATAGATCAGACATTTAATTCCATCAAAAACCTAAACATATCTAACCCTGTCAAATTAACAGTTTCTATAATCAAAATATAATTTGAACCATTCAACTAAGTCTCAGTTGACTCCATGTTTGATAAAGACAAAGAAACTGTCTCTCTAATCACTTTAGTCTGTTACTAATGAACTCATTATTGGAATGGAAGTACCAAAATAGTTAATTTCAGAAATGAGGTATTTTTATCTTCTTATTTTATATATTAGTACACTTTTTGCCTTTATCAATGATGTTAAATGATTGTTTACTATCTTTCTTATCTGTTTTAGGTGTGTAAAGCGGACTCTCTAGCTGATTCATAAACTCCCTTAGAGCACAAATACTGGTTTTGTTTCTTCTAAACCTACAGAAATCTGTAAAGTCTAATAAATATTACTGAATTGAATGGCAGTGAAATGAATATTAACAAAGTGTTCTTTGATTTGTAGTACCGAGAGAGCAGTCTAGCAAATACATAAAATCAAAAACACTAGATTAATTTTGTCAATAATAAAATTGATTATTATTTTAATATATAGGCATCAGCTAAGACTGAAATAATCCAAAATATTATTTCAAAAGTTAATTTTCAATCTCTTTATACAGATGCTTTGTGAGATCTTGTGATGCATAATAAAACAATCTAATTTGCTTAACTTACTTTCCTTGCTTTTCTTGTCCACTATCTGACAGATATGCTAATGAACAGTGAAATTGCTGAAGAGTGAATAGTAGCAGGGAAAGAAAATAGAAGTCATAGATAAATTTTTAAAAAATGAGGGTGGGATAGATACCTGAGGATGATTATTACCATTGAATTACCAGTGATGAATTTTATATTCTATGAGTTTGGCCCTGTCCATTAACTCTCTGAAATAAAAATGCTGAGGGAAAGATTTGACCATACTTTCATCAAATAAATAATCCATGTAGGTTGGTAAATGGAAATAACAGTTGCTTTATAAACAATGACAGTAATGCTGTCTATGATTAAGACTCCATTTTCATTTAAAAAATTGCAAACATAGAAAGATTAACAGTTTGGAATCAGAGAACTATTAAGGAATTTATAGAAGTTATTTAATACACTGTTCTTGATGTGAGTACACCAAAATGAATATGAAGAAATTATCTTTCTTAGGCACTATAAGCATTACAACTAGTGATATTAGTTTCACTATTACAGAGCTCCATATGAACACTCTTATCAAGATTACTTATTGCCTGCATATTAGAAAAATGCACCTTTCTTTCTTTCTTTCTTTCTTTCTTTCTTTCTTTCTTTCTTTCTTTCTTTCTTTCTTTCTTTCTTTCTTTCTTTCTTTCTTTCTTTTTTTCTTTCTTTCTTTCTTTCTTTCTTTCTTTCTTTCTTTCTTTCTTTCTTTCTTTCTTTCTTTCTTCCTCTTTATTTCCCTTTTTAGTCCTCATCATGGTAAGAATTTTTTAACAAGTCTTAGTAGACTTTAACATGGTTGGAAAAACTCCACGAAATCCAGTATACTTCTGGTTTAACAACATTCAAAGGTTTTACATGATACTTAAAATAAAATCCAACGTGTCCCCCCTCCACTGCGGAGCCCAGGCCAGACGGTGACCGCTGCGCGACTCCCAGGACGGAGCGGAGACTCGTGGAAGGTTTGCTTTGGGGTGCGCTAGTTGGACAAGCAGGGCAGGAGAGAGGGGCGCAAAGTGGAAACGCACCCCCCCAACGGCGGAGCCCAGGCTGGACAGCAACCGCTGCACTGCACGGCTCCCAGAACGGAGTGGAGACTCGTGGAAGGTTTGTTTTGAGGTGCGCTAGTTGGGCGAGCAGGGGAGAATTGAGGAGGGCAAGAGGAAACGCGCTGCGCTCTCCCCAGCCCCCACGGTAGAGCCGTGGCCCTGCAGCATGCCCACAGCAGCAGCGGCAGGCAGCACCCGGGGCTCTACAGTCCCACGGGAGCCCAGGGTGCAGCGAAAAGCGCACGGTCCAGGAGGTGGGCTCTTTCCCTGCGTACCACAGCTGATCGCTTCCGAGGGGCGTGCAGCTCGTGGGCCCTAGGGCAGACAAGAACTCAGACGCCACACCTGGACCCTCACCCCACGTTTCGAATCCTCCCCCCGCCCTTCCAGAGACTTAAACTGACCCCTGAACTGAGGAGTAGTGACAGATTACAGAGGGGCATCTGTGCTCAGGCGCTGGGAAGATTGGCAGCCAGCTCTGACCTTTGGAAGAGGCTGGGAGGAGGGGATTTTCGCTGGAAGAGGAGAGAGGAGACTCCAACACCCCCAGCCACCACCTTTTCGGGCATGCGGGAGGAGTGTGACGTGGCTGGCCTGGAAAAGAGAAGACCCCTCCATCCCCAGCCCCCACCCTTTCTGGCTGGCCTGGGGCGGGGCAAGGGCAACTGCGGAAACACTCCCCGAGTTTGGAAGTGAGCGGCAGACACAGCTCCAGGCTTTCAGCAGCTTAGAGATCTCCTGCCCGCCCCGTCCCACATACCCACGGAAGGAGGCCCTAAGACTTAGGAGTACTGGGCACAGGGCTGGTGAAGTTACTCTCAGCGTGCATTTGTGCAGGAAAGGACAGAAACTGCACAGTCTCTCTGAAAACTGTCATCCAGACCCCTCAGCCCCTCGCATTTAAATCTACACTCCCAAATTCACTCTGGGCACAAGGTGACCAGCGCAGCCTGTGCAATAGGCAGGGAACACTTTGGCACAGCGGAGCACAACCTGGAGATTACTTGATGGGATTAAGCCAAGACTTGTGCTGCTTTCTGTTTTGCTTTGCTTGGTGTTTTTTTTTTTTCTGCTTGTTGTGATTTGCTTTGTTCTGTCTTTATTTCTTTGATATCTTTGCCTATGTTGAGTGGGGATTGTTGGTTGTATTTTACATGTGAATGTACTTGATTTGTTTTCTTTGTAGTTGTTGTTGTTGCTGTACTTGGTAACGTAATTTGTGCTGAAACTGCCCTAACAGGGCCCAGGTTAAGAGGCACAAGATTCAACATATCCAGAAGCCAACTCTGGACCAAACCAAAGTACTACCGGGTTTGACCTACAAGTCACACACCCAGAGGGAATTCTCTGAAGGCACAAGAGCCCATAGAGGCCAAACCTCATTTAAGTGGCCAACACTCACCCAGCAGAACACCCTGCGGTGCACAGAGCCAAGTTTCACTACTAGACGGCCTAGGTTAAACCCACCTACTCACAAGCAAAAAGCAATTAAAGTTCTTCTTGAACAGGACAATATACAAAACACAAGAACCACCTGTGGAGCACATGCAGAGAAGAACGAAGTAGTCCAAGTCAAATATAAAGGACACATACTACATAAGATAACCCATCAAGAACTAAGAGCTCTAGGTGATCTTCCTAATATATTAAAGCAAACACAGAGAGTCAGTCAGAATGGGGAGACACAGAAACATATCCCAAATAAAAGAACAGAAGAAACCTCCACAACTGGAACCAAATGAAGCAGAGGTAACCAACCCTTCAGAGACAGAGTTCAGAACACTGGTGGTAAGAATGTTTAAGGAACTTAGAGAAGACATAAAGAAGGATATAGAAATCATAAAGAACAACCAGTTAGAACTAAAAAAGGATGTAGAAATATTAACGAACAACCAGCAAGAACTAAAGAACACAATTACCGAAATTAAGAACTCACTTGAAGGAATGACCAGCAGGTTAGATGAAGCAGAGGATCGAATCAGCGACTTAGAAGACAAGTTAGCAGAGATCACTCAAACTGAACAACAGAAAGAAAAAATAATAAAAAAAAAAAATGAAGATGGGTTATGAGACATCTGGGATAAAATCTAGCGCAACAACCTGCGCATCATAGGAATACCAGAAGGCAAAGAGAGGAAGCAAGGGATTGAGAACATATTTGAGGTAATAATGTCCGAAAACTTCCTTAACCTGATGAAGGAAACCAACATACAAGCCCAGGAAGTGCAGAGAGTTCCATCCAGGATAAACCCAAACAGGCCCACACCAAGACACATTATAGTTAATATGGCAAAGCTTAAAGACAAAGAGAGAATCTTAAAAGCAGCCAGAGAAAGGCAGAAGGTTATGTACAAGGGAACTCCCATAAGACTATCAAATGACTTTTCTACAGAAACATTGAAGGCAGGAGGGAGTGGCAGGAGATACTCAAAGTGATGGAACACAAAAGCCTACAACCTAGATTGCTTTATCCAGCAAGGCTATCATTTAAAGTTGGTGGAGAGATAAAGAGCTTCCCAGAAAAGAACAAACTGAAGGAATTTATTACAACCAAGCCAGCATTGCAAGAAATACTAAAAGGACTTCTGTAAATAGAAGAAAGATGAAAATAATTTACTACAATTTAAAAATGGCAATAACTATGTACCTATCAATAATCAATTTAAATGTAAACGGATTAAATGCTCCAATCAAGAGACATAGGGTGGCTGAGTGGATGGGGAAACAAGACCCTTGTATATGCTGTATACAAGGGACTCATTTCAGATCAAAAGACACACACAGGCTGAAAGTGAAGGGTTGGAGTAATATATTTCATGCAAATGGAAGCAAAAAAAAAGCTGGAGTTGCAATACTTATATCTGACAAAATAGACTTTAAAATGAAGAACATATTAAAAGACAAAGATGGGCACTATATAATAATAAAGGGATCAATCCAACAAGAGGACATAACCCTAGTAAACATCTATGCACCTAACATAGGAGCACTTAAATATATAAAACAGGTACTGATGGACATAAAGAGAGAGATCAACAGCAACGCTATCATAGTAGAAGACTTCAACACACCTCTGACAACAAGGGCCAGGTCCTCCAGACAGAAAATCAATATGGAAACAACAGCCTTAAATGATATTTTGGACCACTTGGATTTAATCGATATTTTCAGAGCATTTTACCCCAATGATGCAGAATACACATTCTTCTCAAGTGCACATGGAATGTTTTCCAAGATAGATCATATGTTAAGACACAAAACAAGACTTGATAAATTTAAGAAAATTGAAATTATACCAATTGTCTTCTCTGACCACAGTGCTATGAAATTAGAAATGAACTACAAGGAAAAAAAAAAAACAGGAAGACACACCAATTCATGGAAGCTGAATAACATGTTACTAAATAATGAATGGGTCAAGCAACAGATCAAAGAAGAAATCAAAAGATATCTTGAGACAAATGAGAGTGAGAACACAACGACCCAAAATCTATGGGATGCTGCGAAAGCAGTCCTAAGAGGGAAGTTCATAGCACTGCAGGCCTACCTAAAGAAACAAGAAACATCACTAATTGACAGTTTATCTTCACACTTAAGGGATCTGGAAAAAGAACAGCAAAATAAGCCCAAAGGGAGCACAAGGAAGGAGATAATAAGGATCAGCGCAGAAATAAATAAAATAGAAACCAGAAAAACAATACAAAAGATCAATGAATCCAAGAGTTGGTTCTTAGAGAAGATAAACAAAATTGACAAACCTTTAGCCAGACTCATTAAAAACAGGAGAGAGAGGACCCAAATTAATAAAATCAGAAATGAAAGAGGAAAAGTGACAACAGACACCACAGAAATACAAAAAATTTTAAGACATTACTATGAGCAACAGTATGCCAACAAATTTTACAATCTGGAAGAAATGGGCAATTTTCTAAAGGCGCACAACCTTCCAAGGCTAAGCAATAAGAAACAGAAAGCCTGAACAGTCTGATTACCACCAGGGAAATTGAATCAGAAATCAATAATCTCCCAACAAACAAAAGCCCTGGACCAGATGCCTTTACAGGTGAATTTTTCAAAACGTTCAAAAAAGAATTATCACCTATTCTCCTCAAGCTCTTCCAAAAAATCCAGAAGGAAGGAAGACTCCCAAACACTTTTTACGAAGCCACTATCACCCTGATCCCAAAAGCAGTCAAAGACACCACAAAAAAAGAAAACTACAGGTTGATATCTCTAATGAACATAGATGCAAAAATTCTCAACAAAATATTAGCGAACAGAATTCAGCAATATATTAAAAAGATCATACACCATGATCAAGTGGGATTCATCCCTGGTATGCAGGTGTGGTTCAACATCTGCAAATCAATTAATGTGATACACCACATTAACAAAATGAAAAATAAAAATCACATGATCAAATCAATAGATGCAGAAAAAGCATTTGATAAAATACAGCAACGTTTTATGATAAAAACCCTTAAGAAAGTGGGAATACAGGGATCATATCTTAACATAATAAAGGCCATATATGACAAACCCACAGCTAACATCATACTCAATGGGGAAAAGCTAAAACCATTCCCCCTAAGATCAGGAACAAGACAAGGTTGCCCACTTTCTCCACTTCTATTCAACATAATGCTGGAAGTTCTAGCCACAGCAATCAGACAAGAGAAAGAAGTAAAAGGCATCCAAATTGGTAAGGAGGAAGTAAAATTATCATTATATGCAGATGATATGATACTATATATGGAGAACCCTAAAGACTCCACCAACAAACTATTAGAACTCATAGATGAATTTAGTAAAGTAGCTTTATATAAAATTAATATTCGGAAATCAGTTGCATTTGTATATTCCGATGATAATATTCAGAAGGACAAATTAAAAAAACAATTCCATTTACAATTGCTCCAAAGACTATAAAATATCTGGGAATAAATCTAATGAAAGATGTGAAATATCTGTAGTCAGAAAATTATACGACACTGAAGAAAGAAATGAAAGAAGACATAAATAGATGGAAACACATTCCATGTTCATGAATAGGAAGAATTGATATAGTTAAAATGTCCATACTGCCTAAGGCAACATACATATCAAAGGCAATTCCTATCAAACTACCAACGACGTTTTTCACAGAAATAGAACATATAATCCTAAAATTTATATGGGACCATAAAAGACCCCGGATAGCCTCAGCAATCTTGAGAAATAAGAACAAAGTGGGAGGTATAACGATACCTGATTTCAAACTATACTACAAGGCTACAGTAATCAAAACAGCATGGTTATGGCATAAAAAATAGACACATAGATCAATGGAACAGGATAGAGAGTCCAGAAGTATATCCATGCCTATATGCCCATCTAATCTGCGACAATGGAAGCAAGAATGTACGATGGAGTAAAGACAGCCTGTTCAATAAGTGGTGTTGGGAAACCTGGACAGACACATGCAAGAAAATTAAGCTGGACCAACTCCTTACACCATATACAAAAATAAATTTAAAATGGCTTAAAGACTTAAATGTAAGATCTGAAACTATAAAATATCTAGAAGAAAATATAGGAAGAAACTTCATGGACATTACCCGGAGTAAGATTTTCAGTGATATATCCCCTCGCATGAGGGAAGTAAGAGAACAAATAAACATGTGGGATTACATCAAACTAAAAAGGTTTTTCACAGCAAAGGAAACCATCAATAAAACAAAAGGGATCCTACTGAATGGGAAAAAATATTTGCCAATGATATATCTGATAAGCGATTAATATCACAAACTTATAAAAAACTTACTCAACTCAACTACAGAAAAACAAACAACCCAATTAAAAAATGGGCAGAGGACTTGAGGAGACATTTTTCTAAAAAAGACATACAGAAGGCAAGAAGATATATGAAGAAATGCTCAACCTCACTAACCATCAGAGGAATGCAAATAAAAACCACAATGAGATACCACCTCACTCCAGTCAAAATGGCTATCATCAATAAATCAACAAACAACAAATGCTGGCGCGGATGTGAAGAAAAGGAAATGCTAGTGCACTGTTGGTGGGATTGCAGATTAGTGCAGCCACTATGGAAAACAGTATGGAGTTATCTCAGGAATCTGAAAATGGAACTACCCTATGATCCAGTAATTCCACTCCTAGGCATCTACCCGGAGAAATCCAAAACTCCAATTCAAAAATCAGTATGCATTCCTATGTTTATTGCAGAATTTCTATTTGGTTCTATTTTAAGATTTCAATCCCTTTGGTAAAATGTTCATTTTGTCCTTTGATTGTGTTTCTGAATTCAAAAAATTGCCTGTCTGTTTTTTTGCATCTCATCGAGTTTTTTCAGAACTGCAATCTTGAATTCTCTGTTATTTAAGTCACATATTTCCGTATCTTTAAGTTAATATTCTGGAGACTTTTCACTTTCCTTCTGAGCTATCTTGTCGCCTTGGTTATTCATGGCAATTAATGATTTATTATTTCTCTTCCTAGACATCTACAGGAGTGAGTTCTGCAACAGGTTGATAGGAAAAGGTCTTTCTTTTGTTTTCCAGTACATGTTGGTAGAACGCTTTATTTTCTCTCCGATTGCAGCCCTTTTTACTGTCTCACACTGTAGTGTTATGTTTTCTTTGCACTATTCCATCTTATCAGACAATGGAGGGATGCCCTGGAAGGCGGGCTTCTCCTCTGTTAACAGTTTGCCTGGGTCATAGGGTGCCGCATTCCCGTGGGGATGCGGAGAGCTTTTGAAGTTCCAAAGCTCTTCCTGCACCAGGTTTAGAGCCTGTATGTTTTAGCAGTTGTGTTTACTCCTGCAGGGATCCACCCAGATAGGTGGTGCCAGGGGCAGGAGTGTTGTGAGAGGTGGCCGAGAACAATGGTGGCTACCACCACCACAGCCAGTCCTGCTCCTGCTGCTTCCTCCCCTTTGCCAGAACTAGTTGTGCTGCAAATGTGTCTGTGGACCACAGTTCTCAGAAGTGTAAATATTCTGTTCTTTTGATGTGACACTGCTACTGTTTTGCTTCTATCACTGGGGAGGTGGAGGCAGGGCGAGCTCTGCGAGGGTAGTGAGGAGGCGGCTGCTCTGAGTGCCTAAGGCTTCCTTCCATTTTCTGCTTGGCAGTGAGGGTTTAAACCACCGTTTTCAGCCTTCTTCCCTCAGTCTTTGCTCCGAAATTTCTGCCGTGAGCATTGGGTTCAGCCGTGTTATATGCTGTCCCCTCAGCCCTATGGGCCATAAGTGGAGCCCTAGCAATCTGAGTTCTTCGCTCTCCTGCAGTTGCAGTAGTTCCGTGATGCAGCGAGGTCAGAGCACTGAGCTAGTTCTGCGTCCTGCACTCACGCAGCTCTGTCTCCACTCTTTTCCCTTCCCTCCTCCCCCGCTGGTGCAATTTGCCCAACTTTAGGTTATTTCTGTAGTGTGCCTCTTAGTCTTGCCTGTCTGCTGCGTCAGGAGTCCTTTGTGGAGTTTTAGTTGTTCAATTTGTTGTAAATTCCAGGAGAGATTTCAAGAGGCTCACCTCATGCCACCATTTTTATGATATCATTCCCAGCCCTCATTCTAAACCACTCAACTCAATCTCTCCCTGTGTCTCTGGCACTTCCCTCCTCCAACAGAGCCTTTTCTCCATCAGAGCCCAGGTGAGTGGGAGAAAGCTGTTGAGTCTGTTCATGGGCCATTTAAAAGGTTAACTGGTATTCCAGTTGTCTTCTGTCTCACTCAGATGAATGGAATCCCCACTGATTTCACAGTCAGCTATTGTGAGATATCCTTTTCCCAGCACTAGTGCTCCAGGCTGGGAGCCCAGTGTGGAGCTGGGACCATTCACTCCTCAGTGGGGACCTCCACAGCTGAGGTATCCCTCGCAATTTTCTACCACCACACCTGGGTGTGCGGCCAGCTCTTCATGCCCCTCTTACCAATCTAGAGGAGGCTTTTTCTTTATATCCTTAGTTATAAAACTTCTCCAGGTTGATTTTTGTATAATTTAGTTCCAATTTTAATTTGGTTAAAGAAGGAGGCAAGCCAGCATTTATTTACCTACCTCATCCTGAGCGTAAACTCCCTTAGTGTTTTTTTTTCCTCTTCAATATGTGGTATATTAGTTTTGGAAATTAAGATAGTCTACTATCCTAATCACTTGAATAATGTAGATAAGACATTCAACCAATCATCTTAACTTTGCTGGCCATCATTTGAATTATTTTACTGGTGGTCCAACTGGACCAAGTTCTTCATTTGCTCTACATACAAAACAAGTAACTAGACATGACACAACCAGTCTAGTTACTACCTTTGGCTTTTGGAAAAGATTAAGGTAATGGAGTAGTGTTTCTGATGTGTTAATTAAGCCCCACTGATCTATTCTCAAGACAGTTTCTGAAAGATCATATCTCCTCTTAAGTTTTAGTCATTCAGCTTAAAATTAGTAAAATTCAAATCAAAACATCAAACTTTATAATTCAAAATGTGTCTCTGGCTCAGGAATTGGGCATTTCTATAAGTTTTTTCACAACCACAGTCTCCCAGAATGTTTGAACTGGAAGTGATCTTAGAGACCATCTATCCTAACCCTTTCATTTATGTTTTGAACATTGAATTCTACAAAGGGCAAGAGTAAGTTTTAGAGAAAAACCTATGTTTTCTAAGACCCACTTCTTTTTAATCTCTACCTTCATAAGCCTTTGATTAAGAAGCTAGAAAATAGTGTGTTTGCATGTGTGTCTATTTTGTCCTCATAATTATTTTATAAGTTTCCCAAAAGCTCGATCTCATGCCTAGATCAGCTAGCTCCTTAATTATATTGAATTCTGTTCTAGATCCCTCATTCCCAGGGGTAGAATTTGTAGCTGTAATTACATAACTACTGGGGTTAGGATATAAAAACATAATCAGAAGAATACTACAGAAACACTAAAGCCATGTTCTGAATCCATTTACTCTAGATGTGGGCTCACTAATACACACGCGCCAGAATGCAAGCACTGTGATTCTTGTGCTTTACATACTAATAAGTCTTATCAGCACTTGTTAGACCATATTTACTTTTACTAATGCATTTTGTATGGCATTCCTCAGTCACCTGTAGATTATAAGCACCATATGTTGAGGATATGAAGAGGTTCCTATACCATTTCAGGAATAATTGACAGTTAATATCTTGATAGAAAAGGAAACAAAAAAAAGCTAAAACTTAAATGAATTACTTAATATATCTCATCCATTAAGTGAAGACAAGCTCCAACAAACATCTCTACATTTTTCAACAACTCCTTTAGCTCTCATAAATATTGTAATAATTGATGCTAAATCAGATGACTGGAGGCTATTAAGTAAGCACTTAATTGTGTACATTGTTTCCTCTGGAAAGCAAGCACAAGAGAATGAAATAGAGATTTAAAAGACTCTTGCCCCAAATGGTTAAAATAAATCAAAACTAAAAGGGTGCTTCAGCTATGATGAAATTCATCTGGGTAAAACCTCTTAATCTATCTATAGATCTATCTATATAGTAGAGAGATTATGTACACTCTTTCACCTCTATTTTACTGTTTTTAAATGGTCTTTCAAAAGAACTATACATAAGCATAAGAAGGAAAAAAAAAGAAAAACACGTGGAATATGTGTCCTAGGCAGCTTATTTTGATTTATAAGTCAAGTAATTATGAATCTTGGTTAAAACAAGTAAAATTTAAATTGAATTCCACTTGGATTCTGTCTGTGGAACTACAGCAGAATCAAACATGTGTTTGCTTAAAGCCAACACTCCTAGTTCTGTGACAGCAAATCAAAAGGAAAAAATAAAGAATAGGCTTTTTACTTACAAATATTTCTTGATGATTTCTGAGAGGAAGCAAAGTTTGCCATTCCAGTTTTGGGGATATTGATTATTTTAAGTTGGTTGTTTTAGAATTCAGAGAGAGAAACCTGCTTAAAGAAAGTTACCTTAGTACACATGAACTAAATTTGGCAGACAGGGATTGTTCAAGCAAAAGTCTGTTGGATTCCCCTGTGTCCCATTGTTTCAGGGTGTCCTGGCAAGAACTTGTTTACCAAATGTTAGCTCTTTCTCATCTACCTGTCAATTGCCTACTTGTCCTTTGAAGTTTCAGACCCTTGACTCCCTCTCTTTAGTCCAGAATGGCATATGAACTTCAACTGCCCAATTTGTACTGGGTACCCTATTCTTATAGAGCCTCCATATGTAAACACATAATAAATATTCTCCTGTTAATCTCTCATGTCAATTTGATTGTTATTCCAGCCAGAATAATTTAGAAAGGTAGAAAGGAAAATTATTTTTATGACCCTACAATTCTAAGTGAATTATTATTCTATCAGCTTGGACATGTGGACAAGGACTACGGCAAGGAGTGATTTTAGATCTAATACAGCATTTGTTTAGTAAGAGAAGTTGATTTATGCCAATTTGTTGTTTGATGTGCTGTGTAACTAACACTGAAGATATATAGAGACAAATAATTTCAATGTTGTTTAAAATGTGGTTATAAACTGTGACTGGTTTTCTACCACATCAAAACAATCAATTCTAGTCAATGCCAATCCTGCTTTCATAATATATGTTGAATCTACCTCCTATTTTCATTACTTGTACCAATATCATAGTTTCAAGCCCTCATCATTTTCATTTGGAATTTTGGAGCAGTTTCCTAACTGTCCCTTCTATCTACAGTCTTTCCCCATTCTAATTAAGCCTGCACTTCTCCACTAAATTAGTTTTCTTAAAGCACACATATGATCAAATCACCTTTGTACCCCAAAACCGTTCCTAGTTCTCCAATTTTTTAAATTACTGAAACTTTCTTGCTTTTTTAGACTATTAGCTCCCTCCCGTAAAGGGCACTGTAGTATTTATTTTTATACCATCTAATGTATGGAATATCGTAGTTGCTCATTACATGTTAATTGAATAAATTAATGTAGGTGCTTCCCACATCTATTTATGCAGCCTAGAATTCTCTGGATAAGTCATACCCTTCCATATGCCTGCAGAGCCATCTCCTGCTAGCACTACAAATTTAAAATAAACCAAATTTATCTCCTGTCCTTTTCTTTAACACCTACTAGCAAAATCTTCCATCACTGTTAATGGCACCACCATCCTCACAGTTCCCCAGGCTCAGCATTTCATAAGTATATAGTTGGTTGTAATATATCCAGAAAGGCATTTTTTTCACATTTGTGTCATCTTTTTCATCTCCGTTGCTTCTGTCCTAATTCTAGTCCTTAATATCTCTCATATGAGCCCTTACAATAGCTCCCTAACTGCCTCCACGCCCATCATCTATTTCCAACTTTCAAATTTGTTATTCATGTTTCTGCCAGGTTAAGCTTCATACCAAAATCCTATCACATCATTCCCCTGCTCTGGAAAAACTTCAGTGAGTCTTATCACCTAGGGAAATAAGTTCCATTTCCTTTGGCTTATATTTAAGTCTCTCCATTGTCTGATAATGTTCCATCCTTCAGGCCTTACCTCTCCTATCTCAATGCAAGTTCCATCTAATTCAGCTAACTAATCCTGCCCACTAGTTTCCAAATCTGTCTTCCACTTTTCCCTTATAGTTTTTTTTTTTAACATACCATTTTCTCTCTGTCAAATGCATTGTTTGATCTCTAGTTGGCCAAATCATTTAAAGACCTGCAGAAATGCAACATATTCCACAAAATCTTCTGTGATCCTCACAGTAGGAAGTACAATTTTTAATCTGAATTAGTGTGGCTTTTTTGCTTACTATGTTTCTTATGATACTCATCATGTTCTACCTTCTTTTCAGTAATGAGCTGTCTCCCTTACTAGACTATAAGCACCCTGGAGGCAGAATTTATATCTGATTCACATTTTGTTTTGTTTTGTTTTATTTTACATGACACTTAGTTGAATATTTTGAGTGATCAATAAATATTTTTGAGGGAAGGGATTTGAATGTGTTTATCAAAATACGAAGTACTATTGAGATATCCAGATGATACATTAGAGATAGCAGACAGAAACAGAGGAGAGTTGCAATCATGTTGATAATCTTTGGGATATATCCTCTCATCAGCATATTTACAGAATAAATGCACTAGAGTAACATTGATAACATTGAGTTATCATTGATATAATACACTTGAAAAATGTGTAACCTTTTAAATGCTAATAGTATAGGCTTTAGGTTTATCTACATTTAGGTTTACCAAGCATATAAGCCATTTGAAACACACTTTTAAATGAGGCAAGGGGAAGTAAAGAAGATTTTAGATGTTTATACTATATATTTTTCACTGTTTATGTTTACTATCAAATAGTAAAAGATGACACGTAAAAGTGGCATGTGCATGTCTTTATAGAACATATTAGGGGATGTAGTATGTATTTTATATATACATAGTCATCTTAATACTTATAAAATAGAGAAAAAACATCCTTTACAAAAATAAACTCCAACCCCGTAAAATAGATTACCCAAAGCAATTATAAAGTGTAATAATATGCCATTTGAATGATTAATCATTACGTTAGAATCATTACCCCAATATATGTGGATTACCCTGTAGCTGTAACATCTACAGTTAGTTCTCCCAACTAGATTAAAGCTCTTCAATATAAACTATTTTTGGACTACTCTTAAGCAAAACTGTGTAGAGTTTCTCAATAATTTTCAGTTGAGCAAATATATAATGAAGTGTCTTTTAGATAGGATCACAAGTCTTGTACCCCCCCAATGTGTCTTCTGCATTTTTATTTCTATAATATGATTTAATCACATACCTAGTGTAATCTATGACTCACCAGAAGAGTGTTCTTATAATTTTATTTAATGGGGGCATTTATAATTAGAGTCTATGAAATTTTCCAGAGAAATAACATTTCATTCTAAACTTTCAGCTATGTGGCAACTTGAATTGTTTAACATTGTGCCATGGTTTTGCTTGGGTCATATTGAAATACTTCTGTAGTACTTCCAGAATTGCATTAAATAATTAATGTACTACAACACTGTAAGGGAACATGAAGATTAATGTTGACATAAAAAGTTTTACGTTTGTAAATGGAAAATTGCTATAGATTTCTTATTTATTCTTTAATATTTGGAATTGTGAAAGGGTCAGAGTTTCATTATAAAATCTTAATATGGCACAGCTAGTGAATTTTAGATTTCACAAGAATGTCTATAGGAATTTTATAGGAAAACATATGAAGACTTCTTAACATAAAATATATCAACATACTGTCTTCTGGGAAATATATTTTATTAATGATTTAATTTCGTACTTTTCCACAGGATTTGAGGTTCCAATTAAAACCCTTTGGGGCCATTGTGTTACTGCCTGCTAGTGCTTAATCTTCACTGAAAGCCTCATCACTTATTTTAAAACTAGAGAAGAATGAGGTAAGGAGAAAAGCAATGAAATGCAACATAACACATCTTTCAAAGTAAGGAGAAGTAGCTTTTTAAAAACGATCTAAGATCAGTGACATTCAGAAATTATTTGCTGAACACTAAATGTACTCAAGTGTAGCATCTCAATTCCAAGGACTCTATGTCTTCTGTTATGAAATAAATCACACATACTTATTTTTCTTATTGGCATTGCAGTAGCCTAAGGTAATAATTATTAATGGCACTGATATACTGCAAATGGTAATTTGGATTGCAAAATTAATCTTTTGCTTTATCTCATAGAGATTCTATGATGCTGTGGTACAAAAATGATAACTATGACTAACATTCTTAAATGTTATTTTTAAAAACAGGCACAATTCTAGTCTTATTCTCATAACACAACATGTCTAGATTCGCTTATATCATGGAGTCATACTTAACAGCTTTCTGCACAGTCCATTATGATGTCCTTTAATTCTCATGTTGCTGATTCGTCACTTTTGAAATATTTAGTCTGACAATTCTTTGGAGTGTTATGTTGTAGTGAGTAACAAAGCATTTATCAAAGGGATGATAATAATCAGAGGTATCATTTAAAGATACAATACCAGGGCGGACGGTTAGCTCAGTTGGTTAGAGTGCAGTGCTCTTAACAACAAGGTTGCCGGTTCATTCCCCTCATGGGCCACTGCGAGCTGTGCCCTCCACAATTAGATTGAAACAACTACATGACTTACAGCTGATGTATGCTGGAAAAACACACGTTTAAAAATAATAATAAAAAAATAAAGATGCAATATCAGTCCTTAAATCCAAATGGAATGAAACATGTAGGTATAAAAAGAGAGTAAAAAAATATCCATGTTTTTCCTCTGTAGTCTCTAATAACAGGAAGCTTTTCATTAAAGTAAAAGCTTGAGTAAACAATTATTTGCTAAAAAAGATATTTCATACCCAAATGAATTGATATGAAATGTTTATATTCATTTCAATTGGACGGACTTATTTAAGATGACCTTTATTTTATTAATTCTGGATTGCTAAAGTATGAACAAGTAATAGTAAAGTTATTATTTTTTATTTTTTTAATTTACTGAGATGACAATTGTTAGTAAAATTACATAGATTTCAGGTGTACAATGCTGTATTACATCATCTATAAATTCCATAGTGAGTCAGTTCTCCTTCCATCACCATATATTTGATCTCCCTTATCCTCATCTCCCACGCCCCACCACCCTTACCTTCTGGTAACCACTAAACTATTGTCTGTGTCTATGAGTTTCTGTTTCTCATTTGTTTGTCTTGTTCGATTGTTGTTTTTGGTTTATATACCACATATCAGTGAAATCATATGGTTCTCTCCTTTTTCTGTCTGACTTATTTCGCTTAGCATCATACTCTTAAGATCCATCCATGTTGTCACAAACGTTCCTATATCAGCTTTTCTTACCGCCGAATAGTATTCCATTGTGTATATATACCACAACTTCTTTATCCATTCATCTATCGAAGGACATTTTGGTTTTTTCCATGTCTTGGCCACCATAAACGAAGCTGCAATGAACATTGGAGCACACGTGTGTTTAAGGGTAAATGTTTTCAGATTTTTAGGGTAGCTACCCAGGAGAGGGATTGCTGGGTCATATGGTAATTCTATTCGTAATTTTTTGAGGAGCCTCCACACTGACTTCCATAACGGCTGCACCAGTCTGCATTCCCATATGAGGGCGCCTTTTTCTCCACAACCTTTCCAACACTTGTTACTATTTGTCTTGTTGATAGCCATTCTGACTGCGGTGAGGTGATATCTCATTATGGTTTTTATTTGCATTTCTCTGATGATTAGTGATGTTGAGCATTTTTTCATATGTCTATGTGCCATTTGTATGTCCTCTTTGGAGAAATGTCTCTTCAGGTCCTCTGCCCATTTTTCAATTGGGTTGTTTGTTTTTTTTGTTGTTGAGCTTCATGAGTTCCATGTATATTTTGGATATTAGCCCCTTGTCGAAGGCACTGTTTGCAAAAATCTTCTCCTATTCAGTTGTCTGCCTCTTTATTTTGTTGATGGTTTCCTTTGCTTTGCAAAGGTTTTAAGTGTCATAGTACCATTCGTTTATTTTAGCTTTTACTTCCATTGCCTTTGGAGTAAAATTCATAAAATGCTCTTTGAACCCAAGGTGCATAAGTTTAGTACCTATGTTTTTTTCTATGCAGTTTATTGTGGCAGGTCTTATGCTTAAGTCTTTGCTCCATTTTGAATTAACTTTGGTACATGGTGACAGATAGCAGTCCAGTTTCATTTTTTTGCACGTGGCTATCCATTTCTCCCAGGTCCATTTATTGAAGAGGCTGTCTTTCCTTCATTGTATGTTTTTAGTTTCTTTGTCAATAATTATCTGTCCATTTTATGTGGTTTTATTTAGGCTTCTCAATTCTATTCCGTTGGACTATGTGTCTGTTTTTCTGCCAATACCATGCTGTTTTGATTATTGTAGCCCTGGAGTACAAGCTAAAGTCAGGCAGTGTGATACCTCCAGTATTGTTCTTTTTTCTTAAGATTGTTTCGCTATTCGGGGTCTTTTGTGGTTCCAAACAAATCTGATGATTTTTTGTTCTATCTCTTTAAAAAATGTCATTAGGATTTTGATGGGGATTGCATTAAATCTGTATAATGCTTTGGGAAACATGGACATTTTAACTATGTTGATTCTTCCAATCCATGAGCACGAAATGTCTTTCCATTTCTTTGTGTCTTCTTCAATTTCTTTCAAAAATGTTTTATAGTTTCAGCATATCGGTCCTTCACACCCTTGGTTAAGTTTATTCCTAGGTATTTTATTCTTTTTGCTACAATTGCAAAACAATTTTTTTTGTATTTCTTTTTCTTAGATTTCATTGTTAGTATATAGGAATGCAGTGGACTTTTGTACATTGATTTTGTAGTCAGCAAGTTTACTGCATTCGTTGATTGTTTCTAATAGCTTTCTGGTTGAGTCTTCAGGGTTTTCTATATATAGCATCATGTCATCTGCAAACAGTGATAATTTAACTTCTTCATTCCCAATTTGGATGCCTTTTATTTATTTCTCTTGCCTGATTGCTCTGGCAAGGACTTCCAACACTATGTTGAAAAGCGGAGGTAATAGGGGACAGCCCTGTCGTTTTCCTGAACTTAGAGCAAAGGGCTTCAATTTTTCACCGTTAATTATGAGATTAGCTGAGATCTTGTCATATATGACCTTTATTATGTTAAGGTATTTCCCTTCTATACCTATTTTTTAAGTGTTTTAATCATAAATGAATGTTGTATCTTGTGAAATGCTTTTTCTGCATCAATTGATAAATCATGTTATTTTTGTCCTTTATTTTGTTTATGTGATTTATCATTTGTGTGATTTATCACATTGATGGATTTGTGGATGTTGAACCAGCCTTATGCCCCAAAGATGAATCCCACTTGGTCGTGATGAGTAATCTTTTTAATTCTTTGTTGTATTCGATTAGCTAGAATTTTATTTAGAATTTTTTGCAGCTGTATTCATCAGAGATATTGATCTGTATTTTTCTTTTTTGTGTTGTCTTTTCCAGGTTTTGGTATCAAGGTAATGTTGGCCTCACAAAATGAGTAAGGGAGTACTGTCTCTTTTTCAATTTTTTGGAAGAGTTTGAGTAGGGTTGGTATTAGATCCTCTTTGAAAGTTTGGTAGAATTCCCTAGTGAAGCCATCTGGTCCTGGACTTTTGCTTTGGGAAGGTTTTGGATGACTGATTCAGTTTCATTACCGGTGATAGGTCTTTTTAGATTTTCCAGTTCTTCATGGTTCAGCCTTGGAAGGTTATATGTTTCTCAAAACTTGTCCATTTCATCTAGGTTATTGAATTTGGTGGCATATAGTCCTTCATAGTATTCTTGCATGATCCTTTGTATTTCTGTGGTGTTCGTGATAACTTCCTTTTTTTCCTATCTGATTTTGTTAATTTGTATCTTCTTTCTTTTTATCTTAGTGAGTCTAGGCACGGGTTTGTCAATTTTGGTAATGTTTTCTAAGAACCAGCTGTTTGTCACATTAATTTTTTTATTGTCTTTTTGTTCTCTATTTCATTTAGTTCTGCTTTGATTTTTGTTATTTCCTTTCTACTGCTGACCTTGGGTTTCATTTGTTCTTATTTTTCTAGTTCTTTAAGATGTAACATGAGGTTATTTATTTCGGATTTTTCTTGTTTTTTGAGATAGGCCTGTAATGATATAAATTTCCCTCTCGGTAAGGGGGATCAAATATATGGTGATGGAAGGAGAACTGACTCTGGGTGGTGAACACACAATGGGATTTATAGATGATGTAATACAGAATTGTACACCTGAAATCTATGTAAATTTACTAACAATTGTCACCCCAATAAATTTAATAAAAAAATTGCTTTCGCTGCATCCCAAAAATTTTGGTAAAATTTATTTTCATTGTTATTTGTTTCTATGTATCTTTTGATCTTTACTCTAATTTCTTCTTTGACCCAGTCGGTCTTTAAAACTATGTTGTTTAATCTCCATGTATTTGTGTTTTTTCCTGCTTTCTTTTTGCAGTAGATATCCAATTTCAAAGCCTTGTGATCAGATCCTCAAGTCTTTTTTTATCCTGTTGTTTGATTCTGTTTCAAACCCTTCTGTTGGCTATTATTGTTATTATTATTATTATTATTATTGGTACCATTTTTATTGTTTCTGACTTGACTAAAGATTCTTTTGTAGCATCTTATCAAAGAAAAAACATTATTATCTGCATTGAAAATTGTGTTAGGGGAGCATTCTCTTACTTTAGCTAACATGTTTTTGTTTGTACCATTAACTGTGAGTAATTTAGGTCTACAGAAAATAAAATGTATTCCTGTGACTTACATGTTTATTTTCAGTAAGTCCTCATCAGTGAGATGAAAACATAATAAAGAAAAATCCCCGGATTTCTTCTCTTTCACAGTAAGTAAATACAGCCATTTCTAAGTAATATTTTCCATTTTTGATGTACATGACCAAGAAGGCAATTTGTCAGACTTTATTATTACCTATTTCTTTTCTTTTTTTTTATGATTACTTATTTCTTAGACCCATTTGACTTCCACCAAAGTTTTTCTCCCTGATTTTTTGGCTTTAAGATTTGCTTTTGAATTCATTTTGTATTCACAAGTGATGTGCTTGACAGATATGGTACAAGGATTTTTATACATTCAGTAGAGTGTTTAAAAAATTACTCACTTTGATTATGAGACAGTTTATTGTCCTTTGTGCAAAGTAACAAGCCATTCTGTATGGGTGAAAGATCTTGATTTGAGTGTTTTCAGTGTGCAACTCCTTCATGGCTGAAAGATTCTAGTGATTTCAATTTTTCTATCACCCATACAAATCCTGTATCTACATACAGTTTCTGACTATAATAGATAGTGATTTATTGTTCAATTATTAGTTGAAATGTCTCTATTACCAATACTGCTCCATCCTTTCACGACCTCCCCACCATCATTTACACAGCGGCCATCAGAAAGAAATTATTACTTGGCAATAAAACATCATTGCAGATTTTTGTATAATCTTGGGCTCTCCATCAGCTTATTTTAAATTCTTTGAGTTTTAACATATCCCTCAAGTTTAAAGATATTATGTATAGCAACTATTAATGTCAATTCTAAATGTAAATGGTTATAGATTTGGATAAATATCTTACAGTGAATTTTAAGGATTCATTCTTGGGGTGTTCTATCATGAATTAATAAGCCAGATTCTTACAATAGAAAAGCTATTACCCTGGGAGTGAGCTACTTATGTTGACATTTTGGAACTATTACAGTTCTGTTTAGACAAATTTTGTCTAAACAGTGTTAACATAATAAAACAGTGTTAACATAATAGTTTCACAGCAGGGGAAAATCTGACTCAATGCCCTTCTCAGTGAAATAAATAGATTGGATAATGAAAAATCCTCATTGACAATGGGAAACACCCTGATACATTCACAATTACAGCATTCTTCTTAATCCAGTATCTCATTAGATGTCATCACATTTGCAATTCTCATATTGACCTGCATTAATTGGAGCTATTCTTGCTCTCATTTTGAGAACTGTGAAATGAAAAATAATTTATTTCTTCAATGTCACATGTCATATCTATGTTAGACGATGAAATAAAAATGTGTCATTGTAGATGATGTGTGAGCAGTTTCTGTCATTAATCTCAGTCAGTTCTCTTAACGACTAAATAACTGCTTATGACAAATCAATGAACATAGCTACCAATTCAAATCTAACACAGGGAAAGCAGTAATAATTGATACTTAGCAGATTAATGGTGCTTGACATTTTATGAAGTATTTCCTCACTCATTATTTCATTTGTTTCTCAGAACAACCTTAGAAGCAGGTAAGGTAGATATTTTTATCCTCATTTTATAGGTGTGGAATGTAAAACTCAGAGAGGTTAAAGTACTTCTCCAAAGTAATAGAGTTAGGAAGTGGAAGAGCCAGGATTCTAATGTAGATTTTTTTGCCTCCAAACACAGTGATGTTGATACTAAAATATAGTGTCAATCAAGAACTTATCATTTGTCTCCAAACAACTAAATGTTCTTGTCAGATACAAACATCATTTATCAGATGATCATTTTCATTTTAGTTAAGCACCTCTTGTTCACAAAACTATGGACAGTAAGAAAAAAAATATAGTAAGAAAACATATATGTTCGAAACTCAAATATTCAGTTGTATCTGAGTATTTGATCTATGCTGTTATTTATACCCCGATGAGCTTTCATATGTTATTAAGCTTTCTAAGATGAACATTATTAACCATATTTTATGTGTGAGGAAACAGACTTAAAGTGGTTTAATAACTTACCTCAGATTGCACAGTTTGTAACAGTGCAACCAGTATTCAAACCAGTATCTGTTTGTCTTCCAAGGCTTTGGTCCTTCTTAAGCAAAGTAAACTATCAAGAAAAGAGTTATTTTCTTGATGGTGGGAATCCTTTCTCAAAATATACATATGTAAGGTCTTCATGTTATACCTTGTAACTGTATTACAATTTTATTTGTCAATAATACCTCAATAAAGTTGGAAAAAGTTATGTTGATATTATATGCTTCCTCTGACAGGCACTATTTATATATTTCATATATAAACATTTTTGTTAACATAACTAACTCTAAATGGGATTTCTCAGATACTTCATAATTCAAGATAAGAAGTATCTTGCAGAGCTTAAGGTTTATTGGGAGAGAGTTGATGATAAGTGTGAAATATATTCATACTTTATTCTATATTTTAGAATAAATGTGGAATAAATCTTTGCTGAGAGTTTGTGTGAAACACTCTGCTGATCCCTGAGGATAGAGAAATGTTTAAATCATGGTTCTTTCCCTTAAGAAGCTAATAGGAAATCCATTCACTCATTTATTAATGAACTATTTATTGAGCATCTAATAGAAAGATGGGTGCAGAAAAAAAAAAGAGGTGTATATCTACTTCAATAGTTCAATCACTCATAAAATAGAAGAAGGGACTTACTTTCTGTAAGCCTGTAGTCATTTTAGTTTTTCATTTTTGAAGTTCTAAGACAAGTTAAACATATCAGTTATAGTAAAATCACTTTTGAAATACTCATAAAGAGTAACATTATTTTCACTTATTCATGCTGCAAAATGAATGTACATTAAGAGTCACCATCTGCCCCAGTTTTGCTTAGTGACACAGTGTTGTCAAGATTGTTAATTACGAAGGTCAGAACGGTTTGTGGATAGTTGAACTTCAATGTGACGTCTTGGACCAATTTACACATTGAAGAAAATGTAATTGAGTCTTACGGTAATATATGTATGTGCCCATTTTAACTTATCCTAATAATCTGTTTATCTGGTCAAGCAAACAAAATGCTCTGTGAAATTGCCTACTTTCATGTCCTGAGTTTTGTAAATCAATGAGTCAATAGCTCAAAGGGGGATGAAATTAACCCATAATAAAAGTACCAGGTTAAAAGCACCCATAAATGTCTCTTGTATTCCTCCTTATGTATAAAATTTTAATCTTAGATCTCTGTTTTGTTAACAGAGATTGAGAAATTAGATAATTATTTTCTTTATATGCTCCTAGTAATAATACTTTACTTAGTATGAGAATTTCAAAACATAGTAAGGAAACCTTGAGACATTCTAAGATTTTTGTGTGTGTGTTTTTTTTTGTGTGTGATTTTTTTACCATTGCTGGTGTCAATGTGTCAATAAAAGTTGGAATGTCTGATTCTTTCTAATCCTCAAATGCTTATAAAGTTACACATTTTATTTACACTTTTAAAATGTATATTTAATTATTTTCTTCTGTGAACATCAATATTTTTTTTTCTGCTCAGTGGATGAATATTGAGTAGTGCAACTTGCCAGCTCTCTACTGGAGAATTGGGATCTGGCATCCCCTCCACTTTCAAAACACGCTCAAGCAAGCCTCCTTGTTCACATAGGGCTCACATTTAAAAGCAAACTCAAAATATCTTCAAACAACATGCGGCACCCTGCTTTATGTACTTAAAGAAGGTCAGCAGTCTTTCTCATGCCAAGGAAAGCATATGATTTAAATTTCATAACATGGTTTAATCTAAAACTTGCAAAATGTTTTTATTTGACCGGAAAGTTAAAGGAGAAAGAGTTATTGCTGTTTGCATATGTAAACTCAGTACGTTCAGTAACATTTCTCTAACAAGTACAAATTGTAGCATTCTCCATGGTCTGCAATGTAATTTTTAAAAAGTTATTCGGCTTTCAAAATGATGTTTTTTACTTTGTGATAAAATAGCTTTCCCACCAATCAAATAAAGAATGTTTGAAACTCCATGGTAAATAGCAGTAGGTGGGGAAAAAAAACAACCTCATGAATATATACAAGCACAGCATGTTTAGGTTCTTAATTTCATTACTGTAAATTTATTTCGATTTGTCTCTGGAACACAGCAGGAACAGAAGTGGGAGATTGTATACAAGAGAACAAAAATAGCTCATTTGAGTGCATCAGTTTCTGTAGATGTAAATTAAGCTCTCTTTAGTTTCAAAGTTTAGATAGTTTTAAAAGTAAGTTATTTGATCTCCCTCTTGTTACCAGTGACATGTTTCCATCTATTAACTTGCGTTTATGCTTTCTACTTTGGGACATGCCAATTTGCACAAAGAGGAAAGAGCCTGAACCAAATTTTAAAAACTTCTCCAATTCCCTTTGTGTGAAACAGGACTCTAATCACAGTCCAAATGGAGGGCAGGGTGTTCTAGTTTTATCTTTTACATTTTTTCTGTTATTTTTAAATAAAAAATTATATATATTTAAGGTGTGCAACATGATGATTAGATATACGTATACATGAGGAAATTATTACTACTATATTCATTACAGCATTATTGACAACATTCAACATATGGAAACAACCTAAGTGTCCCTGAATGGATGAATGGATAAAGAAGTTGTGAGATATCTATATCTGTATCTGTATCTGTATCTTTATTTGTATCTGCATCTGAATCTATATATCATCTACATCTACATCTATCTATCTATCTATCTATATATCTATATATATCTATCTATCTATCTATCTATCTATCTATATATATATATATATATATATATATATATATATATATATTTATATCTAAAATATTATTCAGCCTTAAAAAAGATGATCTTCTCATTTGTGACAACTTTGACGACATTACACTAAGTGAAATAAGCCAAACACAGAAAGAAATATATTGTATTATCTCACTTATACGTGGAATCTAAAAAAAGTTGAACACATAGAAGGAGAGAGTAGAACGATGCTTACCAGGGGCAGGGAGGTGGGAGAAATGAAGATATATTGGTCAAAAGGAGCATTGAAGTGACAAGTATAATCAGTTAGAGTTGTCAGCCGAGTTGCCTAGTGTTTTTTACAACAGAATGACTTAAGCTACTTCAACCTAACAGAATGAAAAGTATAAAATCTCGTATTTTGGGCATTTATATGTCTTCTTGGGAGAAGTATCTGTTCTGGTCCTCTGCCCATATTTTCAGTTGGATTGTTGTTGTTGTTTGTTTTTGTTTTTGTTTTTGTTTTGAGCTACATGCATGAGTTCTTTATAAAGCTTAGATGTTAGCCTCTTATCAGAGGTGTTATTTGCAAATAACTCCGAGTCAGTTGGTTGCATCCTTTGTTTTGTCTTTTGCTGTACAGAGGAATTTTAGTTTGTACAGTCCCATTCATTTATTTTTACTTTTGTTTCCCTTGCCTTTGATGTCAAATTCATAAACTCCTCTCTAAACCCAAGGTCCGTAAGTTTAGTAAACAGTTTTTCTTCTATGCAATGTATTGTTCCAGGACTTATATTTAGCACTTTGATTCATTTTCAGTTAATTTTGATGTATGGTGACATATAGCAGTCTAGCTTCATTCTTTTGCATGTGGCTTTCCAATTTTCTGAGCAGCAGTTTTTGAAGAGGCTGTCTTTTCTCCATTGTATGTTTTTTTGCCCTTTGTCAAAAAGTATTTGCATATATATATATATATATATATATATATATATATATATATATATATATATATATTTTTTTTTCCCCCTGGGTTCTCAATTCTATTCCATTGGTCTGTGTGTCTCTTTTTCTGCCAATTCCAGGCTGTTTTGATTACTGTTGATTTGTAGTGTAATTTGAAATCAGGGACTGTGATACCAAGGCCTTGTTTTGTTTTTTTGTTTGTTTTTTGTTTTTGTTTTTGTTTTACTTTAGGGTTGCTTTGCCTGTTTGGGATCTTTTGTGATTTTATACAAATATGATGATTTTTTTTTTGTTCTATTTCTTTAAAAAATGCTGTTGGGATTTTTATGGGGCTTGCATTAAATCTGTATATTTCTTTGGGTAATATGACCATTTCAACTATGTTGATTCTTGCAATCCATAAACACAGAGTATCTTTCCATTTATTTGTGTCTTCTTCAATTTCTTTTAAGAATGTCTTATAGTTCTCAATGTATAGGTCCTTCACATCCTTTGTTAAGTTTATTTCAAGCTATTTTACTTCTTTTTTTGCAATTGCAAAATAAATTGTTTTTTACATATTGTTTTCTGAAATTTCATTGTCAGTATATAGGAACATAATGGATTTTTATGCATTGATTTTGTACACTGCAAATTTATGGTACTTATTTATTGTTTCTAATAGTTTTTGTTTAGTGTAGTTTTCAGAGTTTTCTATATAAAAACATGTCATTTGCAAATAGTGACAATTTGACTTCTTCATACCCAATTTGGATGACTTTTATTTCTTTATCTTGCCTAATTGCTCAGGCTAGGACTTCCAATTCTATGTTGAATAACAGTGGTGACAGGGGGTATCCTTGTCTTGTTCCTGATCTTAGATGAAAAGCTATCAGTTTTCCACCATTAAGTATTATATTAGCTGAGGGTTTGTTGTATATTCCTTTTATTATGTTGAGGTACTTTCTTTCTATACCCATTTATTAAGCATTTAAATTATAAATAGATGCTGTATTTTGTCAAATGCTTTTTCTGCATATATTGATAGGATCATATGACTTTTTCCTTTATTATGTTTATGTAGGGTATCACATTTATTGATTTGTGTATGCTGAACCATCCTTGTACCCTTGGAATGAACCCGACTTGATTGTGATGCAAAATCCTTTTAATCGATTGCTGTATTCAATTTGCTAATATTTTGTTTAGGATTTTTCCATCTACATTCATCAGAAATATTAGTCTGTAGTGCTTTTTATGTGTATGTTATCCTTACAAGGTTTTGGTATCACGATAATGTTGACCTCATACTATGAGTTAGAAAGTATTGCCTCTTCAATTTTTTTGGAAGAGATTGAGGAGGACAAATATTAAATCATCCCTGAATGTTTGGTAGAATTCACTACTGAAGCCATCTGGCTCAGGACTTTTGCTTTTGGGGAGGTTTTCAATGATTGTTTCAATATCCTTACTGTTGATCAGTCTATTTAGGTTTTCCAAATCTTCTTGATTCAGTCTAGTAAAGTTATATATTTCTAAGAACTTCTCCATTTCTTTTAGGTTATTTAATTTTGAGGCATACAGTCCTTTGTAGTATTCTCATGTGATCCTTTGTATTTCTGTGGTGTATGTCATTATCCTCAATTTCTGATTTTATTTGTGACTTTTCTTTTTTTTCCTTAATGAGTCTACTGAATTTTATTAATTTTTTTTCATTTTTGAATTGGGTTGTTTTATTGTAGGAATTCCTTATACATTCTGGATACCAATCCCTTACCAGATAAATGATGTGCAAATATTTTCTCCCATTTTGTGATTGTCTCTTCACTCTTAATATTATCCTCTGATGCAGAAAGGTTTTTAAGTTCAATTTATCTGTTTTTTCTTTTTTTTATTTTATTAGTTTCAGGTGTACAAGACAAGGTAATACTTAGACATTCATCATTTATATCCCTCACACTGTGAACCTCCCTCCCCCCATCCACTATCCCTCCGACCTCGCACCAAGCCATCACATTATATATATATATATGTATATATATATATATATATATATATATATATATATATATATATATATATGTAATTATAATTTGCATTCATTAATGTTTAGCTTCTGGTGTACAGTGCCATGAATTTTATTAATCTTTTGAAACAACCATCTCTTTATTGAATTAATTTTTCCTATTGTCTCTTTGTTCTCTGTTTCTTTTTATTCTGCTCTAATATTTAGTATTTCATTCCTTCTGCTGACATTGGGTTTCATTTCTTCTTCTTTTTCTAGTTCCTTCAGATATAATGTTAGGTTATTTATTTGGGTTTTTTTCTTGTTTCTTGAGATAGGCCTGTAATGAAATAAATTTCCCTCTTAATACTGCCTTCATAGCATCTTAATAATTTTGATATGATTTATTTTCATTCTCATTTGTTTTTATGTATCTTCTTAATCTATGCTCTTATTCTTTGACCCAGTTGTTCTTTAAAAGTATGTTGTTTAATCTCCACATTTGTGTTTAATCTCCAAATTTGTGTTTTTTTCCCCCTTTCTTTTTGCAGTTGATCTCCACTTTCAAAGCCTTGTGGTTGGAGAATGTGCTTGGTATGATTTCAATCTTCTTAAATTTGTGGAGGCTGGTTTTGTGTCCCAACATATGATCTATCCTTGAGAATGTTCCATGCACCCTAGAAAAGAATGTGTAGTCTGGTGTTCTCAGATGTGAGGCTCTGTAATGTCAATTATGTCCATTTATTCTAATATGTCACTTAAGGCTGATATTTCCTTATTGATTTTCTATTTGGATGATCTATCCATAGCTGTCAGTGGCATATTTAGATCACCTACTATAATTGTGTTTTTGTCAGTTTCACCATTTAGTTCTGTTAGTAGTTGCTTTAGATATTTTGGTGCTGTCTGATTGAGAGCATATATATTAAGTGTTATGTCTTCTTGATGTATTGCCCTGTTTATTATTAAATGTCCATCTTTGTTTCTTGTTACCTGCTTTATGATGAAGTCCATTACACCAGACATAAGCATGGTTACACCCTCCTTTCTCTGGATGCCATTTGTATTGAGTGTCATTTTCCACCCTTTCACTTTGAGTCTATATTTGTCCTTGTAGGTGAGATGTGTCTCTTGAATGCAGCGTGGTGTTGGGTTTTGTTTTTTTACCTAATCTGCTAGTCTGTGCCTTTTTATTGGTGAGTTCAGGCCATTTACATTTAGGGTGATTATTGATATATGAGAATTTCCTGTACCTATTTTATCTTTTGTTTCCTGGTAGCTCAGGGTGGTTCTGTCGGTTATATTTTTTTAAAGATTTTTAACAGGTGAAGGGGAACAGGACTTTATTGGGGAACTGTGTGTACTTCCAGGACATTTTTCCAAGTCAAGTTGTTGTCCTTTCAATCTTAGTTGTGGACGGTGCCGTTCAGCTTCAAGTTGTTGTCTTTTCAGTCTTAGCTGTGGAGGGCGCAGCTCAGCTCCGGGTCCAGTTGCCGTTGCTAGTTTTAGGGGGCACAGCTCACCATCTCTGCGGGAGTCAAACCGGCAACCTTGTGGTTGAGAGGACGCGCTCCAATCAGTGGCAGCTCAGCTCAAGGTGCCGTGTTCAACTTTAGTTGCAGGGGGCGGAGCCCACCATCCCTTGCGGGACTTGAGGAATTGAACTGGCAGCCTTGTGGTTGAGAGCCCACTGGCCCATGTGGGAATCGAACCGACAGCCTTTGGAGTTAGGGGCATGGAGCTCTAACCTCCTGAGCCACCGGGCTGGCCACATGTCTGTTATTTTAGTGTGGTAGTATTCTACGATTTTTTTTTCCTTGTGTTTCCTCTTTTTTATGTTATATGTCTCATTTCTAGATTTTATTTGCATGGTTACCATTTAGTTTATGTAAAAGAAAGTTTCATATATACAGTAGTCCTTTTTCTTCAGCATGCGTCTTATCTCCATTCCCCTTTGCAAATTCTCCATTCTTATCTCCATTCCCCTTTGCAAATACCTTCTTCTCTTTTATGTTTTCGTTGTCACAAATTATCCATATTTATGCTGTGAGTTCATTTCTGAGTTGCAGTAGCAATTGTCTTCATCTGTTTTTCTGTTTTATGTATTTACCTTCTTTAACCTTTATGTTATGTTTAAGTGTATAATGCCCTATTCTGAATAGGGGTTGCTATTCCTTGCTTCTCTCTATTAGTTATGTTACTCATAGTTTGGTATATGTTTGTATTTTTGAATCAGGTATATAACCCCCTTTGGTATTTCCTGTAATGTAAGCCTTGTGGTGGGAAATTCCCTCAGCTTTTGTATATCT
Organism: Rhinolophus hipposideros; assembly: GCF_964194185.1. NCBI lineage: Eukaryota > Metazoa > Chordata > Mammalia > Chiroptera > Rhinolophidae > Rhinolophus > Rhinolophus hipposideros. Next base: position 30,432,591 of record NC_138046.1, read on the forward strand.
ATAAAGGTGTTTATTTCTCCTTAATATCTAAAAGATAACTTTGCTAAGTTTATTATTCTAAGTTGGTAATTTCTCTATTTTGGCAGTTTGAATATTTGATTCAATTCCTCCACTAGCTTGTAGAGTTCCTGCTGGAAAATCCAATGATAATCTAATAGAATTTCATTTATAGGTCACCATCTTTTCTCTGGCTGCTTTTAAAATACTTTGTCTTTCATTTTTGACAGTTTTATGTAATGTGCCTTGAAGGCCTTATTTTTATTAGTTTCAGGTGTACAAAGCTACATAATAGTTAGACATTTACACCCGTCACAAAGTTATAAACTTCCCCCAAACTACTACCCCTCTGACATCATATATAACTGTGATAATACCAATGACTATATTCCCTATGCTATAGTTTACATCCTGTGATTATGTGTGTGTGTGTATTTTACATCCTGTCACTGTGTGTGGGCACACACATACAAGGTCTGAAAATTATATTTGCAAACTTGTTGCAATGATGTTACTAATCTTTTTTGAAATCAGAGGGATTATTCATTGTGAATTTGTACCAACTAAACAATTAACCAAGTTTACTATTTGGAAGTGCTGAAAAGGCTGCATGAAAAAGTTAGATGATCTGAACTTTTTGCCAACAATTCATGGTTCTTGTGACAACAATGCACCAGTTCACATGGTACTGTCCATGAGGGTTTTTTTTTAGCCAGGAAACAAATAACTGTATTGGAACATCCTCCTTACTCACCTGATCTGGCCCCCAATGACTTCTTCCTTTACCCAAAGATAAAGGAAATATTGAAAGGAAGATATATTGATGGCATTCAGGACATCAGGTGTAATACAACAACAGCTCTGATGGCCATTGAAGAGAAAGAGTTCCAAAATTGCTTTGAATGTTGGACTAGGCACTGGCATCAGTGCACAGTTTCCCAAGGGGAGTACTTCGATGGTGACTGTAGTGATATTCAGCAATGAGGTATGTAGCACTCTTTCTAGGATGAGTTTGTGAACATAATTTTCAGAACTTGTGTGTGTGTGTGTGTTTATAATTATAGTTGACATTCAATATTATTCTACTTTAGTTTCAGGTGTATAGTGCAGTGGTCAGGTATCTATACAGTCTATGAAATGATTTTTTTATTGAGATAATTAGGTGTTCTCTTTGCTTCTTGGATTCATGGATCCAGTTATTTCCATAAGTTTGGAAAGTTCCTGTCAACTATTTGTTTGAATAGGCTTTCTGTTCTCTTCTTGCTATCTTCTTCTGGTATATTCATTATTCTTATATTGCTCTTTCTGGTGGAGTCATTTAGTTCTTGTAGAGTTCTTTCATTTGTTTTAACTGTCAAATCTATCTTTTTCCATGTGTGTCATTTCTACATTTCTGTCTTTGATATCACTATTTCTTTTCTCCATCTAGTCAGCTTTATTTCCCAAGCTCATTATTTCATTTTTCATCCCTTTTATTGAGTCCTTCAGGTCCAGAATTTCTATTTGATTCTCTGTTAAAGTTTTAGTCTCTTTGGTAAAGTATTCCTTTTGGTCATTGATTTTATTTCTGAATTCATTAAATTGCCTATCTCAGTTCTTGCATCTCAGTGAGTTTTTTCAGAAGTGTTATCTTGAGTTTCTTGTTATTTAAGTTACATATTCCCATGTCTATAAGTTTATCTTCTGGAGATTTTTCATTTTCTTTCTCAGCTGCCTTGTTACCTTGGTTGTTCATGCTAGTTGATGGATTATTTCCTTGTCTAGTCATCTGTGGGAGTGAACTCTATAGCAGGTTGAGAAGAAGAGGTGTTTCTGCTGTTTTCCAGTAGTTGGCACTGGAGCATTTTATTTTCTCTTGCACTGATTTAGGTGCCTTCTGGGATCTCAGCTGGAGGGTGGAAGATGGCTTATATTCCATGGGGAGGTGGGCATCTCCTGGTGACCAGGTTGCCTTGGTCTCAGCACACCACCCCTGTGGGAAAACGTGATTTGCAATGGGGTTCTGAGTGCTTGAAATCCCAATGATGCCCATGCAGCCAGATGCAGTGCTGCATTGCCTGAACAGTCCCAAGTGCCCTCACTAGAATCAGCTGCAAAGGTTGGGGGTAGGGTGGGCTGGGAGAGACCACTAGTGTGTTTGTGGTTTTGTTCTCTTGTTAGTAATTGTAACTGTCAGACCTCAGCTCCCTCACATCTATATCTCCACCTAGTCACTGGAATTCATCACATTATGTGTCTGCCACTCTGGAACTGTCTCTCCAGTTCTTAGGGCTATAGAAATTCTGCTTTGTGACCCAACTGTTACTGCTACAGTTTCTTTTGGGGCCCACAGCTATCTCTGGAAGCGTGTGGTGAGGTGACTATTGGAAGGGTGGGGGGAGGCAGATTGGCTCCGTTGCTTTGCTTTCTACCTGGCAATGGTGACTGCTAGAACACAGCTATCACACTTCTCTATTTGGCCTCTGACCTGATGACTGGGTTCAGCGATTATATGAGGTCTGACAATGACGTTTGAAAACTTGCCACTGTGTGCTTACTTTGGCAGCACTGTACAAATAGCACAGTAAGGTATTTCATAACCTTGATATATCAGTATCTCACAGCTGTGTTCATGTTGACATGTGGCAGTGTCTTGCTGAGTGGCATTCACTATTGATGCTGTGTGTTTTTGTGTGTTGTCAAAAGAATGTCTGAGCTTGAACTTATTCAATAATGTTGTAAAGATTTTGTTGGGTATCCGATGGACATGCGTCCTATTTGGGAGACCACCTCAGAGATACTGTGGATGCCTGATCATGGCATTGTACACCAGAAGCCAAACATTAATGAATGCCAACTATAATTTTATATATATAATGTGATGGCTCGGTGTGAGGTCGGAGGGATAGTGGATGGGGGGAGGGGGGTTCACAGTGTGAGGGATATAAATGATGAACGTCTAAGTATTACCTTGTCTTGTACACCTGAAACTAATAAATTAAAAAAAAGAATGTCTGAGCTTGAATTATAACAATGAACAAACATTAAATTTCTTGTTAAACTTGACAAGAATGGAAGTGAAATCAGGGATATGTTAATTTCAGTTTATGGGTATAATGCCATGAAGAAAATGGCAGTGTGCAAATGGATTAAACATTTTTTTCTGAGGAGAGAGAATGTGTCACTGATGAAGAGAGGTCAGGGTGGCCAGTAACAAGCAGAACTGATTAAAACATTGCAAAAATTCAAAAAAGAAATAAAAGAAAAAATTGCAAAAATTCATTGAATTGTATGTCAAAATTATCAGCTGACTGTGAGACGCATAGCTGACCAAATAAACATTGATAGAGAAAAGTTAGGAAAATCTTAACTGAAAATCTTGGCATAAGAAATCGTGTGTAAAAATGGTGCCAATGAAGAAAAGCAAAGGAGAGCTGAAGTTTGCCAAATTCTTTTGGACAGGCAAGACGATATTTTGGGCCATGTTATCAATGATGATGAAACAAAGGTGTACCAATGTGACCCTGAAACAAAATATCAAAATGCACAATAGAAGTCAGCCAATTCTCCACAATCAAAAAAGTCTTCAGTCCAAATCAAGAATCAAAATGATGTTGCTAAACTTTTTTGATATTAAATGGATTATTCATTATGAATTTGTACCAGCTAGACAAACAGTTAACCAAGTTTACCATTTGGAAGTGCTGAAAAGGCTGCTTGAAAAAGTTAGATGAAAATGACCTGAATTTTTCACCAATTCATGGCTCTTGCATCATGACAATGTACCAGCTCACAGAGCACTATCTGTGAGGGAGTTTTTAGTCAGGAAACAAATAACTGTATTAGAACACCCTCCCTAGTCACCTGATCTGCCCTCCAATGACTTCTTTCTTTACCTGAAGATAAAGGAAATATTGAAAGGAAGACATTTTAATGACATTCATGATATCAAGGGTAATATGATGACAGCTCTGATGGCATTCCTGAAAAAGAGTTCCAAAATTGCTTTGAAGGGTGGACTAGGCACTGGCATTGGTGCATAGCTTCCCAAGGGGAGTACTTTGAAGGTGACTGTAGTGATAGTCAACAATGAGGTATGTAGCACTTTTTCTAGGATAAGTTCACAAACTTAATTGTCAGATCTCATATGCTAATCACTCAGACAGGAATGCTAGATGCCACAGAGATTGCACCTGCAGCCTGAATATGCCCCCTTCTCCTGATGACCACAGTGAGCTCTGGGCTGTATCTAGGACAGGCGTCTCTGCTCTTCTCAATTCCTTCCTCCTCTGTACACCTCAATTCACACTTCAGATATTTTGATGCACAGATCTCTCAGCCATTTTTGTGAATTGTGCAGGGAATCCCATATTGAATTATAGCTGTTCAACTTATAACTTCAAGGGGAGAGATCAAAGGGACCCATCATGCTGCTATGCTTCTGATGTCACTAAAAAAATACCTTTCTAAAACACTGTTCCCCGGTGACTGCATTATTATAAGCTATTTACCTCTACAGTTTGTTTTCTCCCTGATTAAATCTACCCAGTAACCCATGGCTAATCTCATTTTGTTTAACTGATACACCTATTGTATAATTCATTTTCTCAAAACCTATGGTATTTCCATATTTATTGGTACAGTATTCCATATTTATTGGTACAGTACTCTACATGTACTACTCTACTCTACTCTTTAAGACCCTTTATAATTGGAAGACCCTTAGCTTAGCTCTTCAAGTCAATTTCCCACTTTTCAATTACTCTGCTTCCATTACAGTATTTTCTACACTGTGCTTTTCATGTTATCTAAATAAACTCCAAGGTTTACGAAGTTCATATATCTTCCATGAATGTTCTTCTAAAACCTGTAGTCAGTAATCTCCCTACAGAATCTCCCATAAGACATTTCATGACTCCTTTATTCATCTTTATATTGGCACTTAATTTTATAGTCATGGATTTTAAATATTATTTTAAATGTTAAATTGTTTTCATCTTACTTTCCTAACCAACATAGAAGCTCTCTGAAAGCTCTGTGAAATTTCTTACAGATGCTTTACAGAACCTAGCATGTTATTATACACTGAGTAGATTCTCAATGAGTATCTATTGATAAAGACACTATCAATATTTCTTGATAAGGGGAGTTAAATGAGATACATCTCATTTTTGAATTTTTAATTTACTGCCACAAAACCATCTGTTATAAGCACCCTGGGTTCTTGGGGTCTCCCAGGATAGATATCAAGAGAACATCAAAGAAGAATGCAGGCAACGGCTTCATTAAACTTGTGCACAAGGGATCCAGAAGAGAGACAGAGACAGAGAGAGAGAGAGAGAGAGAGAGAGAGAGAGAGAGAGAGAGAGAGAGAGAAATGGGCTACTCCCGATGGGAGCTTGGCTTGGGGTTTTTATGGGGTGGAGGCTGCCAAGGGTTATGTGTGATGCCCTAAATTGTTTAACCTCCTAGAAAAGGCATGTCTCTGGTTTTCCTCCCCTTTTGGTGTTGAGTGCAGCCGAATATGCACAATTTCCTCCCGTTCCACACATCACTTTGTTTTTTTTAAAACCTGCGTTTTAAGCTAAAGATGGCAGTGTTGCTCACTACCGCCACCGCAGGAAAGCTATATAGTGGGCAAATTCAATTTTATTGTGCATGAGGGGTGGGGGTATAGAGAAAGTCCCTCGTTGCCTTAGGAGCAGATATTGCAGTTAAAATTGACCACTATATTAACTTCCTTGCATCCCTGATTGGTTGAGGAGAGCTGCAACTGCTCTCTGTGTGGGTAAATAACAAGCTCAGTCTTCAGGCCAGGTGCACCCAGTTAATCTCACATCCACCAAGTAAATGAGAACACTTGTCATGTACACCTTCTTCTATCATTTAATTTAACAGGAGAACAAAGGTTTCCATGTTTAATATACCCTGTTCATTTATAAAACATCACCAAAATTGAGCTAATAATCTAAGCTTTATTAAAACAGACTTCGGCAATTTCATGATTCTGTATAATGTGCAGATTGACCGTAATCATCTGATTCAGACTATGATAGTTGACATTTCAGTAGCACATAGATCATATATGCCTTTTTTTGCTTTTCAGGGTCACGTGTGTGGCCTCCACATTCTGATATACATGGTTTACAAAGATATATAACATATTCGTATTTTTCAGTTACAGTATTAATCACAGACTTTCAGAGTAGGAAAAAGCCTTAAAGTTTACTTAATTCAAATGACCTATCTAATGCTAAAGTTTCTTATATCAAATGTATTAATATATTCAACACAGATTCATTGAATACCTCACATGTACTAGTCACTCAAGCAGGTAGTAGTTGACTACATCTGGTGATTTGCAACTCTCAACTGCATGAAGCCACCATATTTATCATAGGATGCCATGTTAGAGAGGTCTACCATGTATTTCACTGAAATCTGGAATTTCCTAATATCTTGTTTTAGTTATCATTTTGGAAAGCATGGATAACACGAAACAATTCTAGTATCTGTTCCGCAAGACAAGCCACTAATATTAAAACACCTTCCAAAGTTAATATTTCTCTTCTCTCTGTCATACCACATCAACTTCTCCCAGCATTTCCAAAGGGATATGGTTCCAAGTCTCCTCACAACCCTGCTTGTTCTACCCTAAATATGTTACACTGCTATTCTTATTAAGCTTATATGATGTAATGACCATAATTTCCAACATCCGTACTGAAATTAAATGTACAAATAATGAAACATACCTACACACACATCTATAAAAATCAATATAGTCCCTGAACTTTAAAATACATGAGAAATGTAATGACATAAATTTATAATAGAATAAAATGCTTCAAAATGTGCAAGGTACAAGTAAATTTTAAGACAAAAACAAAACATCCTCTCAAGTTTTCAAACTGTACTCTGGGGGACAACAGCCACCCTCACAATGTACTGATAACCCCTGTGAAAATGCATTATTTTAATGGGTCTAAATGTCTTTAAAATAAGGTGGCCATTTTTTTTTTTGTAATTTATCGGGGTGACAAATGTTAGTGGAATTACATAGATTTCAGGTGTAAATTCTGTATTACATCATCTATAAATCCCATTGTGGGTTCACCACCCAGAGTCAGTTCTCCTTCCATCACCATATATTTGATCCCCCTTACCCTCATCTCCCACACCCCACCCTCCTTACCCTCTGGTAAACAACAAACTATTGTCTGTGTCTATGAGTTTTTGTTTCTCATTTGTTTGTCTTGTTCTTTCGTTGTTTTTGTTTGTTTGTTTCTTTGTTTTTGTTCATATACCATATATCAGTGAAATCATATGGTTCTCTCCTTTTTCTGTCTGACTTATCATACTCCGAAGATCCATCCATGTTATCACAAATGTTCCTATATCATCTTTTCTTACCACCAAATAGTATTCCATTGTGTATATATACCACAACTTCTTTATCCATTCATCTATCGAAGGACATTTTGGTTGTTTCCATGTCTTGGCAACCATAAACAAAGCTGCAATGAACATTGGAGCACAGGTGTCTTTATTGATAAATGTTTTCAGATTGTTTGGGTGGATACCCAGGAGAGGGATTGCTGGGTCATATGGTAATTCTATTCATAATGTTTTGAGGAACATCCGCACTGCCTTCCATAACAGCTGCACCAATCTGCATTCCCACCAACAGTGTCTGAGGGTTTCTTTTTCTCCACAGCCTCTCCAACACTTGTTACTATTTGTCTTGTTGATGATAGCCTTTCTGACTGGGGTGTGGTCATAACTCATTGTGGTTTTATTTTGGATTTCTCTGATTATTAGGGATGTTGAGCATTTTTTCATATGTCTCTTTGCCATTTGTAAGTCCTCTTTGGAGTAATGTCTCTTCAGGTCCTCTGCCCATTTTTCAATTGGGTTGTTTTGTTTTTTTATTGTTGTTGTTGAGTTTCATGAGTTCTTTGTATATTTTGGATATTAGCCCCTTATAGCAGGCACTGTTTGGAAAAACCTTCCCCCATTCAGTTGGTTGCCACTTTATTTTGTCGATGGTTTCTTTTGTTGTGCAGAAGGTTTTAAGTTTCATATAGTCCCATTTGTTTATTTTACCTTTTACTTCCATTGCCTTTGGAGTCAAATTCATAAAATGCTCTTTGAACCCAAGGTCCATCAGTTTAGTACCTATGTTTTCTTTCTTTTATTTTATTGGTTTCAGGTGTACAAGACAAGGTAATACTTAGACGTTCATCATTTATATCCCTCACACTGTGAACCACCCTCCCCCCATCCATTATCCCTCCGACCTCACACCCAGCCATCACATTATATATATAAAATTATAGTAGGCATTCATTAATGTTTAGCTTCTGGTATACAATGCCATGATCAGGCATCCACATTATCTCTGAGGTGGTCTCCCAAATAGGACGCATGTCCATCGAATACCCAACAAAATCTTTACAACATTATTGAATAAGTTCCCCAAATTAATTTTCAGAAAACCCTGAGGCCATCTTGTGGTTACCAGCTGCTTCCTAATCCCTTCACATTTCCCCTTATCCCGAACACCCACCCCCGCCGCCCCCTCCCATCTAACAACTCTCGTTTTTTTCTTTGTGTCCTCAAAACTCTCTCTGATTAGTTCATTCACATATTCTTTTCTTTAGATTCCGCATATAAGTGAGATCATATGGTACTTGTCTTTCTCTTTCTGACTTATTTCACTTAACATAATGTTATCTAGATCCATCCATGTTGTTGCAAATGATAAGATTTCTTTCTTCTTTATGGCTGCGTAATACTCCATTGTATAAATGTACCACAGCTTCTGAATCCAGTCATCTACGATGGGCATTTCGGTTGTTTCCATATCTTGGCTATTGTATAAAGTGCTGCAATAAACATAGGAGTGCATACTGATTTTTGAATTGGAGTTTGGATTTCTCCGGGTAGATGCCTAGGAGTGGAATTACTGGATCATAGGGTAGTTCCATTTTCAGATTCCTGAGATACCTCCATACTGTTTTCCATAGTGGCTGCACTAATCTGCAATCCCACCAACAGTGCACTAGCGTTCCCTTTTCTCCACATCCACGCCAGCATTTGTTGTTGGTTGATTTATTGATGATAGCCATTTTGACTGGAGTGAGGTGGTATCTCATTGTGGATTTTATTTGCATTTCTCTGATGGTTAGTGAGGTTGAGCATTTCTTCATATGTCTTCTTGCCTTCTGTATGTCCTTTTTAGAAAAATGTCTCCTCAAGTCCTCTGCACATTTTTTAATTGGGTTGTATGTTTTTTTGAAGTTGAGTTGAGTACGTTTTTTATAGATTTGTGATATTAATCTCTTATCAAATATATCATTGGCAAATATCCTTTCCCGTTCAGTAGGATCCCTTTTTGTTTTAGTGATGGTTTCCTTTGCTGTGAAAAAACTTTTTAGTTTGATGTAATCCCACATGTTTACTTGTTCTCTTACTTCCCTCATGCGAGGGGATATATCACTGAAAATCTTACTCCGGGTAATGTCCATGAAGTTTCTTCCTATATTTTCTTCTAGATATTTTATGGTTTCAGATCTTACATTTAAGTCTTTAAGCCATTTTAAATTTATTTTTGTATATGGTGTAAGGAGGTGGTCCATTTTCATTTTCTTGCATGTGTCTGTCCAGGTTTCCCAACACCACTTATTGAACAGGCTGTCTTTACCCCATCATACATTCTTGCTTCCATTGTCGTAGATTAGATGGGCATATAGGCATGGATTTACTTCTGGACTCTCTATACTGTTCCATTGATCTATGTGTCTATTTTTATGCCAGTACCATGCTGTTTTGATTACTGTAGCCTTGTAGTATAGTTTGAAATCAGGTATCGTTATACCTCCCACTTTGTTCTTATTTCTCAAGATTGCTGAGGCTATCTGGGGTCTTTTATGGTTCCGTATAAATTTCAGGATTATATGTTCTATTTCTGTGAAAAACGTCGTTGGTAGTTTGATAGGAATTGCGTTGAATATGTATATTGCCTTAGGCAGTATGGACATTTTAAATATATTAATTCTTCCTATCCATGAACATGGAATGTGTTTCCATCTATTTAAGTCTTCTTTCATTTCTTTCTTCAGTGTTGTATAATTTTCTGAGTACAGGTCTTTCACATCTTTGGTTAGATTTACTCCCAGATATTTTATAGTCTTTGGAGCAAGTGTAAATGGAATTGTTTTTTTTAATTTCTCCTTCTTATATTTTATCATTGGTTATACAAATGCAACTGATTTCCGAATATTAATTTTATATCCTGCTACTTTACTAAATTCATCTATCAGTTCTAATAGTTTCTTGGTGGAGTCTTTAGGTTTCTCTATATATACTATCAGATCATCTGCATATAGTGATAATTTTACTTCCTCCTTACCAACTTGGATGCCTTTTATTTCTTTCTCTTGTCTGATTGCTGTGGCTAGAACTTCCAGCACTATGTTGAATAGAAGTGGAGAAAGTGGGCAACCTTGTCTTGTTCCTGATCTTAGGGGGAATGGTTTTAGCTTTCCCCATTGAGTATGATGTTAGCTGTGGGTTTGTCATATAAGGCCTTTATTATGTTAAGACATGATCCCTGTATTCCCACTTTCTTAAGGGTTTTTATCATAAAAGGTTGCTGTATTTTATCAAATGCTTTTTCTACATCTATTGATATGATCATGTGATTTTTTATTTCATTTTGTTAATGTGGTGTATCACATTATTTGATTTGTGGATGTTGAACCACCCCTGCATACCAAGGATGAATCCCACTTGATCATGGTGTGTGATCTTTTTAATATATTGCTGAATTCTGTTCGCTAATATTTTGTTGAGAATTTTTGCATCTATGTTCATTAGAGATATCGGCCTGTAGTTTTCTTTTTTTGTGGTGTCTTTGTCTGCTTTTGGGAGCAGGGTGATAGTGGCTTCTTAGAAAGTGTTTGGGAGTCTTCCTTCTTTCTGGATTTTTTGGAAGAGCTTGAGGAGAATAGGTGATAATTCTTTTTTGAACGTTTTGAAAAATTCGCCTGTAAAGCCATCTGGTCCAGGGCTTTTGTTTGTTGGGAGATTATTGATTACTGATTCAATTTCCCTGGTGGTAATCAGACTGTTCAGGCTTTCTGTTTCTTCTTGAGTTAGCCTTGGAAGGTTGTGCGCCTCTAGGAAATTGTCAATTTCTTCCAGATTGTCAAATTTGTTGGCATAAAGTTGCTCATAGTAATTTCTTAACATTTTTTATGTATTTCTGTGGTGTCTGTTGTCACTTCTCCTCTTTCATTTCTGATTTTATTAATTTGGGTCCTCACTCTCCTTTTTTTAATGAGTCTGGCTAAAGGTTTGTCAATTTTGTTTATCTTCTCGAAGAACCAGCTCTTGGATTCATTGATCTTTTGTATTGTTTTTCTGGTTTCTATTTCATTTATTTCTGCTCTGATCCTTATTATCTCTTTCCTTGTGCTCTCTTTGGGCTTATTTTGCTGTTCTTTTTCCAGATCCTTTAAGTGTAAAGATAAACTGTCAATTAGTGATGTTCTTGTTTCTTTAGGTAGGCTTGCAGTGCTATGAACTTCCCTCTTAGGACTGCTTTCGCAGCATCCCATAGATTTTGGGTCGTCGTGTTCTCATTCTCATTTGTCTCGAGATATCTTTTGATTTCCTCTTTGATCTGTTGCTTGACCCATTCATTATTTATTAACATGTTATTCAGCTTCCATGAATTGGTGTGTCTTCCTCATTACCAATTTGGATGCCTTTTATTTCTTTCTCTTGTCTGATTGCTGTGGCTAGAACTTCCAGCACTATGTTGAATAGGTTTTTTATCCCTGTAGTTAATTTCTAATTTCATAGCACTGTGGTCAGAGAAGACAATTGGTATGATTTCAATTTTCTTAAATTTATCAAGGCTTGTTTTGTGTCCTAACATATGATCTATTTTGGAAAATGTTCCATGTGTGCTTGAGAAGAAAGTGTATTCTGCAGCATTGGGGTGAAATGCTCTGAAAACATCAATTAAATCCAAGTGGTCCAAAGTATCATTTAAGGCTGTTGTTTCCATATTGATTTTCTGTCTGGAGGACCTGTCCCTTGTTGTCAGGGGTGTGTTGAAGTCCCTTACTATGATAGTGTTGCTGTTGATCTCTGTCTTTATTTCCATCAGTACCTGTTTTATATATTTAGAAGCGCCTATGTTAGGTGCATAGATGTTTACTAGGGTTATGACCTCTTGTCGGATTGATCCCTTTATTAGTATATAGTGCCCATCTTTGTCTTTTAATACGTTCTTCATTTTAAAGTCTATTTTGTCAGATATAAGTATTGCAACTCCAGCTTTTTTCTCGCTTCCATTTGCATGAAATATCTTACTCCAACCTTCCACTTTCAGCCTGTGTGTGTCTTTTGATCTGAGATGAGTCTCTTGTATACAGAATATACAAGGGTCATACTTCTTTATCCACTCAGCCACCCTGTGTCTCTTGATTGGAGCATTTAATCCGTTTATATTTAAAGTGATTATTGATAGGTACATAGTTATTGCCATTTTTAAATTTGTAGTAAATTGTTTTCATCTTTCTTCTATTTACAGAAGTCCTTTTAGTATTTCTTGCAATGCAGGCTTGGTTGTAATAAATTGCTTCAGTTTGTTCTTTTCTGGGAAGCTCTTTATCTCTCCATCAACTTTAAATGATAGACTTGCTGGATAAAGCAATCTGGGTTGTAGGCCTTTGTGTTCCATCACTTTGAGTATCTCCTGCCACTCCCTCCTGGCCTTCAATGTTTCTGTAGAAAAGTCATTTGATAGCCTTATGGGAGTTCCTTTGTACGTAACCTGCCTTTCTCTTGCTGCTTTTAAGATTCTCTCTTTGTGTTTAAGCTTTGCCATTTTAACTATAATGTGTCTTGGTGTGGGCCTGTTTGGGTTTATCCTGGTTGGAACTCTCTGCACTTCCTGGGCTTGTATGTTGGTTTCCTTCATCAGGTTAGGGAAGTTTTCGGACATTATTACCTCAAATATGTTCTCAATCCCTTGCTTCCTCTCTTCGCCTTCTGGTATTCCTATGATACGCATGTTGTTGTGATTGATGTTATCCCAGAGGTCTCTTAACCCATCTTAATTGTTTTTTTTTATTATTTTTCCTTTCTGTTGTTCAGTTTGAGTGACCTTTGCTAACTTGTCTTCTACATCGCTGATTCTATCCTCTGCTTCATCTAACCTGCTGGTCATTCCTTCAAGTGAGTTCTTTATTTCGGTAATTGTGTTCTTTAGTTCTAGCTGGTTGTTCGTTAAGATTTTACATCCTTTTTTTAGTACTAACTGGTTGTTCTTTATGATTTCTATATACTTCTTTATGTCTTCTCTAAGCTCCTTAAACATTCTTATCACCAGTGTTCTGAACTCTGTCTCTGACAGGTTGGTTACCTCTGCTTCATTTGGTTCCAGTTGTGGAGGTTTCTTCTCTTCTTTTATTTGGGACATATTTCTTCGTCTCCCCATTGTGACTGACTCTCTGTGTTTGCTTTGATGTATTAGGAATATCCACTAGAGCTCTTAGTTCTTGCTGGGTTATCTTATGTAGTATGTGTCCTTTATATTTGACTTGGACTAGTTCGTTCTTCTTTTCTGCATGTGCTCCAAAAGTGGCTCGTGTGTTTAGTATACTGTCCTGTTCAAGAAGAACTTTAAATGCTTTTTGCTTGTGAGTAGGTGGTTTAACTCCTAGGCCGTCTAGTTGTGAAACTTGGCTCTACCCACCGCAGGGTGTTCTGCTGGGTGAGGGTTGGCCACTTAAATGAGGTTTGGCCTCTATGGGCTCTTGTGCCTTCAGAGAATTCCCTCTGGGTGTGTGACTTGTTGGTCAAACCCGGTAGTACTCTGGTTTGGTCCAGAGTTGGCTTCTGGATATGTTGAAACTTGTGCCTCTTAAGCTGGGCCCTGTTAGGGCAGTTTCAGCACAAATCAAGTTACCAAGTACAACAACAATAAAGAAAACAAATCAAGTACATTCACATGTAAAATACAACCAACAATCCCCAATCAACATAGGCAAAGATATCAAAGAAATAAAGGCAGAACAAAGCAAATCACAACAAGCAGAAGAAAAAAAAAAACACCAATCAAAACAAAACAGAAAGAGCACCAGTCTTGGCTTAAGCCCACCAAGTAATCTCCAGGTTGTCCTCCGCTGTGCCAAACAGTTCCCTGCCTATTTCGCAGGCAGTGCTGGTCACCTGGTGCCCAGAGTGAATTTGGGCGTGTAGATTTAAATGCGAGGGGCTGAGGGGTCTGGATGACAGCTTTCAGAGAGACTGTGCAGTTTCTGTCCTTTCCTGCACACATGCACGCTGAGAGTAGCTCCACCAGCCCTGTGCCCAGTACTCCTGAGTCTTAGGGCCCTCCTTCCATGGGTGTGTGGGAGGGGGCGAGCGGGAGATCTCTAAGCTGCTGAAAGCTGGGAGCTGCGGCTGCCACTTACTGCTGAACTCAGGGAGTGCTTCAGCGGTTGCCCTTGCCCCGCCCCAGGCCAGCCAGAGAGGGTGGGGACTGGGGATGGAGAGGTCTGCTCTCTCCCAGGCCAGCCACGTCACACTCCTCCCGCAGGCCCGAAAAGGTGGTGGCTGTGGGTGTGGGAGTCTCCTCTTTCCTCGTCCAGCGAAAATCCCCTCCTCCCAGCCTCTTCCAAAGGTCAGAGGTGGCTGCCAATCTTCCCAGCGCCTGAGCACAGATGCCCCTGTGTAATCTGTCACTACTCCTCAGTTCAGGGGTCAGTTTAAGTCTCTGGAAGGGCGGGGGGAGGATTTGAAAATCGCAGTGAGGGGCCCAGGTGTGGCGTCTGAGTTCTTTGTCTGCTCTAGGGCCACGAGCTGCCGGCCCCGACGGGAGCAATCAGCTGTGGTACGCAGGGAAAGAGCCCACCTCCTGGACCCTGCGCTCTCCGCTGCACCCTGGGCTCCCGTGGGACTCTAGAGCCCCGGGTGCTGCCTGCCGCTGCTGCTGTGGGCACGCTACAGGGCCGCAGCTCAACCATGGGGGGTGGGGAGAGCGAGGTGCGTTTCCTCTTGCCCTCCTCGCTCCTCCCCTGCTTGCCCAACTAGTGCACCCCAAAGCAAACATTCCACGAGTCTCCGCTCCGTCCTGAGAATCGCGCAGCGGTCGCCGTCCGATCTGGGCTCTTCCACGAGTCTGCGCTCCGTCCTGGGTGCCGCCGCATTGGTGTCTGGCAGGCCATAGGTGGGGGGGAGCACGCTTCCACTTCGCTGTCCTGCCTCCTCCGCTGCTCGCAATCAGTGCTCACCTTCAGGTAATTCCTCCATGAGTCTCCCAGCTGTTCTGCGTGATGAGCAAAGGACTCCTTGGTGTTCTATATCTCCCTGTGTCTTTAGAGCTGCAGTTTACCTCCGCTGCCGCAGCCGCTGCCGGCCTGATTCCACCACAAGACCGCGCATTTTCACTCTGCTCCTTTCCTTCTTCCCCTGCTCGCCCAATTTGCACACCTTCAAGTAATCCTTCCACGAGTCTCTTAGGAGTCTCTTAGCTGTTCTGCGTGATGAGCAAAGAGTTGTTTGATGGGTTATATGTCCCGTTTGTAATAAGATCCGGAGGAGAACTCAGAAAATGTGCCCCGCTGCCGCCATTCCTATGACGTCACTCCCCTATGTTTTCTTCCATGCAGTTTATTGTTTCAGGTCTTATGCTTAAGTCTTTGATCCATTTTGAATTAATTTTGGTACATGGTGGCAGATAGCTGTCCAGTTTCATCCTTTTGCACATGGCTTTCCAATTCTCCCAGCACCATTTATTGAAGATGCTGTCTTTCCTCCATTGTATGTTTTTGGCTTCTTTGTCAAAAATTATCTGTCCATTTTTATTTGGCATTTTTCTGGGTTCTGAAATCTATGCCATTGGTCTATGTGTCTGTTTTTCTGCCAATACCATGCTGTTTTGATTATTGTAGCCCTGTAGTACAAGCTAAAGTCAGGGAGTGTGATACCTCCAGTATTGTTCTTTTTTCTTAAGATTGCTTTGGCTATTCAGGGTCTTTTGTGGTTCAAACAAATCTGATGACTTTTTGTTCTATTTCTTTAAAAAATGCCATTGGGATTTTGAAGGGGATTGCATTAAATCTGTATATTGCTTTGGGTAATATGGCCATTTTAACTATGTTGATTCTTCCAATCAATGAGCATGGAATGTCTTTCCATTTCTTTTTGTATTCTTCAATTTCTTTTAAAAATGTCTTATAGTTTTCAGCATATATGACTTTCACATATTTGGTTATATTTAAATATTTTAAAGAAGGAAATACAATGCATATTCACATTAAATGTAACTGTGCTAGATTTGGAACATTGCCCCAATCTATTAATATTTTTGAGCCATGTTTTCTGTTATGTATAATTATTCATTCTGCTTCCCAGTTTAATTTCTTCTATAAATTTGGTATTATTCCTCTCATGTTCTTATTTTTAAAAAAAAGAAAGCTGAGAGAGAGAGAGACTTAGTGAACTTCTGGGCAATATACTGAGAATATATAGCATAGTTGAGATAATATGGCTAACTGTTTAAGAATACTCATTCTAGAGTCACAGTATTGGGTACAAATCTGAGCTTTGCTACTTACTGGCTGTGCAAATTTAGAAAACTTTGTTTCTAAATTTCCTTGTTAGCCAAATGTGGTTGAATACAGTATTTCCACAGAGCTGATTTAAGAACTAAGATAGTATACTGTGGTGCGTGGTAAATGCCCATTAAATGTTTTAAGAACTGAAGTCACGTGCTTGTTGCTGTGTTGAGTCAGTAGCCCAGCCATTGTTCTGGTTGAGTAAAATTTTTACACATCTGGGAAATATTTTTCCCCAGTTTGTAAGTTATTTATTCCTGTGGAATAAACTACCTCAAATCATAGTAGCTTAAAACAACAAGTATTTATTATCTCACAGTTTTTGTAGATCAGGAAAATCTGGGTATAGTTTATCTGTGTTTATATGACTCAGGGTCTTTCATTAGGCTGCAATCAAGGTGTCAGCCAGGACTGTGGTTTCACCTCACACTTCACCTGGGGGCAGAGGAAGTGTAATCCACTCCCAAACTCATTCATAGAGCTGTAGGCAGGCTGACATCAGCTCCTTACAATTTGGGTCTCTCCATGAGGCAACTCACAATGTGGCAACGGGATTCTTTCAGAGTGAGACAGAGAGATAGAGAGTGAGAAAGCGATAACAAGATTGATGCCACAGTCTTTTATAAATTATTCACAGAAATGACATCCCATTATCTTTGCCATATTGTACTGATTAGAATCAAGTCAATGCAATGGGAGGGGAGTACATAATGGTATGGAAACTGCACTGTTATATAGTTCCCGTGGTCAGAAAGGAGGAAATATAGTAATTCCACAGAGATTAAGGATTTTTGGCATTAGATTATAAAATTAATTTTCTGTATGACATTGTTATAAAGGGGACATTGAGCAATATGATGAACTGTGGCCTTCATAACAGATTCACAATAAACACAGAATGGACATACACATAGCTGTTTGGTTATTTTTAATGACCTTTGATAACTGCCTAAAGCATAACACTGAAGTGCAAGTGAGTGAAACTCATTCAGCAAATACTAAACTAATATAATCCTATGATATAGTCTTCTGGGGCCAAAGGTGATTCAAAAATAAAACTGAAAATATGTGAATCAGCCTTCAGAATGCTAACTGTAGTACTTTATTATCAAGGGTTTGGATAGAAGCTGAATTCATTTGTTCATTCATTCAGCAAACGTGCACGAGCCATCTATATGCCAGGCCGTCTGCTAGGTTCTGGGGATCAATATATATATATATATATATATATATATATATATATATATATACATATTTAAATGATTCTACTTCAAAGAGACTTGCAGTTATTTTAGAGTTAGATAAGCTAATGACTAAAATGAAGTAGGTTAGTTGCTATCATGGAAGTATGTTCATATTGAACAAAGAAGATGCTCTTAAACCTATCTGCAGAGTAATGATAGACATTAGACTTGAGGGATGAGTACGACTTTCCCAGGCAGACAAGGAGATAGGTGGACAATCTGGAGAGGTAGATGTGTTTAGATTATATTCTCTGATGATGTCTGAAGGGGCACTAGTATATATTGCTTTTTATAGGTAGGTTCATAGGCTAGAACATCCAGACACTAATAATACCTATCATATACTAATCATTTTTGTATACATTTACTAAGGATTTGTTTATTAAGCACAATTATAAAGAAAAAAGTTAATTTTTCAGTGGGTAAAGTGAGGCAATGAGAGGTCAAGTAAGTTGTCTTAGCCATATAGTTCTTTAAAAGAGCCCCTGTTACCAAAGATTGTGATAATTTAATGTGATAAGGTTGCCATCTTATTAAAGATGAGAAGCTTGACCAGAATACACATCCAGATGAAAGGTCAGATTGTGATAATTTAATGTGATAAGGTTGCCATCTTATTAAAGATGAGAAGCTTGACCAGAATACACATCCAGATGGAAGGTCATCGTACTTTCTCACAGAATATCCTCAGGCAAAAACCAGACTTTTGGATACACATTCAGAATAATTCTGGTGTATCTGGCCAAGGGATCCCCCCAGACGCCTAAGTTCTAACAAAGCATGACATAGATGGAGTAGGCCGAGAAAAATGATCAAAACAATAGTTAATAGGCACTTTTCATGAAGGAAGGAAACTCATGTGAAATTTGATACAAAGCTAAGTTTCCAACTGTGATACATTAGTTGCAAAATGATGCCCACCCTGTGAAAGTAACAAAATGAGTTCTATGCTGCTAGAAGCAATTTTCAACTGACTAGCTGTTTTGAAAGGTAAGTGCCAAAACCAAAGGCTTTAGGTTTTTATATAAATGTTTCTTTTTGTTTGTTTGTTTTATTTATTTATTTATTTATTTTATTTATTAGTTTCAGGTGTACAAGACAAGGTAATACTTAGACGTTCATCATTTATATCCCTCACACTGTGAACCCCCCTCCCCCCATCCACTATCCCTCCGACCTCACACTGAACCATCACATTATATATATAAAATTATAGTTGGCATTCATTAATGTTTAGCTTCTGGTGTACAATGCCATGATCAGGTATCCACAGTATCCCTGAGGTGGTCTCCCAAATAGGACGCATGTCCATCGGATACCCAACAAAATCTTTACAACATTATTGAATATCTTCCCCAAATTAATTTTCAAAAAAACCCTGAGACCATCTTGTGGTTACCAGCTGCTTCCAAATCCCTTCACCTTTCCCCTTATCCCCAACCCCCCCACACACCCATCTAACAACTCTCGGTTTTTTCTTTGTGTCCCCAAAACTGTTTCTGATTAGTTCATTCACATAGTCTTTTCTTTAGATTCCATATATAAGTGAGATCATATGGTACTTGTCTTTCTCTTTCTGACTTATTTCACTTAACATAATGTTCTCTAGATCCATCCATGTTGCTGCAAATGATAAGATTTCTTTCTTCTTTATGGCTGCGTAATACTCCATTGTATAAACGTACCACAGCTTCTTAATCCAGTCATGTACCGATGGGCATTTCGGTTGTTTCCATATCTTGGCTATTGTGTAAAGTGCTGCAATAAACATAGGAGTGCATACAGATTTTTGAATTGGAGTTTTGGATTTCTCCGGGTAGATGCCGAGGAATGGAATTACTGGATCATAGGGTAGTTCCATTTTCAGATTCCTGAGATACCTCCATACTGTTTTCCATAGTGGCTGCACTAATCTGCAATCCCACCAACAGTGCACTAGCGTTCCCTTTTCTCCACATCCACGCCAGCATTTGTTGTTTGTTGATTTATTGATGATAGCCATTTTGACTGGAGTGAGGTGGTATCTCATTTGTGGATTTTATTTGCATTTCTCTGATGGTTAGTGAGGTTGAGCATTTCTTCATATGTCTTCTTGCCTTCTGTATGTCCTTTTTAGAAAAATGTCTCCTCAAGTCCTCTGCACATTTTTTAATTGGGTTGTTTGTTTTTTTTGGAGTTGAGTTAAGTTTTTTATAGATTTGTGATATTAATCCCTTATCAGATATATCATTGGAAAATATAAATGTTGAAACATTCTTAGTAGTAGTTTGTTAATGAGGCTTGCAGTAGTTCTTGACAGTAGTATATACATAGACATTAACTTTTTGTACACAGCATCTTCACAGGGAGATCCAATCTATTTACAAGTAATATTAAACCATTAAGTTTTGTGTTAAAGGCAATAACAGCTAAGATATGGCACTACTTGGTATCACTTGAAACAGTGATCTTTCAAGGGACTATGGCAGGCTCCTCTGATTATTGCATGGTATTAAAGTGCCCATTTAAGGTAAGTATTAAACACTGAGGTTCTACTTAAAACTTATATCACCCTGTCAAGGCTGATCCTTGCAGTTATGGTGATTGATCACACCTGGAAACAGCCCTGTGACATCTTGGGCAGATGTCTCCACAGCTGAAAGACAATACAGTAATGGTTGACAGCAGGATATTCTAATTCCAATGTAATTTATAATGTTTTCTGGGGCTGTCTATCACATTAATTGATCTAGAGTTTTGCAGGAATAGAGGATTCACTTTTTGGAAAATGGAGTGGATTATACTTTGAATAGATCCAGAGAAAATTACTGCTGAAACAACTTAAGAGGAAATCATTTGAAAGGCTCTAAAGCAGGGGTGTCAAAACTGTGGCCCGCGGGCCAACTGCAGTCTGCAATCCATTGTTAATTGGCCCGCAGCAAATTCCAAAAAATATATATTTAGTTTACTTAAATAAACCAGGTGAGGCAATACGTACTTCACCTCGAATGAGTGGCCCGGCTGTTTGTGTATTTTACTGCATATGGCCCTTAGTGAAAAACGTTGAAAAAAGTTTAGACACCCCTGCTCTAAAGTATGAGAGAGCAAAAAGTCTTCCCTCTAAGCTATATTAAATTAGAGGTGGCTGATCAAATAGCATGAAACATTTGATTCTGACATAGCAGTTAAACACATAGATCAAGGGTATCTAAAATTTCAGTCAGCGTTATTCAACAGCTATTGAGTATTTCTATGACATACTAGGTACTGGAGATACAGTAGAGAGTACACTGGATACCGCCTCTGCCCTCATGGAGATTTTGTTCAACCCGGGGGTGGATATAGACATTAAACAAAGGCTCATAGAAATAACCATGCAATTTCACCGGTAGTGAACGCCATGAAATACAGTTATGGGGATCTCCATTATTAATAGTTCTGACCTCGTCAGAGGGTGGTGTCAATGAGGGTATCCCTAATAAACTGATACCTTTGCTAAGATCTGAAAGATGAAAATTACATCACAGAAATGGTTGTCTGATGAGAGCCTCTTGAAATCTCCCCTAGAATTTACAACAACTTGAACAGCTATAATTGCACGAAGGACTCCCTGTGTGGCAGACAGGCAAGACTAAGAGACACATAATTGAAATCATTTAAAGTGGGCAAATTGGGGAAGCAGTGTGGAGGAGGGTCGGTAAAAAAGGGGAAGTGCAGAGATGCAGGCCATGTGGGCCACAGAATGCAGATGGCAGCTTGGAACTCTGAGCTCCCTATATTCAGGAGCTATTGCAGTCCCGGGAGAAAGAAGAATTCAGACTGTTAGTGCTCCACTTATGGCCCACAGTCCTGCCTGAGGGATAAGCATATAACACAGATGAATCCACTGCTCACGTCAGAGACCTTGGAGAAAAGACTGAGGGAAGAAAAGTGAGAATGATGATTTAAGGATTCACTGTCGAGCAGAGGACAAAAGACATAGGTACAGAGCTGACCCCTCCCTACTCTCTCAGAGCTCTCTCCACCCCCAACATTCTCAAGGCTAGAAGCGGAACAGTAGCAGTGTCATAAAAACAAAACAAAACAACAACAACAACAAAACAAAACAAAACCAAAAAAAAAAACAAAGAAAAAACCAGAATACTTGTAGTTCCGAGAACTGAGACCTGTAGCCATGAGCTCACAACCCAACTAGTTCAGGAGATGGAAGGAAGCCTTGGGTGCAGGATTGGCTGTGCTGGTGGTCGCTGTCATTGCTCAGAGCCACCTCTCACAACCCACCCTGCTCCTGCCTCCACCTATCTGGGCGGATCCCGACAGGGGTACACAAAGCTACTGAAATACACAGGTTCTGAAATTGGTGCAGGAACAGCTTTGGAAATTCAATAGCTCTCCACATCCCACAACGGAGGTGGTGCCGTGTGATCCAGACAACCTGCTCACAGAGAACCCCACATTCCAGGGAGCCTCTAATTGTGTGAGAAGCCAGAGCAGTGCATTGAAAGCATACCACTACAGGGTGAGAGAGAATAAAAGGCTGTAGTGTGAAAGAAAATAAAACATTTCACGAACACCTACTGAAAAGCAAAAGAAAGAGGTCTTCCTACAAAACCGTTATAGAACCCTCTTCAGTAGATGCCTAGGAAGAAAAATCATAATTCATTAATTGCCATGAATATCCAAGGTAACAAAGCAGCTCAGAAACAAAAAGAAAAGTCTCCAGAAAATGAACTTAAACATATTTAAATATGTGACTTAAATGACATAAAATTCAAGATTGCAGTTCAAAAAAAAAAAAGAAAAGAAAACACAACGAGATGCAAACAGGCAAAAACACATACAGGCAGTTTAATGAACTCAGAAACAAAATCAAAGAACAAAATGAACATTTTGCCAAAGAGATTGAAATTTTAAAAAAGAATCAGATAGAATTTCTGGAGATTAAGAACTCAATAAAGGAAATGAAGAATGAGATAGCCAGCTTAGGTAAAATGGCTGACCAGACAGAAGAAAGAATCAGTGACATAAAAGATAGAAATCAGGAAATCACACAGATAGAAGAAGAGAGAGACTTGAAAGTTAATAGAAATGAAAGAACTCTACAAGAACATTCTAATTCCATCCGAAAAAGCAAAATAATAATAATAATAATAATAATAATAATAATAATAATAATAATGGGTATATCAAAGGAGAAAAAAGACAGAAGGGAACAGAGAGTATATTCAAACAAATAGCTGATGAGAACTTCCCAAACTTGTGGAAAGAACTGGATCCTCGAATCCAAGAAACAAACAGAAAACCTAATTACCTCAATCCCAATAGGCATTCTCTAAGGCACATTGTATTGAAGCTGTCAAAAATTAACAAAAAAGAAAGAATCCTCAAGTCATTCAGGGAAAAGTAGATAGTAACCTACAACAAAAACCCATTAGATTCTCAGCAGATTTTTCAGCAGAAACTCTAAAATCCAAGAGGGAAGGGACTGGAATATTCAAACTATTGAAAGAGAGAAATTATGAGCCAAGAATAATATACCCAGCAAAGATATCTTTTAGATACGAAGGAGGAATAAAGACTTTTCCAGACATACAGAAGCTGAGAGAATTTTCTAACACATGCCCTGCACTACAACAAATAGTGAAGGAGGCTATTCAACTTGAAACCAAAGCAGAAGACTGAAAAACCATGAGTAGTACTATGAACAGACAGAAGCAGGAAATAGCATCCCCTATCCCAAATAGGACACTATACACTTAAATGTAATATACAGGATAAAGGAGAAAGAAAAAAAAAAAGAAAAAAACAGAAAAAACACAACTTACTACTGCAGCACAGAAATCAACTCCCAGCATTATAGGTGTAATTTGTGACAGAAAAGAAAAAAGAAAAAAAGAAAAGAAAAAAAACAAAACAAAACAAAACAAAAAACAACATGAAAGGGGAGAGGGTAAAGGTCTGAACCAGCAAAAGGGAATGGAGAAGTGAAGCATGCTGAATAAAATGCAGTACTCTAAATATGTAACTTTCTTTTACATAAAATTAATGGTAATCACACAAAAAAATCCAGAACTTAAATATGTAATATAAAAAAGAAGAAACAGAATGAAAAATGATAGAATACAACTACACTGAAATAACAGACAGCAACAAAAAGGCAAAGAAACAATGGAGACACCGTCTGGTAGGAGATACCTACCAGAAAACCAGAGATAGAATGATAGGAAATCCTCATATATCAATAATCATCCTAAACGTAAAGGGACTGAACTCACGAATAAAAAGGCAGAGTAGCAGACAGGATCACAAAGCCAAACACAACCATATGCTGCCTCCACGAGACACATCTCAGCTACAAGGACAAATAAAGACTAAAAATGAAAGGATGGAAATTGACACTCCCACCAAATGGTATTCAGAGAAAAGTAGGTATAGCCATTCCAATATCAGATGAAACAGACTCAGGATAAACAGGTAACAAGAGAGAAAGATGGGCATTTCATTATTATAAAGGAGACTATGCAACAAGAAAACATAACAGTCATCAATATTTATGCCCCCAATCAGGGAGCACAGAAATATACAAAGCAACTACTAAAATAACTAAAAGGATAAATTGACCTAAACACAATTACAGTAGGGGACCTAAATGAATCATTGACATCTACGGATAGATCATCCAAACAGAAAATAAATTAAAAAAAAATAAGCCATGAATGACACATTAGATGAAATGGACTTAATTAACAGTTATAGAGCACTTCATCCTAGAACATCAGGCTATACATTTTTTCTAGTGTACATAGAACATTCTTAAGGATAGTCCACATATTGAGACATAAAACTAGCCTCAGAAAATTTAAGAAGATTGAAATCATCCCAAGCATATTCTCTGAACACAAGGCTTTGAAATTGGATAACAACTGCGAAAATAAAAATATAAAGCAGGAAAAGCCACAAATATGTGGATATTAGACAACATACCTCTAAAGAACAACTGGGTAAAAATAGAAATAAGAAGAGAGATCAAAATATACATAGAAACCAATGAGAATGAAAATGCATTCTACCAAAATTTTGGGGATGAAGCAAAAGCTGTTTTAAAAGGGAAATTTATATCATTACAGGCTTATCTCAAGAAAGAAGATAAATCCCAGGTAAAGAACCTCACATTACACATTAAGTATCTATAAAACGTAGAACAAATGAAACCCAAAGTTTGCAATAGGAAGGAATAATAAAAATCAGAGTGAACTAAGTGAAATACAGTACAATAAGACAGTAGAAAAAATTAATGCAAAGAAGAGCTAGTTCTTAGAAAAGATTAATAAAATTGACAAAGCCTTGTGTACATTCACTAAGATAAAAAGAGAAAAGACACACAAAAAATGAGAAATGAAGGAGTGGAAGTTACTATGAATGCCACAGAAATACAAAGGATCATCCAAGAATACCATGAAGGACTATATACCACCAAATTCAATAACCTAGAAGAAATGGATGTTCTTAGAAACATATAGCCTTCCTAGGCTGAATCTTGAAGAATTGGAAAATCTAAATAGACCGATTAACAGTAAGGAATTTGAATCAGTCATCTGAAACCATCCCAAAAGCAAAAGTCTGGGACCACATGGCTTCACTAGTGAATTCTATCAAACATTCAAAGAGAATCTAATACCCATTGTACTCAAACTCTTCCAAAATTTGAAGAGGAGGCAATACTCCCTAACTCATTTTATGAGGCCAACATTATTCTGATACCAAAATCTGGTAAGGATAACACAAAGAGAGAAAATTATAGACCAACATCTCTGATGAATACAGATGCAAAAATCACAAACAAAATTCTAGCAAATTAAATGCAACAAAAAAGATTATGCATCATGATCCAGTGGGGTTCATGCTAATGACACAAGGATGGTTCAACATATGCAAATTGATCATTGTGATACACCATGTAAATAAAGGAGAAAACTCATATGATTATATCAGTAGATGCAGAAAAGGTGTTTGATAAGACACAACATCCATTTATGATTAAAACACTTAATAAAATGGGTATAGAAGTAAAATTCCTTAACATAATAAAGGCCATGTATGACAAAACCTCAGTTAATATAATTATTAATGGTGAAACCATGAAGCCATTCACTCTGTGTTCAGGACCATGGCAGGGCTGTCCTCTACCACCTTTGCTTTTTAGCACGGTATTGGAAGTCCTAGCCAAAGCAATCAGGCATAGAAAGAAATAAAGGGCATTTGAATTGGGAATGAAAAAGTTAAATTGCCACTTTTTGCAGATAACATGATGCTATGTATAGAAAACCTTATAGACTCCACCAAAAACTTATTGGAAACAATGAACAAAACAGTATAGCTGACGCTCCAAAATCAACATACATAAGTCCATTGCATTCCTATATACTGACAATGAAATCTCAGAAAAAGAAACAAACAAACAAACAAACAAACATTTGTAATTGCAATAAAAAGAACACAATACCTAAGGAATCAACTTACTCAAGGAGGTGGAAGACCTATGTATTGAAAGCTATGGGACATATTTACAAGAAATTGAAGAAGTCATAAAGAAATGGAAAGAGATTCCCTGCTCATGGATTGGAAGAATCAACATAGTTAAAATGGGCATATTACCCAAAGCAATATACCGATTTAATGCAATCCCCATCAAAATCCAAATGGCATTTTTAAAGAAGTAAAATAAAAAATGATCAGATTTGTATGGAATCACAAAAGACCCCAAATAGCCAAAGCAATCCTAAGAAAAAAGAATAATCACACTCCTTGACTTCAGCTTGTACTACAGAGCAACAATCATCAAAACAGAATGGTATTGGTAGAAAAACAGACACAACGACCAGTGGAATAGAATTGAGAGCTCTGAAACAAACCCACATAAATATGGACATTTTTTTACAAAGGAGCCAGAAATATACAATCCAGAAGACACTGCCTCTTCCATATATGGTGCAGGGAGAATTGGAAAACCACGTAAAAATAATGAAACTAGACTGCTATCTGACACCACGTATCAAAATTAACTCAAAATGGATCAAAGACCTGAACATAAGACCTGAAAAAATGAAACGCATAGAAGAAAACATAGGTACTAAACTTATGGACCTTGGGTTCAAAGAGCACTTTATGAATTTGACTTCAAAGGCAAGGTAAGTAAAAGCTAAAATGAATGAATGGGACTATATCAAACTAAAAAGCTTCTGCACAGCAAAAGAAACCATCAACAAAATAAAGAGGCAACCAACTGAATGGGAGAAGATTTTTGCAAACAATGTCTCTAGTAAGGGGGTAATATCCAAAATACATAAGGAACTTACACAACTCAACATCAACAAAAAAAAATCAAACTAAAAAAATGAGTAGAGAACCTGAAAAGACATTTCTCCAAAGAGGACATACAAATGGCCAATAGACACATAAAAAAATGTTCAACATCATTAATCATGAGAGAAATGCAAATCAAAACCACAATTAGATATCACCTCACACCAGTTAGAATGGTTATCATCAACAAGACAAATATTAACAATTGTTAGAGAGTCTTTGGAGAAAAAGGAACCCTCATACACTCTTGGTGGAAATGCAGATTGGTGCAGCCACTATGGAAGGCAGTGTGGAGGTTCCTCAAAAAATTGTGAATAGAAATACCATATGACCCAGCAATCCCTCTCCTGGGTATCTACCCAAAAAATCTGAAAACATTTATCCATAAAGACATATGTGCTCCAATGTTCATTGCAGCTTTATTTACAGTGGCCAAGACATGGAAACAACCAAAATATCTTTAGATAAATGATTGGATAAAGAAGATGTGATATATAGTGAATCTATATATATTGTGAAAATATATATATATATATATATATATATATATATATATATATATATATTCACAATGGAATACTATTCTTCCATATAAAAAGATAAAATAATGCCATTTGCTACAACGTAAATGGATCCTGAGATTATGCTAAGCTAAATAAATCAGACAGGAAAACTCGAGAACCATATGGTATATAAAACTGAAAACAACAAAGGAACAAGACAAACAAATGGAGAAACAAGAACTCATAGACACAGATAATAGTTTACTGGTTACCAGAGGGTAAGGGGGGAAGGGAGTGGTCGATGAGAATAAAAGGGATCCAATATAGGTGATGGAAAGAGAACAGACTCTGGGTGGTGAACACACAATGTGATATATAGATGATATATTACAGAATTGTACACCTGAAATCTATGTAACTTTGCTAACAATTGTCACCACAATAAACTTAATTAAAAAAGAAATTAAAACAAAAAAAATGCATTGCCATATGATCCCACAATCCGTCTCCTGGTATCTCCCCCTAAACTCTTAAAACATTTATCCTTAAAGATATATGTGCTACCATGTTCATTGCAGCATTATTTATGGTGGCCAAGACAGGGAAACAACCAAAGTGTTATTCAGTTGATGATTTAATAAAGAAGATGTGGTATATATACACAATGGAATATTACTCTGCAATAAGAAAAGACGAAATACTGCCATTTGCAACAACATTTGTGGACCTTCAGATTATTATGCTAAGTGAAATAATCAGACAGTAAAAGTTGAGAACCATATGAGTACACTCACATGTGGGATATAAAACTGAAGGAAAAACAAAGGGAAAAGACAAGCAATTTAAGAAACAAAATCTGATTGACACACACAACACTTTAGTGGTTAATGGAGGGTAAGGAGGGAGAGGGAATGGTAGAACATGGCAAAAGGTATCAAATATATGGTGATGGATGGAAAATTGGCTCTGGATGGTGAACACATA
The DNA here is from genome assembly GCF_964194185.1 of Rhinolophus hipposideros. Lineage (NCBI taxonomy): Eukaryota > Metazoa > Chordata > Mammalia > Chiroptera > Rhinolophidae > Rhinolophus > Rhinolophus hipposideros. The sequence goes on from NC_138046.1 coordinate 30,461,280, forward strand.
ATGCAATATATAGACAATGTTATAGAATTGTACACTTGAACCTATATAGTTTTGTTGAGCACTGTCACTCCAATAAACTTTAATTAAACAACAACAACAACAAAAACATCACTCTGGCTGCAGTTTAGAAAACTGATTGGAGGAGGGCAAAAATGCTTGCAGTAAAACCAGTTAGGAGGCTTTTGCAATTGTCCAGTCAAGACGAAAGAGTGGCATCGGAAAGGGTGGTAGCATCCGAGATGGTGAGAATTGAATGGATTTGAAGATGGATATTGGTTCCAAAATTAAGGAAGCATTATACATCGAGGATAATTCTTAGGATTCTGGTCTGCATAGCTGAATGTTATGTGGTGCTATTCATTAAGATAGGAAACAATAACTGATCAGGTGCCTGGGAGTTGAAATCAAAATCTTGAGGTTATACATGCTGAATTTGAAATTAAAATGTTTTGATATATAAAATGTCAAATAGGAAGTTGGATGTGGAGATAAAAATATTTGAAGGCATTGGCATATATGGGGTAGATGTAGCTAGGTGTAAGTCGGTATCTAAGTTAGGGACAACAATACCTGGATATCTACATTCAGTTAGGACATTACAGAGCCTGGAACAGAATAAAGATAATGCAATGGGTATACATACAAATGCAGACAAGGTGTCACAATATCTTTAAAGACAGCCTTGCTTTGCATATGTATACAATATATCAAAAATGATTAAGTAATCCCATTTCTGAAGACAGATGTCTTTATACACGAGAATCTGCTTCAATCTATAAATCCTGTATTCCTAAAATGAAACAACTTCGTAAGCATAATTTCATTCATGTTTTCCTTTATGTACCTGCCTGATATTAAAGCATGATCTAAATACTTTTTTTCAGTAATTTCTGTTCAATTTAACTATTATCAACAACTGGCCAATACCCCAAATCTAAGAAATCTATTGTTCGTATAGGGGTGCATATTTACATTGACATCTATTAGCAGTAGGGACCCCAATCTGGCTAGCTCATAGAATGAAACCTTGCAGACTACCTCATGACAATTTACTAGAATACTATAAAGTTGTTTCAATAATACATTCTTCCCATATGGATATTTATCTACAGATTGGAAAGATAATAGAGACTGGTGAGCTGTATGTGAGTAGACAAGTAGCTCTATCTACAAATATTTTATCCGTGCATGTACTAGTTTTTAGTACTAGTAAGCATATGTTTCACTACAGTGGGCACTCAAAAGTCCCCACTACCATGGTTTCCAAGCTAAGTAAAGTTCAATAAAGCAAAGAAGGTTAAGCCATTAGGGTTAAGATAAATTTATTGAGTTTATAATCTTCGAGACACTGTTCTTAGTGATATACATGTATTAACTCATTTGATTGACAAAACAACCCCTGGGCATAGGTGTTGTTATTATCTGATGATTATAGATAGGGGAATAAATGCCAAGGGAGGGTGTTAACTGACCCAGTTCCAAGACCAGCAAATCGCAGAATTAGTATTCAAATCATGTTACGTGGCCCCAAAATTTACTCTCTTAACCACTACACCGCAGTGCCTCCCATAAAGCATAAACATCACTGAATCCACCCTTTCATTAAACAAAGCCAAGCTTGGGCTCCCACACATTCCTTTATCTTAGAGAAGATGGAGAAAGGGAGGGCCGAGAAGGGGTCATAGGGACAACATTGCCTCCTCCCCTATAGTTCTGTTTCTCTGTTTCTAGTAAAGAAATATTGTGTTACAGTTTTCCTTTGTTCCCCCACCTAGACAGCCCATACCTTTAGTAGTGCCTTTGTAGAGGTAAACAACCTGCTGTTCTAGCAGTTTCTGCATCAGGAAGTTTGGAGGAAGCATAATCTCATTTCTGAAGACAGATGTCTTTATACATGAGAATCTGCTTCAATCTATATATCTTGTATTTGTAAAACCAATGAACTTCATAGGCATAATTTCATTCACGTTTTCCTTTATGTACCTGCCTGATATTAAAGCATGATCTAAATACTTTTTTTTCAGTAATTTCTGTTCAATTTAACTATTATCAACAACTGGCCAATGCCCCAAATCTAAGAAAGCTATTGTTCGTATAGGGGTGCATATTTACATTGACATCTATTAGCAGTAGGGACACCAATCTGGCTAGTTCATAGAATGAAACCTTCCAGACTACCTCATGATAATTTACTAGCATACTATAAAGTTGCATCTGACAACAAACCTCCCATCTGACTACAAACCTGGCTCACAGCTGCTTATCTTAGGAGACTTGATAAGTTCACAGCTTGAAATGGTATAACTGTATTATAATTAGAGATTAAGAGAAAATTTATTCAATTTAATAATTCAAGAATAATTTGCCTGTGTCTGTTGTAAATAACAGGGAATCATTATCATACATTACTTTAAAACAAGCCTAATTAACTATATTTATTTTTTTATGTCTTATAGTTAATACTTGTTGATAAAGATAATGCAAGGGCTATACATACAATTGTAGTAGAAAAAGATGTCAAAAATATTTTTAAAGACAGCCTTGCTTTACATCTATATACAATATATAGGAAATTATTATATTTTTAAGACAGACATCTTTATACCTGAGGATCTGCTCCAATCTATAAATCCTGCATTTGTAAGATCTCTTTTTGTATAAAAGAATATGTAAAAGAAAACTTGAGGATTGAATACCTCAAAAAGACTGACCCACCAGTTTTACTATTACTGCCTTGCTCTTTCAGTGCCTTTGTCCTGAGACCATTTAAGTTTTGAAGCTAAAAATAGTAATATTTTCATAATTTGAATCATATTTAATAACCAAGCTTACATTTATGATACCACAGTGAGAAAACAAATCTTCTGCCTTAACTAATTTTAAATTGATAATCTGACTTGTTTATTGGCTAGACAGATCCTTTACTTCATTCATAGATTAGAATGGTGGACAGACAGACAGTTGAAAAACTTGATCAGTTGGCTGAAAAGACACATATACACATATAGATAGATAAATATATAGAGAGATAATAATGGAATGTAACTTGTTTGAAGTTATATACATATATATACATATATATATATATATATATATATATATATATATATATATATCCCTACAAATCAATTCCAATCCTTCACTTTTCCATTCAAATAATCTGATTTCAAAATATCTTCTAATTTTTGGATATTTCATTTTGTTTTCTATCCTTTGTTCTATGATTTTATCACTAGGACAATCACAAGTTTTATAAACCATTTAGTGCATCTCTAGAAATGTATGATGGTGTTTAGTAGTAGGAAACATTGCTTAATCCCTTGAGGGGTTTAGAGTCTGATGAAGAAAACAACATTTAAAGATATTAAGTAATTAGAGAACAGGATGAGGAAATGCACTGAAACCACCCATGTTAGCCTCCATTTAATGGACTGGAATCAGGTGTAGGGGAGATAGGTGAGGTTAATACAAATTAACTTGGTGGTATGTTGGTGGCAAAAAGCAGTAATGAATACAGAAATAGATTAATAATGACTGACAAGATGTTTACACTCATACACACAGTAGTCCTCACAGGTGATAAAGATACCTAATGGAGACCCTGAGGCTCAGAAGGCTATGTACACACTTGAAATTTTATTGTCATGCCATTGCAGTCACTGCTTTAGCAATAAATGTACTGTGTGAGATTGTCTATTATTAGCAGACATTGTGTTTTCCTAAAAATGGAAGCAATCAGATGAAAATACAGGTTCAAATTTGCAAGCTGATATACAAAAATGTAAATCTTTCAATACTACTTGGCTCTGATCTGGAAGTTTTACATCTTTAAGTGAAAAAGTCAACAAATTTGAAAGTGTGGACATAAATGAAATATGTTTCATGTATTTTATTCTAGGTGAAATTAACATACCTCATTTATCAATACAGAATAGTAATCTGACTGCAAATACATTATTATACATAAATATTGCATGTTTATATTATCAAAAAAGTGGCAAGTCATAATAGTAGGGTCATTTAAATGGGTGTTTCTACCAAAAAAGATGTAGCCATATATTATTTGTTCATAAATTTTAGTTAAAAAGAATTTGCATAAAAGAAATATATCTTAGAGATAATATTTTGCCTTTAAATATCATATACAGTGTATTATACATAATTTGCATTCAATATTTATTGATTCATTTTAGGAATTGTGGCTATCTTTCAACAGTGCACAGGACATAACACCTGTAAAATTTCCATGATAGAGATAGTTTACATGTTTTAAATAGACCAAAATAGGAAGAAAATGTATTTATTAAATAATAGAGAATAGTCGTTACTCTTAAAAGCTTTGGAGTCAGACTGGGATTCACAGCCTGACTTTACTGTCTTCTAGGTGTGTGACCATTGGGGAGTCATTATTCTTTCTAGGCCCCAGTTCCCTCATTTTAAAATATGGCTATAAAAAAAGAACCTACCTCACAAAGTTATTGTGAGGCTCACTCTACCTGGAATATTTTAAGTGTTATATACAGCCCTCCAGCTCATGACACAAATGGCTTTCAATAAATAATAAGCTATAAGAATTAGTTTCACAATAGAAATATATGTATATGTACACACACACACACACACACACACACACACACACAATCTAGCCAGCTAGCTTTCCCAAAATGTTCAGCCTATTTTGTTCTATCATAACGCTAAAAGTATGCTATTAAGTATTACTATATAATATCCAATTTTCTGAGGTAGAATTTTTTAAAAAAGGAAATCCTTATCGTAGATTAAGTTAAAGGAATTTGCAGTCAGTTATTCTCTAGTAATGCCAGTTTGAAGTTGTCAGCATTTTTCTTTTTTCATTGGCAGGTCGCTCCCTATCCACCCTCCTCTAGATATGGCATTAGGCATGGGGAGGAATGAGGGGGAGGAGAGGACACTGTGATGCAGCAGCTAGCTGGAGTTGTGGGAAGGATCCATCATTTTTCTGTTTGGAGTTTGTACATTTGAGGTGAAGTTGCAAAAAGGGCTGGGAGAAGTGGGAGGAAAGCAACAAAGTAATTCCCACACTCTCCCCTAACTGGTCACAAAAGTGAATTCTACATGCTATCATTCAGCAAACTCAGTTTTGCAGAGGAGGATTGGGGTGTACTGAGTTGCTATCAGCCACCAGCCACTTGTATCACTATACAATTGAGCATGCCTGGATGTGGGATTGCCTCTGAATTGTCTGCTCTGAAGCTGAAGAGCTGGATATGGACCACCCATATCCTGAGACTGGTAAAGCCTGCTCTGAACCCCTACAGTTCACCCCTATAGTTCTTCACTATCTGTGCCTATGGAAGTCCTGTGCATCCCTAGGGCTCTTCCCCAAAGCCCAAGATGGCCTCCCACTCATGACTGGGCTCAGTCCAGGTACGTGGAACTTATCCTGGGACTAACAATGGGGTTGGAACCTTCCCTCCCTGGAGCAGGGAAAGAGGTATCCCTTTCCTGGACCTCTTCCACTCACTCCACTGCCTAAGGGCTCTGATAACAACACTACTGAGGAACACCATTCTCTCACACCCCAGCCCCCAGCCCTATCCTCTAGGTCCCTGACCCCACCTCCGTCAGGGAAGTGAGGCTTAGGGAAGTACATTTGGAACATACCCCTCAGAGATACTGGTGCAGGAGTTCAGGGACTTCAGGAAAAAAAATAACTGGTTGAAAAACATTGGTTGAAAATTTATAACAGACACCAATAGAAGGGCTGAGACCAGAGGGGCTGCAGAGCAGACCTAAGGGGGAGGGTCTTCCTGCCTCTGCTAAACACCCTCATTACCCATCTATATCAAGTTCACTAATTGCAGCAAAGGGTCTCCCAGGATTGCACCAAATGCACATTTGTTGTTTCGACAGACAATTGCCATGTTTCCCTCAAAATAAGACCTAGCCGGACAATCAGCTGTAATGCATCTTTTGGAGCAAAAATTAATGTAAGACCTGATCTTATTTTACTATAATATATAAGACCAGGTCTTACATAATGTAATATAATATAATATAATATAATATAATATAATATAATATAATATAATATAATATAATATATTATATAATACCGTGTCTTATATTAATTTTTGCTCCAAAAGATGCATTAGAGCTGGGTCTTATTTTTGGGAAACAGGCAGGTGTCATATCTCCTTCTAGCCTAATTTTTTTTTTTACATTTTAACTTTCAGATTATACACCTAAATAGAGGTTTTAAGAAGGCTTGTTGGTTGCTGTCATGGGGTAGTGAAACTCCCAGAGTAGGCTATCAGGGGTCCTGAGCAGGCATACTAGGATGTGTCCACGTGGAGACTGCTGGGGACCCTGGAGCGCTGGCCCCAGGTTCGTCTCCCAAGGCTGGCTTCATCCCCCATCTCCAGCACCCCTCCGACCCCTCCCAGCTTGGCGTGTGCTACCCCGCACCCCACCCAGTTACCCGCCAGCTCCTTCCGCTGCCTCCGCCCCCTCCCATTCGGCCTCCCACGTGGACCTCGTACCTCACCTACTGTGCTCGGACTCCGCCGCCGGCCTCACTTCCCGCCCTAGCCTAGATCCGCGCAGCCGCCCTCGCCACCACGGCACTCCACTCTCTCCGGCCGGTGTTCCAACTCCGCCCCGCCGCCCTAGTGTCCTTTCAGCCACCACCGCGCCTCGGACTCGGTAGGCTCCGCGCCCGGCGTTCTCCCCCGCCTACTGGCCCTTGAGAGCCTGCGCTCCCGGCTGACTCTGGGACGCCGCACTCCCGGCTGCTGCCACGGCCAGCACGGGTGCCACGCGCCGCCACCGCCGCTGCCGAGCCGCCACCACTCTCTCGCCGCCCACCATGGCCCCGCAGCAAACAGGTAGCAGGAAGCGGAAAGCACCCGCCATCGAGGCGGCAGCCGCGAGCTCGTCGTTGAAGGGCGCGGGGGCGGCGGTGGACCGCGAGGGCCCGCTGCTGCCCAAGAAGCAGAAGCGGCCATCAACGCGGCGCTCGCTGCTGCACTACTTGAAGGGCCGCGAAGTGGGCGCGCGGGGGTGCGCGGGGCTTCCCGGCTTCGAGGGCAAGCTGCGCGGCTACGCGGTGCAGAAGCTGCCCGAGCTGCTGCGCGAGCGGGAGCTGGACCTAGGCACCCTCAACAAGGTGTTCGCTTCGCAGTGGCTGAACGCCAGGCAGGTGGTGTGCGGCACTAAGTGCAACACACTGTTTGTAGTGGACGTGCAGTCGGGCCAGATCACGCGCATCCCTATGCTGCGGGACCGAGGAGCAGGACTGGCCCGGGCCCAGCCGAGCTGTGGTATCCACGCCATTGAACTGAATCCCTCCCAGACGTTTCTGGCCACCGGGGGCGAGAACCCCAACAGCCTGGCTGTCTACCAGCTACCCACCCTGGACCCTGTGTGCCTGGGTGACCGCCAGGGCCATAAGGACTGGATCTTCGCCATCGCTTGGATGAGTGACACAGTGGTGGTGAGCGGTTCCCGTGACGGCACTGTGGCGCTATGGAGGATGGATCCCGACACATTCAGTGGCAGCATCGCCTGGCACAACGACGCAGGGCTCCCGGTGTATGCCCACATCCGTCCAAGGGACGTGGAGACCATCCCCAGGGCTAGCACCAACCCCAGTAACCGCAAGGTGCGGGCCCTGGCCTTCAATCGCAAGAACCAGGAGCTAGGAGCAGTGTCCCTAGATGGCTATTTCCACCTGTGGAAAGCCCGGAGCACCCTGTCTAGGCTGCTATCCATCAGGCTGCCCTACTGCCGGGAGAACGTGTGCCTGACCTATTGTGACGAGTTGTCCCTGTACGCGGTGGGCTCCCAGTCCCATGTCTCTTTCCTGGATCCCCGCCAGCGCCAGCAGAACATCCGACCCCTGTGCTCCAGAGAGGGTGGCACCGGCGTGCGCTCCCTGAGCTTCTACCAGCACATCGTCACGGTGGGCACTGGCCATGGCTCCCTGCTCTTCTATGATATCCGCGCCCAGAAGTTCCTGGAGGAGAGGGCCTCGACCAGCCTGGATTGTTCTCTTCCGGGCCCTGCAGGGAAGAAACTCAAGCTCACCTGTGGCAGAGGCTGGCTCAACCACAATGATCTGTGGGTGAACTACTTCGGTGGCATGGATGAGTTCCCCAATGCGCTTTACACTCACTGCTACAACTGGCCTGAGATGAAGCTCTTTGTGGCTGGGGGGCCTCTGCCTTCAGGCCTCCACGGGAACTACGCAGGCCTCTGGAGCTAAGGATGGCCACAGTGTTCTCTAAGTGCCCAGATTTTCCTTCTAGTCCCTCTCACTCTCCACACCTTCACACTGTTTGTGCTTTTAACTCTGTATGGAGTTTATCCTCTGGGTGGAAAGTGTCCAGCTTACCTATACTTAATGATTAGGCTGACAGAGAGAAAGCAAAAGTGGTCTTTGGGGCAATCAAAACTTATCTTTAAGGTTTTTCTGCACCTCTCCCAACACCACCATCTTTTTTGCCTTCTTGTACAAAGAATTTTGGCTAATCCTTAATTGTGTTCTCTGAGTGATTCACATATGCTCTTTCTCTGGGCTGGTGCAGTTATAGTTATTATTACAATTCAGTACTTTTGTTTTACCAATATTTCAACAGTATGTTCAGGTCTATTACACATTTCTGATGTATGTTATTTTTGGAAAATGTGTGCTAAAAAGTGTCTTTTGAGCTGGTCTGAGGAATGACCCATCATATAACAGAGCAGGTTGATAGCCCTCCTCCAATTAGAAAATTAATTTCATGTTCTCTAGATTGCCACCATTTGGGCTTGTTTCATTTGGATGTTAGAAACTCAGTGTTTGTTGTTTGCATATTGTTGTTGCATAAAATACTTAAAAAATATGTTCTTTTAGTTAAGAAATCTTACAATGGTATTCATTCTATTAACCACAGTTTTGATTATTCAATAGAAATAAAGCATCAATACCCCCATTCTTCTTCTTTAAAGATGCCATATCATGGCCTGCTGTCTTGGGTAGTACTTAAGCCACAGATTTTCAGAGCTAATCAAAACTGGCCTATATATGTCAGGACAATCAGGGAAGTTCTTTCTGGGGTAAATATCTTTCAAGTTCAGGTAACATTATCCATGCAGTCATTTACAGAGGAAGGTCAGCTGTTGTACTCAATATAGGTGTTGAGGACAATTTTTTTATTGTATACATGGATAATCCTTTTATCTGGATTGAGTTGCAGAAAACAATAAACATGCTCAGCATTTTAGCAATTAAGTGCTAGGCTTAAGTTTTTGAATGCTTAAATATACATTTTATTTCTTCTTAATTGTCCGTCTACAAATATATTTATCAAAATCAAAATCTTCTAGGAGAGAAAGTGAAGCTGAAACATCACCTATGCATACATAACTTTGTACATTTGTTTTTGAAAATCAAACTGATGCTACTAACATGGGTTAAAAGATTAATATCTTGACTACTGTATTAAATGTACTTGCTATAGGTTGGGACAGTTAGGTGTCTTGTGTTTTTAAGATGATTTAACAGTTTTTCATTTACATAAAAGTAAATGTGCTTACAACTACCTACTCACATATACTGTATATTTGTGTATGTGTGTATGTTACTTCCTATGTGAGGAAAAGCATAGGTATATACAATTTTTATGTAGATATTTCTAATATTTTAAACTACAGCTCCCAAGACCTCTCACTTGGTCTTTATTTTTGTTTCTTTTTTGTATTTTAACTTAAGTAATACATGCACATGATCAAGACAATTATACTTTATGAAAGGTATGTAGTGAAAAGTAAGTCTCAGAGCCCTGGATCCCTGATCTTCTTCTGCCCATAGATCACAAGCAATACATTAGTGTGTGTGACTATTTAGAGATAGTCTGTACATATACAAGTGTATGTGTATGTGTGTATGCAATTGTTGTGCAAATTATAGCACATGCTGCACATATCTGTGCCTTTTTGTCACAACATATTAGAGATTATTTCTTATACATAACTACCTAATTCATCTTAATTGTGTAGTAGTCCCCTGTATCTTTGGAACATATTTTATTTATTTGCTACATCTTTGTTGAGCATTTATATTGGTTCTTATTTTCTGCTACTATAAACTACTCCACAGAGATTATTTAGGTGCATGCATCTTTGTGCACATGTGTAAGTATGACTGCAGAATAAATTCCAAAAATGGAATCACTGGGTCAATTTTATATGTAATAGCCATTGCCAATTACCCTTCAAAGAGGTCCTACCAACTTAATATCTCATAAATAATGTATGCACGCTTGCTTAACCACACACTTGCCAACAATATGTCATCAAATTCTGTGCTCTTTGCCGATCAAATATCCACTTGATCTTGATACTTTCTAAGGCCCTATGGCTGAGTTAATTAGATTTGTGGTCAAACTACCAAGTAGGTTCTGAAACAAAGATCAAGAATATGAAGAAATGAGGGTAAGCAATAAAAATACTGTCCAGCTAGAGCCAGAGAACACCACAATAAGGGGCTCACATATCTGGAGATGCATTACAAAGGACTGCATTCCTTAGATACTTAGCTAGACCTAGTAGACTTTCCTGGTTTATTACACCCTGGAGTCATTTGTATTCAATGCATCAGATGTCAGTGAAGAAAATCCAAGATGATGAGAGACTGAACTATTTGAGGTGAGTGTGGAGAAGGAGGAAGTTGTTAGAAAAATTAGGGGAAAATGTACAATCAGTATTTGGTAGTTCATGTGAAGGGTAAAGAAAGCCAAAGAATTTAGGTGGACTCTAATGTTCTGGCTTGAATGTAAATTAATACTGAGAGCAAGTGACCATAGGGAATATAGGCATAGAGGATACACGTTGAGGGTGATCAGCTCAACTGTGGATATGTTGTATTTGAGGTACCTATGTGATATCAGGAAAATATTCCCAGTGAAGAACTGGCTGTATATCCCAGAATGAGATTTCTCACTGCCGGGAAGGAGAGTGATCAGAAATACTGGGAAACTCTCCTTTTAGGGGTAAATGCAGTAGAAAAGCCTACTAAGGATCCTAAAAAGCAATGAAGAAAAACGGAGGTGAGAGATACAAAATAGAACAGGTTTATTTTACTTACCCAAATGCCGTGACCTCATCGGCCTAAGACAACAAAATATTTCTTTAATGTTAAAATTACAATAATTATTGAGTCTCCACTGCAGTCTCAAAGGGCAGTTTTTTTTCCCAGATATCCTTAAATATTTACCCAGGACGTTGCATCAGTCCACTAATCAATCTTGTTCACTGGTCAAATGCTGGTACCTTCTTGGAGAATGAAAAAAGTCAGACCTTATCCAAAGTAGGACTTCACAGTTAAGTGATTTCTGGACCACTTAGCCTGCTAATCTGAGATGTCTCCAGCACTCCCAACAGCCTGCTGGAACTGGTATTGCTGGCAGCATCACAGTTGAAGTATCACCTCACCATCAGCTACTACTGACACATGTTTGAGTGCCTACCTCAATTCCACAGGTGCTGGTCACTACCAATATTCCCAGGCTCCTTTCTTCAGCACCACAATCACAAAATAACAAACACAAAGAATTAGAAATGAAATAATCAGAGGAACAGATTTATTAGTCAGGCAAATGTAAAATCCGATTGAAAAAAATTATCAGAAGATGCAAACAACTAAATTTTTCTAAGAATAAGTAAGAAATCAAAACAGATCCTTAACCTTAGAAAATTATAAACATTTTAAAATCTGCCCTGTCCTTCAATAAAATCACAAACATGTAATCATAAACATAATAGGCATAAAAGGTCTAATGGTCTCACAAATTATTTCACATTGTCAAGGAACATATTGAGCTACTTCAAAACATAAAAAGTTTACTTTCTTCTATGAGGCCAGCATAATATTAATGACAAACCTGACTAAAATTGCACAAAATGAAAAGACATCAGTTATATATATATATATATATATATATATATATATATATATATATATATATATATATACAACTCATACTTCAAAATGCTGAATATAATCCATCAGTGTATTAAGAAAGTATACCATGGCAAAGCAAAGCCAGTTCCTTCAATATAAAGAGAGCTCACTATTGAGAAAACTATTATTGCAGTTTATCATATTAACAGGACGAATGAGAAGACACATGCTCATGTCAATAAATTCCAATAAATACGAAAACCTTACTGCAATTCTGATAAGATCCTTAGTAAGTATGAGGAAATAAATACTTTTATTTAAAAATTATTGGGGTGACAATTGTTAGTGAAACTACATAGATTTCAGCTGTACTATTCTGTATTACATCATCTATAAATCCCACTGTGTGTTCACCACCCAGAGTAAGTTCTCCTTCCATCATCAGATATTTCATCCCCGTTACCCTCATCTCGCTCGCCCCACCCCCCGACCCTCTGGTAACCACTAAACTATTGTCTGTGTCTATGAGTTTTTGTTTCTCATTTGTTTGTCTTGTTCTTTTGTTGTTTTTGGTTTATATACCACATATCAGTGAAATCATAGGATTCTTTGCTTTTTCTGTCTGACTTATTTCGCTTAGAATTATACTCTCAAGATCCTTTCATTTTGTCACAAATGTTCCTATATCATCTTTTCTTACTGCCAAACAGTATTCCATTATGTCTATAAACCACAACTTCTTTATCCATTCATGTATCAAAGGACATTTTGGTTGTTTCCATGACTTGGCCACCGTAAACAAAGCTGCAATGAAAATTGGAGCACGCATGTCTTTATGTATAAATGTTTTCAAATTTTTTGGATAGATACCCAGGAGAGGGATTGCAGGGTCATATGGTAATTCAATTCGTAATTTTTTGAGGAACCTCCACACTGCCTTCCATAACGGCTGCACCAGTCTGCATTCCCACCAACAGTTGTATGAGGGTTCCTTTTTCTCCACAGCCTCTCCAACACTTCTTACTATTTGTCTTGTTCATGATAGCCATTCTGACTGGGGTGAGGTGATACCTCATTGTGGTTTTTATTTGCATTTCTCTGATGATTAGTGATGATGAGCATTTTTTCATATGTCTATTTGCCATTTTTATGTCCTCTTTGGAGAAATGTATCTTCAGGTCCTCTGCCCATTTTTCAATTGGGTTGTTTGTTTTATTGTTGTTGAGATTCAACAGTTCCTTGTGTATTTTGGGTATTAGCTCCTTATCAGAGGCACTGTTTGCAAAAATCTTCTCCCATTCAGTCAGTAGCCTCTTTATTTTGTTGATGGTTTCTTTTGCTGTGCAGAAGCTTTTAAGTTTTATATAGTCCCATTCGTTTATTTTAGCTTTTACTTCCCTTGCCTTTGGAGTCAAAATCATAAAACATTCTTTCAACCCAAGGTCCATAAGTTTAGTACCTATGTTTTCTTCTATGGAGTTAATGTGTGAGGTCTTATGCTTAAGTCTTTGATCCATTTTGAATTAATTTTGGTACATGGTAAAAGATAGCAGTCCAGTTTCATTCTTTTGCACGTGGCTATCCAATTCTCCCAGCACCATTTATTGAAGAGGCTGTCTTTCCTCCATTGTATATTTTTAGCTTCTTTGTCAAAAATTATCTGTCCGTATTTATGCGGCTTTATTTCTGGGTTCTCAATTCTTTTCCATTGGTCTGTGTGTATGTTTTTCTGCCAATACCATGTTGTTTTGATTATTATAGCACTGTAGTACATGCTAAAGTCAGGGAGTGCAATACCTCCAATGTTGTTCTTTTTTCTTAAAATTGTTTTGGCTATTCGTGGTCTTTTGTGGTTCCAAAAAAATCTGATGATTTGTTGTTCTATTTCTTTAAAAAAATGCCATTGGATTTTGACGGGGATTGCATTAAATCTGTATATTGCTTTGGGTAATATGGCCATTTTAACTATGTTGATTCTTCCAATCCATGAGCATGGAATGTCTTTCCATTTCTTTGTGTCTTCTTCAATTTCTTTAAAAAATGTCTTATAGTTTACAGCATATAGGTCCTTCACATCCTTGCTTAAGTTTATTCCTAGGTATTTTATTCTTTTTGCTGCAATTGCAAAGGGGATTGTTTTTTGTATTTCTTTTTCTGAGATTTCATTGTTAGCATATAGGAATGCAATGGACTTTTGTACGCTGATTTTGTAGTCAGTAACTTTACTGCATTCGTTGATTGTTTCTAATAGCTTTTTGGTGGAGTCTTTAGGGTTTTCTATATATAGCATCATGTGATCTGCAGAGTGATAATTTATCTTCTTCATTCCCAATTTGGATGCCTCTTATTTCTTTCTCTTGCCTGATTGCTCTGGCAAGGACTTCCAACACTGTTGAAAAGCAGAGGTGATAGGGGACAGCACTGTTGTGTTCCTGAACGTAGAGCAAAGGGCTTCAGTTTCTCACCATTAATTATGAGATTAGCTGAGGGCTTGTCATATATGGCCTTTATTATGTTAATGTATTTTCCTTCTATACCTATTTTATTAACTGTTTCAATCATTAATGGATGTTCTGTTTTGTCAAATGCTTTTTCTGAATCAATTGATACAATCATATGATTTTTCTCCTTTATTTTGTTTATGTGATGTATCCCATTGATGGATATGCGGATGTTGAACCACGCTTGTTTCGCAGGGATAAATCACACTTGGGAGTGGTGAATAATCTTTTTAATGCACTGTTGTATTTGACTTGCTAGAATTTTGTTTAGGATTTTTGCCTCAGTATTCATCAGATATTGGTCAGTAGTTTTCTTTTTTTGTGTTGCCCTTAACAGGTTTTGGTATCAGGGTAATGTTGGCCTCCTAAAATGAGATAGGGAGTATTGACTCTCCTTCAATTTTTCGGAAGAGTTTGAGCAGGATTGGTATTAGATCCTGTTTCAGTGTTTGGTAAAATTCACTAGTGAAGCCATCTGGTCCAGGACTTTTGCTTTTGGGAAGGTTTTGGATGACTAATTCAATTTTGTCACTGGTGATGGGTGTGTTTAGATTTTTCAGTTCTTCATGGTTCAGCCTTGGAAGGCTATATGTTTCTGAGAACTTGTCCATTTCTTCTAGGTTATTTAATTTGGTGGCATATAGTCCTTCATAGTATTCTTGCATGATCCTTTGTATTTCTGTGGTGTCTGTGGTAACTTCCCCTTTTCCATTTCTGATTTTGTTAATTAGTGTCTTCTGTCTTTTTATCTTAGTGAGTCTAGCCAAGGGTTTGTCGATTTTATTAATCTTTTCAAAGAACAAGCTCTTTGTCATATTAAATTTTTCTAATGTCTTTTTGTTCTCCATTTCATTTAGCTCTGCTCTGAGTTTTGTTATTTTATTTCTACTGCTGACCTTGGGTTTCACTTGTTCTTCTTTTTCTAGTCCTTCAAGGTGTAACACGAGGTTATTTATTTGGGATTTTTCTTGTTTCTTGAGATAGGCCTGTAATGATATAAATTTCCCTCTTAAAACTGTTTTTGCTGCATCCCAAAAATGTTGGTTGGATGTATGTTCATTGTTATTTGTTTCTATGTATTTTTTATCTCTCCTCTGATTTCTTCTTTGACCCAGTCGTTCTTCAAAAGTATGTTGTTTAATCTCTATGTATTTGGATTTTCCTGCTTTGTTTTTGCAGTTGATATCCAATTTCAAAGTCTTTTGATCATAGAATATGCTCGGTATGATTTCAGTCTTCTTCAATTTGCTGAGGCTGATTTTATGTCCCAATAGATGGTCTATCCTTGAGCATGTTCTACGTACACTGGAAAAGAATGTATAGTCTGATGTTTCAGCATGAAATCCTCTATATATGTCAATAATGTCCATTTCATCTAATGTGTCATTTAGAGCTGCTGT
Organism: Rhinolophus hipposideros; assembly: GCF_964194185.1. NCBI lineage: Eukaryota > Metazoa > Chordata > Mammalia > Chiroptera > Rhinolophidae > Rhinolophus > Rhinolophus hipposideros. Next base: position 30,477,104 of record NC_138046.1, read on the forward strand.
TTCGTTATTTATTTTCTGTCTGGATTTTCTATTCATAGCTGTCAATGATGTATTTAAGTCCCCTAGTAAAATTGTGTTTTGGTCAATTTCTCCCTTTATTTCTGTCAGTAGTTGCTTGGTATATTTTGGTGCTCCCTGATTGGTGGCATAAATATTGATGACTGTTATGTCTTCTTGTTGTAGAGTTCCCTTTACAATTACGAAATGTCCATCTTTGTCTCTTGTTACCTTTTTCACCCTGAAGTCTGTTTCATCTGATATCATTATAGCTACACCTGATTTTCTCTGGGTACCATTTCCTTTGAGTGTCAATTTTCACCCTTTAACTTTGAGTCTATACTTGTCCTTGTAGTTGAGATGTGTCACTTGGAGAGAGCATATGGTTGGGTTTAGTTTGTTGATCCAATCTGCTACTCTGTGCCTTTTTATTTGTGAGTTCAGTCCATTTACATTTAGGGTGATTATTGATATGTGAGGACTTGCTGTCATTCTATCTTTAGTTTTCTGATAAGGCTGTGACTCCGTTGTTTCTTTGCCATTTTGTTGTTGTCTGTTATTTCTGTGTGGTGGTATTGTATGATGTTTCCTTCTGTTTCTTCTTTTATTAAAGTATATATTTCAGTTCTGGATTTTTTTTTTTTTGAGTGGTTACCCTTAAGTTTGTGTAAAAGAAAGTGATATTTAGAGTATTCCATTTTCTTCAGCACACTCACTTTCTCCATTCTCATATTCCTGTTCAGGCCTTCACTCTCCCCCTTTTTATGTTGCCACAAATTGTCCCTGTTGATAGTATTCGAATAGCCTCCATTAGTATTTATTGTAGTGAAGGTCGTGTATTAGAAAATTTCCTCAGTTTCTGTATGTCTGGAAATGTCTTTATTCCTCCTTCATATCGAAAGGATATCTTTGCTCGATATATTTTTCTTTGCTCATAATTTCTCTCTTTCAATAGTTAGAATATTTGGTTCCACTCCCTCCTGGCTTGTAGAGTTTCTGCTGAAACATTTGATGATAATCTAATGGGCTTTACTTTGTAGGTTTCCGTCTTCTTTTCCCTGGCTGCCTTGAGGATTCTTTCTTTGTCGTTGATTTTAGACAGGTTCAATACCATGTGCTTTGGAGAAAGCCAGTTGGGATTTAGGTAATTAGATGTTTATTTCCTTCTTGGATTCGAGGATCCTGTTCTGTCCACAAGTTTGGGAAGTTCTCATAAACAATTTGTTTGAATATATTCTCTGTTCCCTTCTCTCTTTCTTTTTCTTCTGGTTTGCCCACTATTCTTACATTGCTCTTTCTGATAGATTCAGAAAGTTCTTGTAGAGTGCTTTCATTTCTTTTAATTCTCAAGTCTCTTTCCTCTTCCATCTGTGTAATTTCCAGGTTTCTATCTTTGATGTCACTGATTGTTTCCTCCATCTGGTCAACTCTACTACCTAAGCTGATTATTTCATTCTCAATTTCTTCTCTTGAATTCTTAATCTCCAGAAATTCCATTTGGTTCTTTTTTAAAATTTCGATCTTTTTGGTAAAATGCTCTTGTTGTTCTTCGGTTGCGTTTCTGAGTTCATTAAATTGCCTTTCTGTGTTTTCTTGTATCCCGGTGAGTTTTTTCAGAACTGTAATCTTGAATTCTTTGTCATTTAAGTCACACATTTCCATATATTTAAGTTCCTTTTCTGGAGACTCTTCACTTTCTTTCTGAGCTGTCTTGTTGCCTTGGTTATTCATGGAAATTACTGATTTATTATTTCTCTTCCTAGACATCTACAGGAGTGGCTTCTGCAACAGGTTGATAGGAATAGGTCTTTCTTTTGTTTTCCAATACTTGTTGGTAGAATGTTTTATTTTCTCTCCAACTGCAGCCTTTTTGTTCCTCTATCACACAGTAGTGGTATGTTTTCTCTGCACTATTCCAGCTTATGACACAATGGGGAATTCCCTGGGAAACGTGCTTCTCCTCTGTTAACAGTTTGTCTAGGTTTTAGGGCTCCACGTCCCTGTGGGGTGTGGAGAGCTTTTGAAGTTTCAAAGCTCTTTCTGCACCAGATTCAGAGCCCATATATTTCAGCAGTTCTGTTTACTCCTGCAGGGATCCGCCCAGTTAGGTGGGGCCAGGGTTGTTGTGAGTTGTGAGAGGTGGCCCAGAGCAATGGGTCCCACTTCCAAAGCACTCTCCTCTTTGCCGGAACTAGTTGGTCCACAAATCTGTGTCTGTGGTCCACAGTTTTCAGAAAAGCAAGTTTTCTTTTCTTTTGATCTGACTCTTCTACTGTTCCGCTTCTAGCACTGGGCGGATGGTGGTGGGGCAAGCTCTGGGAGGGTAGAGAGGGGGCAGCTAGTCCCAGTGCCGGAGGCCTACGTTCTCTGCTCGGCAGTGAGGGCTTAAACCACCTTTTTCAGCCTTCTTCCCTGTCTTTTAGACGAGGTCTCTGCCCTGAGCATTGGGTTCAGCCATGTTATATGCTGCCCCCTCAGCCCTGTGTGCCATAATTGGAGCCCTAGCAGTCCGAGTTCTTCCCTCTCCAGCAGTTGCATTAGTTTCAGGATGCAGTGAGCTCGGCGCACTGAGCTAGGTCTGCGTCTTGCACCCGACAGGCTCTGTCTCCTCACTTTCCCCTTCCCTCCTCCCCTACTCGCGGGATTCTCCCACCTTTACGTGAATTCAGTAGTGGGCCTATTCATCTTGCCTGTCTGCTGTGCAAGGAGTCCTTTGTGGAATTATTTTAATTCGATTAGTTGTAAATTCCAGTTGAGCTTTACAGAGGCTCACCTCAAGCCGCCATTTTTTGGAAATAAATTCTTTATGTGATTAGCGTGTGTGTGTGTGTGTGTGTGTGTGTGTCTGTGTATGTGTGTTGTTCTTCATAACTGAAACAGAATTTTCTTTTATGATACAACATTAGAGAAATTTCTATGAAAGTAGGAAACAAAACAAGGATTTTAAATATCACCGATATTTAATATTATTAAAATTCTAGATATAGTTATTAGAAATAACAGCAAAAAAGGTATAAATATTGGAATAGAGAATGCAGTTATAACTATTGACAGAAGATATGACTTAAAAAAAATCCAAAAGAACCAACTGAAAAATGTTAGAGGCAATGACATGATTTAGTAAGATGTTTAGTTTTTAATAAGTGAAGAATCAGTACTTTTCTATTTTCATTTGTTTACTCTTTCAGAATATATTTATTGAATGCTTATCATATTCCAGGCACTGGTATATGCCTATACAGGAACTAGAGATACTATGCAAGCAAGCCATGCTCTAAAAATTCTCTTTTTTGCTTGAGAAGTAAACAGGTAATAAAATAAACTAGTAAATTTATAGTATGTCAGATGGTTATCAACGCTAATAAATAAAATAAATCAGGGTAAAAAAGAATAAAGAATAAGAACACCAGGAGAAATGAGATTTTTACTTTTTAATGAGATATAATTTACATATAACATATTACTTTCAGGCATACAATATAATGATTTTATACACACACACGAGGTTGGACAATTAAGTTTGTGAACTTGTTTCAATGATGTTGCTTACCTTTTTGATATCAGAGGGATTATTCATTATGAATTTGTACCAACTGGACAAACAGTTAACCAAGTTTACTATTTGGAAGTGTGAAAAAGGCTGCATGATAAAATTAGACAACCTGAACTTTTTGCCAACAATTCATGGTTCTCACATCACAATGCACGAGTTCACATGGTACTGTCTGTGAGGGAGTTTTTAGCCAGGAGACAAATAACTGTATTGGAACTCCCTTCCTACTCACCTGATCTGGCTACCTATGACTTCTTCCTTTACCCAAAGATAAAGAAAATATTGAAAGGAAGATATTTTGATAACATTCAGGACATCAAGTGGAATACAACAGCTCTGACAGCCATTCAAGAAAAAGAGTTCCAAAATTGCTTTGAACGGTGGACTAGACACTGACATCAGTGCACAGCTTCCCAAGGGGAGCTTGACTGGTTATAGTCACTTGAATGGTGACTGTAGTGATGTTCAGCAATGAGGTACGTAGCACTTTTCCTAAGATGAGTTCACAAACTTAATTGCCCGACCTCGTATATATCACTTTGAGCACCTATTATAATTGCAGAAGTCAAACGTGACTTGTATTCAACTTTTTTTATTGGTATATATGGATTATTACAATTTTAATACAGTTTTCCTTTTTAAAAATGTGTATACACTTTTTGGCACCCTCTGTATATATCACATTTTCATTATCCGTCCATCCTTCCATCTTAGGTTGTTTCAATGTTACTGCATTTTATATAATGCTGCAATGAACATGGGGGTACAGATATTTTTTGGAGTTAGTATTATCATTTCCTCTGGATAAATACCCAGAAGTAGAATTGCTGGATCATATGGTAGTTCAATTTTTAATTTTTTGAGGAATCTCCATTCTGAACCAGTTTACAATCCCACCAGCAGTGCACAAATATACCCTTTTTACCACATTCTTGCCAACACTTGTTCTTTCTTGCCTTTTTTTTGTCCTATTATTCATCTCTGTGGTTGCACAAGTATTTTTGTATTGGTTTCAGGTGTACAAAACAATATAACAGACATTTACAAACCTCACAAAGTGATAGCCCCCCCAATATACTACCCCTTTGACACTGTATATAGCTGTTAAAAGTACACTGACTCTATTCCTTATGCTGTACTCCACAATTACAGTTGACATTCATTATTATTCAGCTTCAAGTACACATTGCAATGGTCAGGCACCTACACCGTCCATGAAGTGGTCTCCTTAATATGACAAGTATCTATCAGATATCTTACAAAATCTTAACAACATTATTGATTATATTCCCCACACTGTCTTTCATATCCCCGTGGCAATCTTGTGGTTACCAATTGTGTTTTCTAACCCCCTCACCTACTCTGTCATCCCCACCCTCCTCCCATCTAGCAACCCTCAGTTTTTTCTCTATATCTCTGAGACTGTTTCTGATTAGTTTGTTCATTTAGTCTATTCTTTAGATTCCACATATAAGTGAGATCATGTGGTATTTATCTTTCTCTGTCTGACTTATTTCACTTAGCATATTGTTCTCTGGGTCCATCCTTATTGTTGCAAATGGTAAGATTTCATTCTTCTTCATGGCAAAGTAACACTCCATTTTATAAACTTACCAGTTTCTTAATCCAGTCGTCTGTCAATGGACATTTCATTGTTTCCATGTCTTGGCTATTGTGAATAGTGCTGCAATAAACATAGGAGTGCATATTTTTTTCGTATTAGCATTTTGGATTTTTCTGGATAGATACCTAAGAGTGGAATTGGGGGTCATAAGATAGTTCCATTTCCAGTTTTTTGAGATACCTCCATACTGATTTCTATAGTGGCTGCACCAATCTGCATCCCACCAGCAGTGCATGAGGGTTCTCTTCTCCACATCCTGACCAGCATTTGTTGTTTGTTGATTTATTGATGATAGCCATTCTGACCAGAATGAGGCAGAGAAAATTATAAGACACTGAAGAGAAAAATTAAAGAAGATACAAATAAATGGAAACACATACCATGCTCATGAAAAGGAATAATTAATATAGGTAAAATGTCCGTACTGCCTAAGGCAATATACATATTCAACACAATTCCTATCAAATGACCAAGGACATTTTTCACAGAAGTAGAACACATAATCCTAAAATTTATGTGGAACCATAAAAGACCCCGAATAGCCATGGCAATCTTGAGAAATAATAACAAAGTAGGAGGTATCATGATGTGTGACATCAAATCATACTACAAAGCTATAGTAATCAAACAGCATGATATTGTCATAAAATCAGATACATAGGTCAATGGAACAGAACAGAGACCCCAGAAATAATCCCATGTCTATATGGTCATTTAATCCATGAAAATGGAAGCAAGAATTTACATTGGGGTAAAGACAATCTATTCAATAAATGATGCTGGGAAACCTGGACAGACACATGCAAAAAAGTTCACTGGACCACCTGCTTGAGCCATATACAAGAATAAATTCAAAATGGATAAAAGACTTAAATGTAAGATTTCAAACCATAAAACTCCTAAGAGAAAATATAGGCTATAAATTTTCAGACATTGCCTTTAGTAATATTATTAGTGATATATCCCCTCAGGTAAGGGAAGTAAGGTAAAAAATAAACATATGAGATTACATCAAACTAAAAAGTTCTTTTCACAGCAAAGGAAACCATCAATAAAACAAAAAGGCATCCTACTGAATGGGAGAAGATATTTGTCAATGATACATCTGATAAAGGGTTAATATCCAAAACTTATATATATATAAAAAAAAAAAACTCATTCAACTCAACACCAAAAAAACAAACCACCCAATTAAAAAATGGACAGAATGGAGCTCCAGATGATGTAATACAGAACTGTACACGTAAAATCTATGTAATTTTACTAACAATTGTCACCCCAATAAATAAAAAAAAATAAAAAAAAATGGACAGAGCAAATGGTACTATTTCATCTTTTCTTATGGACTCATAGTATTCCACTGTGTATACTATATACCATTTCTTCTTTATCCATTCATCTATTGAAGGACACATTGGTTGTTTCCATATCTTGGTCACTGTAAATAAAGTTGCAATGAACAATGAAGCCCATATGCCTTTATGGATAAATGTTTTCAGATTTTTTTTGGTAGATACCCAGGAGAGGGTGTCATGCAGGGTGTCATGCAGGGACTCTGGTCCCGCTCCCCACATAAGAACACACGATATGGTGAGGTCCAAAAGGAACACCCACGGAGCCTTACGTAGGGGAGTCACACCACTAGTTTTACTGGAGACTGCATTCACACGTACTGTCCGCTTTTCTGCCAACTGACTGACTCCCCTCGCTAGCTGCTATCTGCCGTGCTAACCGCAATCCGCGCTTGTTAGCTGAGCCACCATCTTCTTGCTAGCCCCATTTTTTCTGCGAGCAAACCCATGGCAGTTATATTAGTGGCCAAAGGCTCACTGGTTACAGCTGACGGCCAACTAGCCACAGCTGAAGGCCATCTACTACCTGAGCCAGCACCCCTCCACGTGAGGCCGAGAGACTGGAAACAGCTCTCTGGGGTTCTGTCCCCACAGAGGGATTGCTGAGTCATTTGGTAATTCTATTCATAATTTTTTGAGGAAGCTCCACACTGCTTTTCACAGTGGTTCACCAATCTGCATTCCAACCAACAGTGTATGAGAATTCCTTTTTCTCCAGAGCCTCTTTGGCCATAAGAAAATATGAAATAGTACCATGTGTGACAGCATGGATGGATCTTGAGATTATAAGGCTAACAGAAATAAGCCAGACAGAAAATGTAGAAAACCATACGATTTCACTGATATGTGGTACATAAAACAAAACAACAAGAGATGTCATCAAAATGGTGGCGTGAGGTGAGCCTCTATAAAGCTCCCCTGGAATTTACAACTAATCGAACAACAGTAACTTGACGAAGAACTTCCTGCACAGCAGACAATCAAGACGAAGAGGCCCAATACTGAAATCACCTAAAGGTGGATAAATCGCTAAAGCTGGGAAGGAGGGAAGGAAGAAAGGCAGAGATGGAGCCACGTGGGCCCAAGACGCAGACCTAGCTCAGTGCTCCAAGCTCGCTGCATCCTGCAAATATCGCAGCTGCGGGAAGGGGAAGAACTCTGACTACCAGGGATCTGCTTATGGCCCACAGGGCTGAGGGGGCAGTATATAACAAAGCTGAACCAAAGGATCACAGCAGAGACTTCGGAGAAAAGTCTTCGGAAAAAAGGGAAGAAGGCTAAAAGCGGTGGTTTAAGCCCTCACTGCCAAGCAGAGAATGGAAGCCTTAGGCACTGAGTCTAGCTGCCCCCTCTGTACCCTCCCAGAGCTCGCCTCGCCCCCACCTGCCCTGTGCTGGAAGCAGAACAGTAGCAGTGTCAGATCAAAAAAAAAAAAACAAAACAGAATATTTGCTGTTCTGAGAACTGTGGACCGCAGACACATATTCACGGCCCAACTAGTTCCGGGAAAGGGGAGGGAGCTGTGGAAGCAGGACCTGCTGTGGTAATGGTCGTTTCCGTTGCTCTGGGCCACCTCTCAAAACACACCCTGTCCCTGGCCCCAACTATATGGGCAAATCCCTACAGGAGTAAATAGAACTGTTGAAACATACGGGCTCTAAATCTGTTGCAGGAAGAGCTTTGGAAATTCAAACTCTCCGCATCCCCACAGGGACGTGGTGCCCTATGACACAAACGAATGTTCAACAGAGGAGAAGCCCGTTTCCCAGGGAATCCCTCCATTGTGGGAGAAGCAGAAATAGTGCAGAGAAAACATAGCAGTACCGTGTGAGAGAGAAAAAAAGGCTTCAGTTGAACAGAAAATAAAACATTCTACCAACAAGTATTGGAAAACAAAAGAAAGACCTCTTCCTATCAACCTGTTGCAGAAGCCACTCCTGCAAATGTCTAGGAAGAGAAATAATAAATCAGTAATTTTCATGAATAACCAAAAATACAAGACAGCTCAGGAAGAAGGTGAAAAGTCTCCAGAAAAGGAACTTAAATATATGGAAATGTGTGACTTAAATGACAGAGAATTCAAGATTACAGTTTTGAAAAAACTCAACGAGATGCAAGAAAACACAGAAAGGCAGTTTAATGAACTCAGAAACACAATCAAAGAAAAACATGAAAATTTTATGAAAGAGATTGAAATTTTAAAAAAGAACCAAATAGAATTTCTGGAGATTAAGAACTCAATAGAAGAAATTAAGAATGACATAACCAGCCTAGGTAGTAGAGTTGACCAGATGGAGGAAAGAATCAGTGACATCAAAGATAGAAACCTGGAAATTACACAGATGGAAGAGGAAAGAAACTTGAGACTTAAATGAAAGTAAAGAATTCTACAAGAACTTTCTGACTCCATCAAAAAGAGCAATATAAGAACAATGGCCATACCAGAAGAAGAAGAAAGAGAGAAGGGAACAGAGAATCTGTTCAAACAAATTGTTGATGAGAACTTTCCAAACTTGTGGACAGAATTGGGTCCTTGAATCCCAGGAGCATATAGAAGACCTTATTACCTCAATCTCAACAGGCCTTCTCCAAGGCACATTATATTGAAGCTGTCTAAAATCAACGACAAAGAAAGAATCCTCAAGGCAGCCAGGGAAAAGAAGACGATAACCTACAAAGGAAAGCCCATTAGATTATCATCCGATTTCTCAGCAGAATCTGCACAAGCCAGGAGGAAATGGAACCAAATATTCAAACTATTGACAGAGAGAAATTATGATTCAAGAATAATATATAGAGCAAAGATATACTTTATATATAAAAGAGGAATAAAAACCTTTCCAGACATGCATAAATTGAGGGAAATTTCTAATACACGACCTGCACTACATAAATACTAAAGGAGGCTATTTGACCACCATCAATGGGGACAATTTGTGGCAACCGAAGCATAAAAAGGGGGAGAATAAAGACATGAACAGGAATATGGAAATGGAGAAAGTAAGTGTGCTTAAGAAAATGGAACACTCTAACTATCAAACTTTCTTTTACATAAACTTAAGGGTAACCACCCCCCAAAAAATCCAGAACTGAAATATATACTGTAATAAAAGAAGAAACAGGGAAACATCATACAATACCACCACACAGAAATAATAGACAACAACAAAAAGGCAAAGAAACAATGGAGACACAGCCTTACCACAAAACTAAAGGTAGAATGACAGGAAATACTAATATATCAATAATCACCCTAAATGTAAATGGACTGAACTCACCAATAAAAAGGCACAGAGTAGAAGATTGGATCAAAAAACTAAACCCAGCCATATGCTGTCTCCAAGAGACACATCTCAGCTATAAGAACAAGCATAGACTCAAAGTGAAAGAATGGAAATTGACACTCCAAACAAATGGTACCCAGAGAAAATTTGGTGTAGCCATAATGATTTCCGATGAAACAGACTTCAGGGTGAAAAAGATAACAAGAGACAAAGATGGACATTTCATAATGGTAAAGGGGACTATACAACAAAAAGACATAACAGTCATCAATATTTATGCCCCCAATCAGAGAGAACGAAAATAAACCAAGCAACTACTAACAGAACTAAAGGGAGAAATTGACCAAAACACCATCATACTAGGGGACATAAATACATCATTGACAGCTATGGATAGATCATCCAAACAGAAAATAAATAACAAAATAGCTGCCCTAAATGACACATTAGATGAAATGGACATAATTGACATATATAGAGCAATTCATCCTAAAATATCAGACTATACGTTCTTTTCCAGTGTACATGGAACATGCTCAAGGATAGACCATATATTGGGACATAAAATCAGCCTCAGCAAATTGAAGAAAATTGAAATCATACCAAGCATATTCTCTGATCACAAATTTGGAATTGGAAATCAACTGAGAAAAGAAGACAGGAAAAAACACAAATACATAGAGATTAAACAACATACTTTTGAAGAATGACTGAGTCAAAAAGAAAGTAGAGAAGAGATCAAAATATACATAGAAACAAATGACAATGAAAATATATCCTACCAATATTTTGGGGATGTAGCAAAAGCAGTTTTAAGAGGGAAATTTATATCATTACAGGCCTATCCCAAGAAACAAGAGAAATCCCAAATAAATAACCTCATGTTACACCTTAAAGAACTAGAAAAAGAAGAACAAGTGAAACCCAAGGTCAGCAGAAGAAAGGAAATAACAAAAATCAGAGCAGAATTACATGAAATAGAGAACAAAAATACAATAGAAAAAGTTAATGTGACAAAGAGCTGGTTCTTTGAAAACATTAACAAAATTGACAAACCCTTGGCTAGACTCACTAAGATAAAAAGAGAGAAGACACCAATTAACAAAATCAGAAATGAAAAAGGGGAAGTTACCACGGACACCACAGAAATACAAAGGATCATGCAATAATACTATGAAGGACTATATGACACCAAATTCAATAACCTAGAAGAAATGGACAAGTTCTCAGAAACATATAGCCTTCCAAGGCTGAAACATGAAGAACTGAAAAATCTAAAGACACACATCACCAGTGACGAAACTGAATCAGTCATCCAAAACCTTCCCAAAAGCAAAACTCCTGGATCACATGGCTTCACTAGTGAATTATACCAAGCCTTCATAGAGGATCCAATTACAATCCTGCTGAAACTCTTCCAAAAAAATTGAAGAAGAGACAGTGCTCCCTAACTCATTGTATGAGGCCAACATTACCCTGATACCAAAACCTGGTTAGGACAACACAAAAAAAGAAAACTACAGACCAATATCTCTGATGAATACAGATGCAAAAATTCTAAACAAAATTCTAGCAAATGGAATAGAACAATGCATTAAAAACATTATTCCTCACGACCAAGTAGTGTTCATCCCCGGGGCACAAGAATGGTTCAACATCCGCAAATCCATCAATGTGATATATGACATAAACAAAAAAAGAACAAAAATCATATGATTATATCAATTGATGCAGAAAAAGCACTTGACAAGATACAACATCCATTTATGATTAAAACACTTAAGAAAATAGTTATAGAAGGAAAATACCTTAACATAATAAAGGCCATATATGACAAGCCGTCAGCTAATCTCATAATTCATGGTGAAAAATTGAAGCCTTTTCCTCTACGTTTAGGAACATGACAGTGCTGTACCCTATCACCTCTGCTTTTCAACATAGTGTTGGAAGTCCTCGCCAGAGCAATCAAGCAAGAGAAAGAAATAAAAGGCATCCAAATTGGGAATGAAGAAGTTAAACTGTCACTCTTTGCAGATGACATAATGCTATATATAGAAAACCCTAAAGAGTCCACCAAAATGCTGTTAGAAACAATAAATGAATACAGTAAAGTGGCTGGCTACAAAATCAACAGACAAAAGTCAATTGCATTCCCATATACTAAAAATGAAATCTCAGAAAAAGAAATACAAAAAGAAAATTCCATTTGCAATTGCAGCAAAATGAATAAAATACCTAGGAATAAACTTAACCAAGGATGTGAAGGACGTGTATGCTGAAAACTATAAGACATTTTTGAAATAATTTGAAGGAGACACAAAACAATGGAAAGACATTCCGTGCTCTTGGATTGGAAGAATCAACATAATTAAAATGGCCATATTACCCAAAGCAATATACAGATTTAATGTGATCCCCATCAAAATCCCAATGACATTTTTTAAAGAAATAGAACAAAAAATCATTAGATTTGTTTGGAACCACCAAAGATCCCAAATAGCCAGAGCAATCTTAAGAAGAAAGAACAGTACGGGAGGTATCACACTCCCTGACTTTAGCTTGTACTACAGGGCTACTATAATCAAAACAGCATGGTATTGGCAGAAAAACAGACACATAGACCAATGGAATAGAATTGAGAACCCAGAAATAAAACCACATAAATATGGAGAGATAATTTTTGACAAAGAAGCTAAAAACATACAATGGAGGAAAGACAGCGTCTTCAATAAATGGTGCTGGAAGAAATGGATAACCATGTGCAAAAGAAACTGGACTGTTATCTGTCACCATGTACCAAAATTAATTCAAAATGGATCAAAGACTTAAGCATAGGACCTGCTGCAATAAACTGCATAGAAGAAAACATAGGTACTAATCTTATGGACCCTGTGTTCAAAGAGCATTTTATGAATTAGACTCCAAAGGCAATGGAAGTTAAAGCTAAAATAAATGAATGGGACCATATGAAACTTAAAAGCTTCTGCACAGCAAAAGAAACCATCGACAAAATAAAGAGGCCACTGACTGAATGGGAGAAGATTTTTGCAAACAGTGCCTCCAATAAGGGGCTAATGTCCAAAATATACAAGGAACTCATGAAGCTCAACAACAACAACAAAAAACAAACAACCCAATTGCAAAATGGGCAGAAGACCTGAAGAGACCTTTCTCCAAATAGGACATACAAATGGCAAATAGACATTTGAAAATATGCTCAACATCACTAATCATCATAGAAATGCAAATAAAACCACAATGAGATATCACCTCACCGGAGTCAGAATGGCTATCATCAACAAGACAAACAGAAAGAAGTGTTGAAGAGGCTGTGGAGAAATAAAATAAATAAAACAATAATAATAATAATAAAAGAAGCTGTGGAGAAAAAGGAACACTCATAACACTGTTGGTGGGAATGCAGACTGGTGCTGCCATTATGGAAGGCACTGTGGAGGTTCCTCAAAAAAAAAATTTATGAATAGAATTACCATATGACCCCGCAATACCTTTCCTGGGTATCTACCCAAAATATTTGAAAACGTTTATCCATAAAGACACGTATGCTCCAATGTTCATTACAGCTTTGTTTACGGTGGCCAACAATTGAAACAACCAAAATGTCTTTCGATAGTTGAATGGATAAAAAAGTTGTGGTATCGGAGAAATCCAAAACTCCAATTCAAAAATCTGTATGCACTCCTATGTTTATTGCAGCACTTTACACAATAGCCAAGATATGGAAACAACCGAAATGCCCATCGGTAGATGACTGGATTAAGAAGCTGTGGTACATTTATACAATGGAGTATTACGCAGCCATAAAGAAGAAAGAAATCTTATCATTTGCAGCAACATGGATGGATCTAGAGAACATTATGTTAAGTGAAATAAGTCAGAAAGAGAAAGACAAGTACCATATGATCTCACTTATATATGGAATCTAAAGAAAAGACTATGTGAATGAACTAATCAGAAACAGTTTTGGGGACACAAAGAAAAAACCAAGAGTTGTTAGATGAGTGTGGGAGGGGGGTTGGGGATAAGGGGAAAGGTGAAGGGATTTGGAAGCAGCTGGTAACCACAAGATGGCCTCAGGGTTTTTTTGAAAATTAATTTGGGGAAGGTATTCAATAATGTTGTAAAGATTTTGTTGGGTATCCGATGGACATGCGTCCTATTTTGGAGACCACCTCAGGGATACTATGGATACTTGAAAGTATAATTCTAAGCGAAATAAGTCAGACAGAAAAAGCAGAACACCCTATGATTTCAATGATATGTGGTATATAAACCAAAAACAACAAAAGAACAAGACATACAAGTGAGAAACAAAAACTCATAGACACAGACAATAGTTTAGTGGTTACCAGAGGGCAAGGGGGGTGGGGGGAGGGAGATGAGTGTAAGGGGGATCAAATATATGGTGATGGAAGGAGAGCTGACTCTGGGTGGTGAACACACAATGGTATTTATTGATGATGTAATACAGAATTGTACACCTGAAATCTATGTAATTTCACTAACAGTTGTCACCCCAATAAATTAGTAAAAAATATATAAAAAAATAAATCTTTGACTTCTTCTAATTAAGGGACATAAATATTTTAAGATAGAATTTTATGTTTTTTCCATACGTATCATTATCTTTATCTACAGGTTTTTATTATTCTTGTATTAATTATTATTTGTTGCATATTGTAAAAGTTGAAGTTTATGTTTTTCTGTAAGGATAGCCACTTGTTATAGCACCAGTTGTTTAAAATACTATTGTTTCCTGTATTAGTTTTCTACTGCTACTGTAACAAGTTCCCACTCACTTTAGGAGCTTAACACAACACAATTTTTTATCTTATTGCCTGTAGTTCAGAAGTATTACATGGGTCTCACTGGGTTAAAATCAAGGGGTAGGGCTGTATTCCTTTCTGCAGACTCTGAAGTAGAATCCATTTCCTTGCTCATTCAGATTATTGTCAGAACTCAGTTCTGTGTAGTTTCAAGAATGAGGTCCCCATTTCGTTGTTAGCTGTCAGCTGAGGGTTGTTACCAAGTTCCAGAGGACACCCCTATTTCTGTGTTCCCATACTTGTATCGTAAGTGCCAGCAATGGTTGGTCAAGTACTTCTCACACTTTGCATGTCTCCTGCCTCCTATTCTGTCACATCTGACTGACTCTTTTGCCTTCATTTGCTTTTCAGAACCCATATGTATGCATTGAGTCCATATGGATTATCCAGGATGATCTCCCTATTTATGGTTTCTAAACTTAATTCCATCTGCCATCTGCAAAGTCCCTTTTCCATGGAAAAACATACACATGCATAAAGGGACAAAGTTCACAAGGGCCAAGAGCCAACCTACTACACTTCCCTTACAAATTGCCTTGGCACTTTTATGGAAAATCAAAGATAGTTTAATATATAATTCATTACAATTTCCATGTTTTTTATTTCTGTTTCTTTGTGTGTGTGTGTGTGTGTGTGTTCAGCAATAAACTTTAATTAAAACAAAACAAAACAAAAATCTTCTCTCTATGCAAACCTCTCTATTCAAATACAGCAGAAACATTTTTAATTCAAGAGCCTATGTTTACTACAGGGAGATTTAAAATAACAACAATACGATAGAAAAGTACACTTCTATGAATCACTTTTCAAAGTTCAATGCACTGTGTAGAACTTCCAGTATTAGGGTGAATAGAAGTGGTGTCAGCTGACATTCTTGCAGGTTTAAAATTTTTAGGGAAAATAACTTAGTCCTTCTTTATTAAGTACAATGTTAACTGTAGAATTATTTTGGATGTTATTTCTTAAGCTCAGGAATTTTCCTACTGTTATTAATCATGCTTAAGTTTCTAAGCTGAATGGGTGTTGGATTTTGTCAAATCTAATTTCTGAGTTTATTAAAATGATCATGTGTTTTTTTCTTCTTCATTCTGTTAATATAATGAAGTACATTGATTTTCAAATGTAAACCAGGAATGCATTATTTGGATATCCGGGGTATGATCAAACAATATGGTGAAATTTTAAATAGAAAAAAAAATATTACTGTAAAAGGCACATTGTCATTAACCCCCTCAACATACTTCCCCTCTCTTCAAACACACTTATCCCATCATTCTTGCCTCTTTCTGAAGTAGTTCTGGAGTCCTCATTTGTGAATGTCTTTAGTTGTGATCTCGTGGCTACCTCGAGATGTCCTCCGGAATCATTTTGACTTGGGGGGAAGAGAAAGAAATCAAGGGTGCCAGATCCAGTGAATAAGGTGGATGAGGACACATTGTAATGTTTTTATTTGACAGAAATTGCCATACCAGAAGCGATGTGTAACATGGAGCATTGTCATGATGGATGATGATATATGGCACACTTTAAAATACACCTCTCAACCATAGCTCACACCTGACTGACTGACTACACTGAACAAATTACAACGTGTCACACATTGTTACTATGGTTCCATGTGCTGCTTCCTGTATTGAAAATCCCTGCCTTTCCATTGGGTGGCCCTCAGCAGCAGCATTTTCTATATTTTCTGAATATAACAGCTTGGTGACACACATCACTTCTGGTACTGCAATTTCTGTCAAATAAAAAAAAAAAAAAACACACACACATGGTGTGTCCTCATTCACTGGACCTGGCACCATGTGACTTCTGGCTCTTCCCCAAAGTCAAAATGATTCAGGATATTGAGGCATCCACTGCAGTACAACTAAAGACACTTACAAAACGGGACTTCCAGAACTGCTTCAGAAAGTGGCAAGAATGATGGGATAAGTGTGGTCGAAGCTGGGGGGGGGTATTTTGAGGGGGGTTAATGGAAATGTGTTCTTTACTGTAATAAATTTGTTTTTAATTTAAATATTCACCCTAGTTTTAGATTACACCTCGTACTCCACTTGGTCACAAGATATTATACTTTTTATTCATAGTTATATTCAATTTGCTGATATTTTGTTAAGGATTTTTATGTCTATATTCAGGAATATTATTTGTCTCTACTACTTTCCCCTTTTTAAATGTGTTTATATTTTTTAAACTTTTTGTAAGTTTGCTTCTGGCCTCTTGAAGATAGCTGGGATTCAATCCCTCCTCTTATATTTCTTAAAGAGTTTGTAAAAATTTGATTTGATTTCTCCCTTGATATTTGATGGAATTCACCATTGAAACCACTATCTTGGCTTAGAGTTTTCTTTGTGAGAAGGTATTTCATTACAAATTCCATTTGTTTCATGTATGCATTTGAATTTTCTGTGTGTTCTTTGGTTAGTTTTAGTAATTTGCATCTTTCAAGGAATTTGTCCATTTCATTGAAGTTATCAAATTTATTGTAGGTATATATAGATATAGAAATTTTGTTTATTCATAATATTCCCTTATTCTTTTAAACTCTGTTGGCTCTCTAGTGATTTTCTCCTTTCCATTCCTGATATTAGTAATTTATGTTTCCACTCTTTATTTCTAATCCATTTAACTAGAAGTTTATCAATTTTGTTGACCTTTGATTTTTTTTTTTTAAATCATCTTTTCTTTTCCCCTAGTGTTTATTCATTTTCTCTATCATGGTTCTCTTCTCTTACCTTGATTCTTTCTCTCTATTTTAGATTTATTTTGATTTTTCTATTTTATACATTTATAAGGAAATATATCATTTATCTTAGACTCTCTCTTTTTTATGTATGAGCATTTAATGCTATATAATTTCCTCTGAAAGTTACATGAGATGTATCTCACATGTTTGATAACATTTATCATTATTATCAGTTCAAAATATTTTCTAATTTCCCTTGTGATTTCTTATTTGAGCCAAAGCTGTTGATTAATTGCCAAAATATTAGGTATTTTCAGGTATCTTTTAGCTATTGGTTTTCAATTTATTTTATTCAGGTTCACAGGAAATACACGGCATAGTTTCAATCTGTTTTACTTCATTGAGATGTGCCATGTGGCCCTGAACACGGTCTGTCTTGGGAATGTCTATATAGAACTGCAAATAATGTTTATTCTGCTTTGTTAGAGAGTTCCATGTCAATTAGACTATTTTTAAATAGTGTTTTTTATGTCTGCTATATCCTTACTGATTACTGTTTTATTTTTTGTTTGTTTCTTTTTTTGTATTACCTAGAAAGAAGTATCAAAATATCCAACTGTAAGTGGGGGGTTGTTTACTTTTTTTTTCCTTTCTGTCATTTTCTGTGCTATGTAATTTGAGAATTTGTTATTTAATACATACAAATTAAGGACTGTTAGGTCTTCATAATGAACCGAGCCATTATACTCATAAAACGTCCCTCTTAACCTCTGGCAATATTTGTAAGTCCTAAAGTTTACTCTGTCTGACATTTATATAGCCAATCCAGATGAATTATGATTAAAGTTTGCGTGGTATGTCTTTATTCTATCATTGTACTTCTAACCAATCTCCAGTCTTCATACTTAAAGTGAGTTTTCTGTACACAGTATAAACTTAAGTCTTGCTTTTTACTAGTTTAATAATCTCTGCCTTTTAATTTTAGTGTTTAGAAATTTTATGCTTAATACAACTTTTTACATTGTTAACTTTAAGTCTACCATTTTTCTATATTTTTCTTTTTCTCCCATATTTTATTTGTTCACTAATTTCCATCATTTCCTGCATTTATTGAGAGTAATTTTATTATTTTAAATATTACATATTATATCCACTCTAAATTTAATAGGTATTTCATTTTGTTTCATTTAAGTGTTTGTTTTGGGATTGTGATGTGTGTCTCTAATTTACATATTCTGTGTTGAAATAATATAGCATTTCATATAGAATTTAAAACTTCAGTACTTTATAATAGTATATTTCTATTTATTCATCCTTTGTGTTATTGTTATTTAAAAATTTACTTCTATGTATTTTATAAACCCCATAGTACAGTGTGATTATTTTTACTTTAAATTTCAATAATGTGTTAAAAATTAATAAAAATAAACACTTCTTTATATTTGCCCCCATATTTAACATTCCCACATTTCCTTATTTTTTGTGTAGAATCAACTTTTCATTAGTATCATTTTCCTTCACTCTAAAGTTCATTTAACATTTCTTGCAATGTAGTTCTGTTAGAATTCTCTCTAGTTTTGTCTATTTGAAAAGTATTTATTTTACTCTTGTTTTTGAAGAATATATTTTCTGTATCTAGAAATCTAAACTGACAGTTTATTCTTTCAACAGTCTAGATATCATGTCATTGTCTTTCTGGCTTGCATTATTTCTGACAAGAAGCCCACCTTCATTCTTGCACCTGTAACCACTGATCGATACTTGGCTCAAAACTCACCAAGAACCCTGTGCATTTTTGCAGATCTCTAAATGCAACCTTCACCACTGCATTCCTCTATTCTATGAATTCTAGGGTTTTCCACCTCTTTGGTCTCTCCACTCATCTCTTCAACTGAAACAGATTGTCAGGTTCCTTCCAGCTTCTGCCCACTGCATTGCATCATGGAACCTCTCTCCAGGAGGTAAGCTGGAGGCAGTTGTAGGGCTCACCTCATTTATTTCCCCCCTCATAAGAATCACTATCCTGTACTGACTAATGTCTGATGTCTAGGAAATGTTACATATATTTTGACCAGAATTTTAGTTGTTTCAGGCGGGAAGGTAAATTTGTTCCCTGTTTTTCCATTTTGCTTGAAACAGGAGTTCCAACCCTGTAGTTTTTGACATTCCAATACAGAAAAAAAAACCATTGTTTAATATATTTAGTTTGCTCATTGTTAACTGAGAGAGACAATATGGATAGAAGTAAAAGTTCTCATCAATGATAAATTTTTAATTAAATGTATTGGGGTAACATTGGTTAATAACATTATATAAATTTCAGGTGCACATAAGACATCTGTATACGCTATGACACGTTCTGTATACGCTATAACATGTTCTCAACCTGAGGTCTAGTTACCTTCCATTACTATGTAATTTACCCCCTTTACTCACTTTGCCCTTTCCCCAGCCCTTCCTCTCTGGTAACCACTATTCTGTTCTCTGTGTCTACGAAATTGCTTTTTTTTTTGTTTTGTTTGTTTGCAATTGTTTGTTTTGCTTGTTGCTTTTTGATTTATATCCCACATATGAGTGAGATCATGTGATTTTTGTCCTTTTCTGTCTTTCTTATTTCATTTAGAATCATAATCTCAAGATCCATCGGTGTTCCAAATAGTAATATTTCATCTTTCTTTTTTTTTTGTGTGTGTATGTGTGTGTGTGGTTGAGTACTGTCCTATTGTATAAATGTACCACATCGTCTTATTCCAGTAATCTGTGAAAGGATACTTAGGTTATTTCCATGTCTTGGATATTGTAAATTTCAATATTTTGGATCAATAACCAGAAGAATGATTGCTACATTATATGGTGGCTCTATTATTAATTTTTCAAGGAACTTCTGCAGTGTTTTCCACAGTGGCTATACCAATTCATATTCCCACCACCAGTGTATGAGTGTTCCCTTCTGTCCACAGCCTCTCCAACAGTTTTTATTTCTTGTATTTTTGATAATAGCCATTCTAACAGGTATGAGGTGATATCTTATTGTGGTTTTCATTTGCATTTCCCTAATAAATAGTGATGTTGAATATCTTTTCATGTGTCTATTGGCCATCTGTATATCTTTTTGGGAAAAGTGTCCGTTTGGGTCATTTGCCCATTTTTTAAATTGGATTGTTTGTTTTTTGGTTGTTGAGTTGTATGAGTTCTTTGTATATTTTGGATATTAGCACCTTATTGGAAGTATCATTTGCAAATATCTTCTCTCATTTGTTTTGTTGCTTTTTTGTTTTGTCGATGACTTATTTTGCTGTACAGAAGCTTTTTAGTTAGATGTAGTTCTATTCATTTATTTTTGCTTTTGTTTCCCTTACTTTGGAGAAAAGGTCACATAAACACCTCAGACTAATGACCATAAGCTTAGTGCCTATGATTTCTTCCATGCACCTATTGTTTAAGGTATTACAGGCCTTTAATCCATTTTGAGTTAATTTTTGTGTATGTTTTAAGAAAGTGATCTAGTTTCATTCCTTTGCATATGGCTGTCCAGTTTTCCCAATACCATTTATTAAAGAGAGTTTTCTTTCCCCATTGTATATTTTTGCCTCCAGGTCAAAAATTAATTGCCTGTATATGTGTGGGTATACTTCTGGGCTCTCAGTTCTGTTCCAGTAGTCTGTGTGTTTGTTTTTCACCATCAATAATTTTGAATGTGCTTGCAGTACAGGTTATATTTTCACAGGAGACATAATGGAATATATAGAATGGGTAAGAAGGTGATGAAAAGAAAAAAAAACAGATATCAATTAAATTACTAAGAGGAGTAAAAATTATGATGGAATAGATGGTGGATTTAGGTTTTGATATGCATAACTTGTGGTATCAATGAGACATCCAGAAAGATATCAACCAGGAAATTGGAAATACAGAACGTGAATTTCTGAGAAAGGTGAAAACTGCTGCCAAGGAATAAAAAGAAGAAATAAAATAATGTTGGGAAATAGCCTTGGGTCTTATTCATATTTATAATTACAACACTTAGCATAATGCTTACAAATTGTAACTACTCAGTAGATGGATGCTGAATAAAGGAATGGAAAAAATCACAGCTTCATTTAATATAAAGAATAAGGAAAAATGTCAGAAAAAGAATGGTCAGAGAAGCAAGAATTTCCTTGATATTAAATTCTTGAAAAAAATCCTGCAAAGTAGTATGTAAGTTATAAACACTTTTAGGAAAGAATGTATATTTTTAAAAAATATAATGAAAAATCGAGGGGATGAGAGTAGTACTTTTGTAACCATATCTATTTTCTGTATACCAAGTACAAAGTAAATTTTATGATATATACTATTCTGTGTAGTCATTATCTGGCCCTTATTGTCTATCAGATCCAGTAGCTGCATTATTGCATTCCTTTGGAGGATTATAAAGAGAAGGCTAAAATTAATTATAGAGCCAAATACAATTGGAACTGAACTGTGTGATTTAATTTTTTTTCAGTTACAGTTGACACTCAATTTTATTTTATATGAGTTTCAAGAGTACTGCATTGTGGTTAGACATTTATATAATTTACGCAGTGATCCCCACAATTAGTCTAATTGGCACTATACATAGCTGTTACAACTTTGCTGTATTTTACATCCCTGTGACTATTTTGTAACTATCAATTCGTATTTCTTCTTCTGGTCAACTTTTTTCACACAGCTCCCCAACCCTCCTCCCCTCTGGCAACCATGAATTTGTTCTCAGAATCTATGAGTCTTTTTTTGTTTTTTTTGTTTGTTTGTTTGTTTTGTTCTTTAGATTCCACATATAAGTGAGATCATGAGGTATTTGTCTTTCTCAGTTTGACATATTTCACTTAGCATAATACCCTCTAGGTTCATCCATGTTATTGCAAATACTAAGATTACATTCTCTTTTATGGCCCAGTAATGTTCCATTGTATATATGTACCTCTGATTCTTTATCCGATTGTCTGTTCATTGGCATTTGGGTTGCTTCCATGTATTGGTTACTGTAGGTAGCGCTGCAGTGAACATAGGGGTGCATACGAGGCATGATCAAAAACGACAGTGAATGCTGCTGCCAAGTGCCATCCAACGGAAAGGCAGGGACCTTCAATAAGGGAAGCAACATGTCGAACCTTAGTAACAGTGTGTGACAAGTTTCAACTTGTTTGGTGCAGTCAGATTGGTGTGAGGTACAGTTGAGAGAAGGTGTATTTTAAAGTGTGCCATAAATCATCATCCATCATGGCAATACTTCATATCACACATCACTTCTGGTATGGCAATTTCTGTCAAATAAAAACATTATGGGGCGGATGGGTGGCTCAGTTGGTTAGAGCACGAGCTCTGGGCAACTGGGCTGCCAGTTCCATTCCCACTTGGGCCAGCGAGCTGCGCCCTCCGCAACTAGGATGAAGTCAATGAGCTGCCGCTCAGCTCCCGGGTGGCCAGATGGCTCAGTTGGTTGGAGTGTGTGTTCTCAACCACAAGGTTTCCAGTTGGACTCCTCGACTCCCCCAAGGGATGATGGACTGCGCCCTCAGCAACTAACGACGGCAACTGGACCTGGAGCTGAGCTGCACCCGCCACAATTAAGATTGAAAAGGACAACGTGGCTTGGCAAAAGTCCCAGAAGTACACACTATTACCCAATAAAGTCCTGTTCCCCTTCCCCAATAAAATTTTTGAGAAAAAAACAAAAAGAACATTACGGTGTGTTCTCATCCCCCTTAATCATTGGCTGTAGCACTGTGCGACTTCTGGCTCTTCCCCAAAGTGAAAATGACCATGAAAGGTAAATGTTTTGAACTAATTCAGGACATTGAGATAGCCACAACAGTGCAACTAAAGACACTCAGGAAAGAAAACTTTCAGAACTGCTTCAGAAAGTGGCGAGAATGATGGGATAAGTGTGTTCAAAGTGAGGGGGGAGTACTTTGAAGGGGATTAATGGCAATGTGTCTTTTACTGTAATATTTTTTTTTTTATTTAAACATTCACTGTAGTTTTTGATCATGTCTCACACATCCTTTCGAATTATGTTTTTGGACTTCTTTGGGAAATACCCAGAAGTAGAATTGCTGCATCACAAGGTAGTTCTATTTTTAAGTTTTTGAGGAAGCTCCAAACCATTTTCCTTGGCAGCTGCACCAATTTGCAAAGCCACTAAAAGTGCATGAGGGTTCCATTCTCTCCACATCCTTGTCAGCACTTGTTGTTTGTTGATTGATTGATGCTAGCCATTCTGACACATGTGAGGTGATATCTCATGGTGGTTTTAAATGGTATTTCTTCGATGATTAGTGATGGTGAACATCTTTTCATATGTCTATTGGCAATTTGTATGTCCTCATTGGAGAAATGCCTATTTAGGTCTACTGTTCACTTTTTAATTTGATGTTTTTGAGTTGTATTACTTCTCTAAAATTGTTGGATATTAACCCCTTACCAGATGTATCATTGGAAAATGTCTTCTCCCACTCAGTAAGATATATTTTCATTTTGTTGGTGGTTTCCTTTGCTGTGCAAAAACTTTTTATTTTGATGTAGTCCCATTTGTTTATTTTTTCTTTTGTATTTTTTGCCCAAAGAGATAGATCAGGAAAAATATTACTAAGGGCAAAGTCTGTGAGTTTACTTCCTATATTTTCTTTTAGGATTTTATGGTTTTAGGTTTTACATTTAAATATTTAATCCATTTTGAGTTTATACTTTTATATGGAGTAAGAAGGTGGTCTGGTTTCATTTTTTACATGTATCTGTCCAATGTCCATTTATTGAATAGACTATCTTTACCCCAGTGTATGTTACTGCTTCCTTTATCAAGATTAGATGACCATATAGCTGTAGGTTTTTTCTGGGCTCTCCATTCTGTCCCATTGATCTATGTGTCTGTTTTTATGCCAGTACCATGCTGTCTTGATTACTATAGCCTGTTAGTGTAGTTTGGTATCTGGTATTGTTATATCTCCAGTAATGTTCTTTTACAAGGTTGATGTGTCTATTTGGGGTCTTCTATGGTTCCATATAAATGTTGGGATCATTGTTCTAGTTCTGTGGAAAATACCACAAGTGTTTCAATAGGGATTGCATTGAATCTATAGATTGCTTTGGGTAGTACGGATATTTTAATAATATTAGCCCTTCTTATCCAGGAAAACTGTATATGTTTCCATTTATTTGTATCTTCTTCACATTCATTCTTCAATTTCTTATAATTTTCCAAGTACAGATCTTTTATCTCCTTGGTGGAATTTATTCTTAGGTATTTTTGATGTAATTAAATATGATTGTATTCTGAATTTCTCTGACAGTTCATTATCAGTGTATAAAAATGCAATTGATTTCTGAATATTAATTTTGTATCTTGCTACTTTACTGTATTCATTTATCAGTTCTAATAGTTTTCAGGTGGAATCTCACAGATCTCTATCTATTGTACCATGTTATTTGCAAATAATAACAGTTTTACTACTTCCTTTCCATTTTGGATGCCTTTTATCTCTTTTTTCTTTTCTGATTGCTGTGGCTAGGATTTCCAGTATTATGTTGAATGAAAGTGGTGAAAGTGGACATCTTTGTCTTGTTCCTGATCTTGAGGAGAATGCTTAAAACTTTCCATTTGTTTACTATGATGTTAGCTATGGGTTTGTTATACACTTAAGTTCCTTATTATGTTGAAGTATATCCCTCTATTCCCACTTTGTCGAGAGTTGTTATCATAAATGGATGCCGGATTTTGTCAAACAGTTTTTCCAACTCTATTGATATGACCATGATTTCTACCTTTCATTTTACTTATGAGGTGTATCACGTTAACAGATTTATGGATATTGAACTAACTTGCACCCCAGGAATCTATCTTTCTTGATCAAGGTTATGATCTTTCTGATGTATGGTTGGATTCAGTTTGCTAATATTTTGTTGAGGATTTTTGCATCTACATTCATCAGAGATATGCTCATGTAGTATGTGTCCTGTCTAGTCCATTTACACAGTCTCCCTAATCTCTAGTGTGTGGTTCCAGGAGTGTACCTTGTGTATTTTTGTGTGTTCCCCTTTTGTAGTTGAGCTTTGATTTATTTTGGTGCATCAGTGGGTGGAATCAACTCCCAGGCTGACTAACTGTGGATTGGCTATGCCCACAGTTTATCAGCTGCTGTGTGTGGGCTAACCCCTCAGAGGAGATGTCACCGCACTCTTGTGTGGTGTCAGGCACTCTTGTGCCTGTTGTGATTCCCCTTTGGGTGTACCACTTGTGGCACTAACCATGTAGTGCTGTGGTGTGGTCTGAAGCTGGTTTCTGGGTATGCTGTTGCTTGTGTCTCTTTGTTGGGGCTCCCATGTAAGCCAATTTCAGCCTTGCCTGTTAGTGACCCACAGCTACCTGTTAGAGCCTTAAAGCTATATATGGTTGGCTGCTGCCTGTGCTGGACCTGAAGGCATGTGAGAATGAGGCTGGCTGCCACCAATAGTGGTCCTGAGGCCCAGAGGCCCCTAGGCCTATTGCCACCTGTCAGCTGCTCATAAGGCCCAGCTGTTGAAAAAGGATCTTTAGGTGCATGTGCTGGACTGGTTGAGCCAATGTTGAGAGTGCCCTCAGTAATGGCACTAGCTGGGAAGGGTAGATTTCAAGGGAGTGACGAGACATGACCGGTGGTTTTTACAATGTTAATGCAGATTCAGTTCTTACACCACTGCCCAGCCTGTGACCACCTTCCACCTTGCACCGTGCCTTGAGAACACTGTAGCAAACCACCACCTATGGCTTGCAAATTCCCAAGAGAGGCCCTTGAGTGGTTGCAGTGCAGCTTTTTGGTCACTGTCCACCACCAAAATTTCCCCGTGGTGTTGAAGATTGCTGCTGTAAAAAAATATCCTTCATTGTTTGTGGGGCAGGGCTGGCCACCCAGGCACCCAAAGCGCCTGTAGCAATGCAGCTCTAGGTGGGCAGGGTGGGGTTCAAGGAAGCTAATGGGTGTGGGCAATGGTTTCTACAAAGTCAATATACTCTTGGCTCCTACACCAGTGCTGGGCCATTGATCACCCTGCAAAAATGCACTGAGGACACTATGGCCAGCCACTGCCCATCTCAGGCCTGCCACAGTCCATCTATGCTATAGCACAAGTCTTGGTTTACTGCCCTCCAACAAATGTTTCCCAGGTCTATACAGGCCCTTCATATGCTTTAATCCATAGCCTGTGTGACAAGACCAGCAGCCCAGCAGTCAAGAGTTTCCCAGGTGACATAGCACCAGCTGTGCAGAGGGTGAGCCCCCAGGGAGTGTGCACATGTGGATTCCACCAGACTAATGCGGTCCCAGACTTGGTCCTTTGGGGGAGGGCTTAACTCTGCAAAGATGGCACCCTACTGTAAGCCACACATGTGTCAGCCCCCACACAGGGACAACAATGGCTCCTGTCCCTCCAGCTCCAGTACCAAAGCCACTCAATTCAGTTTTTCCCAACATATTCCTGGGCTTCCTGACATGCCACCCCTTTAGCAGAGACCAGTTGAGTGCCTGTGAGAAAACAAGTCCATGTGCTGGCTGTACAAGAGGGTATCTGGATTTCCAGCCACCTTCCACCCCACCAGAAAGGGCAGACAGAGTCCTTGCTGATTTTCACTACCAGATGCCATGGAAACTCTTCTTCCCAACACAGAATCTCTTGTCTGGGGAGCCGAGTGTGAAGCTGGGGGGCCCGTCTCTCTTCACAGGGTACTTCTGCCACCCAGGTGTCCCTCCCGACATCCAAACTCTCTCTGTGGTTTTGGAGTCAACCTGTTTCATGTCTCTGCCCCTCCTACCAGTCTCAAGGTGGCCTCTTCTTTATAGCCTTAGTTATAGTGGTTCTGTTCAGCTAGTGTTCAGGTGATTCTTGAAGTTAATTGTTCTATAATTTATTTGTAATCTTGGTGTTATCCTGGGATGCAGTAGGCATAACATTTACCTAATCAACCATCTTTGTGACCAAGATATATTTTGCAATAAGAAATATATTGATAGATGAACATAAAGCATGTTAAAACCTCAGATGTAATTTTACTAAAAATACAAGTAGCTGGTTTTCTTATCTTCCGTCTATTCTAAAATTCTATTGCTCAGTGAAACAATAATTATCTTACTTTAAAGCCATTTTGACCATGATATTTCCCTTTACAAAAGCCTGAAGTTTCTTACCGGTACTTTGTAAAATTTATCTTATCAAATATCTATGGCCTCCATCAGGTCTCACTTTCCCATCTTATTGTACTACAATTCACCAACTTTATTTTTAGATACTCTCTACAATGATTTGCTCTCCAGTCAAGAAAACTATCTTCTGATCCCTAATGAAACTTTCCTTCTTATTTATATCTATCTCCACAATGACTATTCTCCCTGGTTATATTTACATTTGATTTATTTTAAAATCTTGATTGAAAAATAAATATCTTATTGCAGAGATTCTTCCTTAATTAACACTAATTATATATATAATTATATATAATTATGTTATATATGACTATATATATATATATATATATATATATATATATATATATATATATAATTAGTGCTAATTAAGGAAGATTTGGTAATCTTGGTATATATATATATATATATATATATATATATATATATATATACTGTACTGTATTCCTATACTATTGCTGTATGCAGCTTACATTATATCATCAGCACTTATTTATACATTTATTTTATACATTATTATTTTCATTTTTATAGTAACTCATTATGACCTGATTTCACACTACTTCCTATATCTCTAAATTGGAGCTCTAAGGCACATTAATCAAACAGAGCCATCTCCATGAGACAGCATTGTATTAGGGAGAGAGCACTGGCCCTGCTGTCATGGCACATATTGCTGTCCTCCAACACTTACTAGTGCTTTGACCTTGGATAATTCACCTAACATTTCTGAGCCTCCATTTCTCCATATCTAAAATGGGATAATGGCAGTAGCTGCTTTAAACTTTATTCTGAAGATTAAATTAGATACGAATACAGGAAGTACTCACTAACTGAAGGTGTAACAGCATTAGTATAACCCATCCTATGATGTTAATATTGCTATTGACAAAAGACCTCTTGTTTCTGATCAACAGTCGCCATGATCTTGTTGCCATTTGCAGATTTGCTTGATTAAATGTGTATTCTATTGGCTGTTTCCTGTTACCAGGACACTGTTACAGTTGTTTACATTATCCCATTTTATCTATCCTCTCAAATCAGTTCTGCATTCCTAGGGATTTAATGAGAGATCATTTTTCCCATGTGGCCCCATCCACTTTGGTGGCTGTAGGCAGGCATATTCAGAAAGTTAGTCTAGATTTCATAAACTCTGCATAAATTTAGAAAATGATAAGTGCTTTCAGGAAGGTATAGAGAAAATGATATAGGATTTCAGAGAGTGGGCACTAGTAATAAACTGTAAACTACAGAGATGCTCGCAGTCATATAAGTTAACTTATGTATTTTAATATTCTTCTATATTTATGTGAAGATATCTGGGAGCCGAATATGTGAAGAAATAAACATTGGATATTTAAGCATTAATTATTTTAGCTGAAAACCTTATAAACCAATAAAAACAGAGAAAGAACTCATAAATTGTTGATGGGAGTTTAAAATGATTATATAATCACTTTAGAGAGTTATTTGACAATCTCCTAAATTAAAAATATGTCTACTCCATGCCCCAGCAATTCACTACTGGGTATATACTGAAGAAAAATGAAAATGAGTGCACGTTTTCAAGAAAAGATTTGTACAAGCATGCTTTTAACAACTTGATTGGTAGTAGCCAAAACAACAAACACCAAAAACAATCCAAATATCCATCAAGTTAGAATACATAAAACAAATTGTGGTATATTCACAAAATAACGTACTATTTAGCAATAAAAAGTACAAAGTACTGACATATGGAACATCATGGTTGAATGAAAACAACAGGGTGTCAAACAAACAAATGAAAAAAAGCCAGGCACAAGAGTGTATGTTGTTTGATTCAAATTATATGATGTTCTGGAACAGGGGAGGCTAATTATGGTACTAAAAATCAGAAGAGTGGTTAACATTGGAGGAATATTGATTGGTAAAGGTGTATGAAAGGCAGCATCTTTGGGAGTGATGAAAATGTAATATTGCTCCAGATAATGGTTACAAGAATGTACATACACAGGCAAAATTTCTTCATAAAATATGCATTTACTATAAATAAATTACACTTCAATAGTCAATGAAAAAATACAAAGCAACAAAGAGGCAGACATGCAGTAAAAGGGGTCTTCTACAATGTGTAAGTAATGTTTACCTGTGGGGGTGGGGGACTATAAATATCATAAATATATAGTTTATATTAGGTTGGTGCAAAAGTAACTGTGGTTTAAAAGGTTAAAAATAATTGCAAAAACCAACCCTTAATTACTTCTGCACCAACATAACATATTTGTTTTTCACTTTTAGCCTTTCCTCTAATGTAGGCTGGTATTGTCTTTTCTTTTTAAATTATTATTTATCACTTTTAAATTATTTCAAAGTTGTGATGCATTATCACTGTTGTGATGGGGCTCCTGATCCTTCAAGACAAATGTTTAAAACTATTTTAAAATAAAAGTTAGTATTGGCTTAGCAGACAGCAAAATATTTATCTACGGATCACTCAATAGGAGGGTAGTTGATTGTGACGCTAGATTAATAATTTGATCTCTTTCCAATTTTGAAGCCTATAGCATCATGGAGTATTCATATACTAAGGTTAATGTTGTAATTCAGTATTTTTAAAAAACTAGCAAATACCATAGTACTGACAAAGTAAGAAGCTCTGACTTATCTGAAGTGAGATCTCTCTCGTCCGTTCCCTCCATCCTCTAACCAATTTCTAAGCTTTATGAAAAAGTTCTCAAAATTGGGATAAGAAGCCTCCAATGATGTGATTGTAGAGGAAGTAAAACATAAAACAGGCTATACAAAGGCTATACAAAATGCTCTTTTATAAATGAGTCTTTGTTCAAATAAACGTTAGCTGACTTATTTAAATGAACTCTGACAATGCCAAATAACAACTAACAATTGTGTAGCACTCTTTAATTTGCAGAGTGCTTTGAAGGTTGTGTCTCATTTGGTAGGCTATTATATTTGGACAGGAACATTTAATGAAATGTTTTGCTTATAGAGTGTTCCCATACACCATAATCTTGTTACTTGACTAGAACCATTATGGATATGGCAATGTGGACTTTAATTCTGAATATACCAATGTTCCTTTCATTTTGGTTTGGTGGAGAATTAAGTAATTCAACAAAAGTAGGTTTTCTAGATAACTACCGCTTATCATTTAAAACACCAAGACATTTAATTATTATTATTTTAAGAGGAATCATTATAAAATCAACAAAAAATTTATCACTTTTTTATCAGTCACGTTTCACATGTTTTGCAGTTATAAAATAAGACATGATCATATTATAATATTTAGAAATTACATAAATGTGTAAAGAAGGAAACAAAAGCATCTATAGTACCACAATTTAAAGATAAACATTTTTTAAATATTTTAGCATGATTTCAGCCTTTTTACAGTGCAATATATAGATATATATGTATAAATATCATTACATATTGCAATTAAACTTTATGTACTGTTTCATTTCGCTTTTTAAATCAATATCATTTCACTATAGTATTTTTCATATTCATGTCTAGACATACAATAAAAGTTATCGGTTATATTTTCTAATCTGTTTTATCTACCTTTTAAGGTAATTGCTAAGTAATTGTATCATAATTTAATTGAATAAAAGTTTAATCAACTTCACAATTATATTACATTAAAATTAAGGATGCTTAAATTATAAATACAATCTTCAATCTATTCTGATAAATATACCATACTAAAAAATTTATAAGGGAGAATTGATCAAATACTCAGTAATTAAAGGATCTATGCTATGTAGTTGGAGATAATATTTTATATAGTTATTCAGTGATTATTTTTGCTTATCTAAAACATGACCTCAATCGTGAGAATCTGTAAAAGATTAAAAATAAACACTGTCTTAAATATTCATTTTTTAAATAAAGTTAATTGGGATGACAATTATTACTAAAGTTACATAGATTGCAGGTGTACAATTCCATAATACATAATCTATATATCACATTGTGTGTTCACTATCCAGAGTCAGTTCTCTTTCCATCACCATATATTGGATCCCTTTTACCTTGATCTACCATCCCTCTTCTTTCTTATACTCTGATAAACAATAAACTATTGTCTGTGTCCATGAGTTTTTGTTTCTTCATTTGTTTGACTTGTTCCTTTGTTTTTCTCAGTTTTATATACCACATATCCGTGAAATCGTACAATCTTCGACATTTTCTGTCTGACTTATTTCGCTCAGCATAATAATCTCAAGATCAATCCATGTTGTCGCAAATGGAACTGTTTTATCTTTTCCTATGAAAAGGAGAGTATTCCATTGTGTATATATACATATGTATATATATACATACATACACACACACACACACACACACACACACATATATATATATATATATATATATATATATATATATATATATACATATATGTATATGTATATAATCTCAATTTATTTACCCAATCATCTAACAAAGGATACTTTGGTTGTTTCCATGTCTTAGCCACCGTAGATAAAGCTGCAGTGAACATCAGAGCACATATATCTTTATGGAGAAATGCTTTCAGATTTTTTTGGTAGATACCCAGGAGAAGGATTGCAGGGTCACATGGTAATTATATTCTTAGTCTTTTGAGGACCCTTTACACTGCCTTCCATAGCAGCTGCACCAGTCTGCATTCCCACCAACTGTGTATGAGGGTTCCTTTTTCTCCACAGCCTCTCCAATACTTGTTATTATTTGTCTTCATGATGATAGCAATTCTAACTGTTGTGAGGTGATAATCTCATTGTGGTTTTGATTTGCATTTCTCTGATGATTAGTGATGTTGAACATTTTATCATATGTCTATTGTATGTCCTCTTTGTATATCCTCTTTGCAGAAATATCTCATCACATCGTCTGCCCAGTTTTAATTGAATTGTTTGTTCTTCTGTTGTTGAGTTGTATGAGTTCCTAATATAATTTGGATATTAGCCTCTTATTGGTGACATTGTTTGCAAAAGTCTTCTACCATTTGGTTTGCCACCTCTTTATTTTGTCAATGATTTCTTATGCTGTGCAGATGCTTTTTTGTTTGATATAGTCCCTTTCATTTATTTTAGCTTTTAATTCCCTTGCTTTTGAGGACAAATTCATAAAATCTCTTTAATCCCAATGTATAAATTTAGGTCTTTGATCCATTTTGAGTTAATTTTGGTACACTTTTACAGATCACAGTCTAGTTTCATTATTTTGCATGTTCCTTTCCAATTCTCCAAGAATCATTTGCTGAAGAAGAGGTTGTCCTTCTCCATTGTATGTTTCTGGCTTCTTTGTCGAAAATTGTCTGTCCATATTTATGTGGGTTTATTTCTGGGTTCTCAATTCTATTCCATTGGTCTCTGTGTCTGTTTTCCTGCCAATACCATACTGTTTTGTTTATTGTTGCTCTGTAGCAAAAGCTGAGGTCATGGAGTGTGATACCTCCAGGAATTTTGTTTGTTTGTTTGTTTTTTTCTTAACATTGCTTTGGCATTCGGGGTCTTCTGTGATTCCATATAAATCTGATTATTTTTTTGTTCTCTTTTAAAAAAAATGGCATTGGGATTTTGTTTGAGAATGCCTTAAATCTCTATATTGATTTGGGTAAGAAGGCCATTTTAACTACGTTGATCCTTTTAATCCATCAACAAGGAATGACTTTCCATTTCTTTGTGTCTTCTTTAATTTCTTTTAAAAAGTCTTATAGATTCAGTATATAACTTTTTCACTCCCTTGGCTAAGTTTATTCCTAGGCATCTTATTCTTTTTGTTGCCATTGCAAAAGGAATTTTTTTTTGAGATTTTCATTGTTAGCATATAGGAATGCAATGGACTCTTGTACATTTAGTTTGTAGCCGGCAACTTGTCTGTATTCGTTTATTGTCTCTAATAGCTTTTTGGTGGAATCTTTAGGTTTTTTTATATATAACATCATGTCATCTGCAAAAAGTGCCAATTTGTTTTCTTTATTTTTAATTTGGATGCCTTTTGTTTCTTTCTCTTGCCTGATTGCTATGACTAGGATGTCTAATACTATGTTGAAAAGCAGAAGTGATAGGAGACAGCCCCGTCGTGTTTCTGAAACAATGGGTTTCAGTTTTTCAACATTAGTTATGATATTAACCGAGGGTTTGTTATATATAGCCTTTATTATGTTAAGGTATTTTCCTTCTTTACCCATTTTATTAAGTGTTTTAATCATAAATTGATGTTATATCTTGTCAAATGCTTTTCATGCATCTATTGATATAATCATGAATTTGTCCTTTATTTTGTTTATGTGGTGCATCACATTGATTGATTTGTATATGTTGAACCATCCTTGTATCCCTGAGATGAACCCTACTTGGTCATAACGAATAAACATTTTAATGCATAATGCATTCAATTTGCTAGAATTTTTATTCATTTTTTTTTTATCTGTATTCATCAGAGATATTGGTCTGTAGTTTTCTTTTTTTGTGTTATCCATACCAGGTTTTGGTATCAGGGTAAAATTGGCCTCATGAAATGAGTTAGGGAGTGTTGTCTCTTTATTTTTTTTGGAAGAGTTTGGATAGGACAGGCATTGGATTCTCTTTGAATGTTTGGTAGAATTAACTAGTGAAGTCATCTCGTCCTGGACTTTTGCTTTTGGGAAGGTTTTGAATGACTGATTCAACTTTCTTACTGGTGATGGGGCTATTTACATTTCCCAGTTCTTCGTGATTCAGCCACGGAAGGTATATGTTTCTAAGAACTTGTCCATTTATTTTAGGTTATTCAATTTGATGGCATATAAAACTTCAGAGTATTCCTGGATGAGACGAGTTTTTGTATTCCTGTGGCATCCATGGCAACTCCCCCTCTTTTATTTCTGATTTTGTTTACTTGTGTCTTTCCTCTTTTTATCTCAGTGAGTCTAGACAAGGGTTTGTCAATTTTATGAATCTTTTCAGAGAACCAGCTCTTTTATTGTTTACTCCTGCAAAGATCCGCCAAGATAGGTTGTGATAGGTGGCTCTGAACAATGCTGTACAGGTACCAGCACAACCAATCCTGTACCTCAGGCTCCCTCCCCTTTCGTGGCAACTAGTTGGGCAGTGAGTCTGTGACTGCAGGCCACAGTTCTCTGAACTGCAAATATGCTGGGTTTTTTGTTGTTGTTGTTGTTCTGACACTGCTACCATTCCGCTTCTTGCACTGGGCAGGTGGGGGTGTAGCAAGCTCTGAGAGGGTAGGGAGGGCTCGGCTAAGCTCTGTGCCTATGCCTTCTGTCCTCTGCTTGACCCCGAGGACTTAAACTGTCATTTTAGCCCTTCTTCCCTCAGTCTTTGCTCAGAGGTCTCTGCCATGAGCCTTAGGTTCAGCCGTGTTATATGCTATTCTTTCAGGTGGTACTGTGGGCTATAAGCAAAGCACTAGAAGTCCAAATTCTTACCTCTCCCATGACTGTGGTAGCTCTAGAATGCAGGTAGCTTGGAACTCCTAGCTCCGTCTTTGTCCTGGGACCATGCATCGCATGTCTCTTCACTTCCCCCTCCCCCTCTCGCCCAATTTGCCCACTTTCAGGTGATTTCAGTTGCACGTCTCTTAGTCTTGCCTGTCTGCTGCCAGGGAGTCTTATGTGGAATTATAGCTGTTTATTTGTTGTAAATCCCAGGGGAGATTTCAGGAGGCTCTCCTCATGTTGCCATTGTTATGACATAATCTCAAAGATTCTTAACAGGGTTAAATATAAATGCAGCATTTTCTATGTTTCTTTGTTTGTTTCCTCATATTGAAACACAAATGTCAACAATAAATACAATTTTAGTGAGCCAATAATTAACCTGAAGCTTCAGAATATATATACACTGTTAGGTATGAAGCAGTTAGATATTGTAAAAATAGAATTAAAAGGCCTTGGAAATTTTATGGAAAATGAGCACATCTCTGTATTATGGACTCAGAACAGTTCAAGGTGGCTTCATTCTTGAAATCCTAGGAAATACAACATCAAAATGGGAGTGACATTTGCATTTATGTTGAGCGATAGGTACAAACATAGCTTCCTACTCACATATATTTTATATGTTTCCTTTTTGACATTGAGAATGACAGATGACTAAAATAAACTGTGATGATTTATTTATAAAATCACATCTGTATGTTCATATTGGTGCTCTTTATGAAAAGAGATAGACTGGTTAAAATAGTTAAGTACGATAATGATGTGCTTAGAGAACGTTGTTAAACACATAGTCAGTTGTAAATTATTTGACCCTGAATTCAAGAGCCAATTATTCAGAAAAGTCTAATGTAAATTTTCCTTAAAATTAAACTAAACCACAATTTTGTCCTTTCAATTTTAATGTGGACACAGTTATTCAACAAGCTTCGAGGACAGAAACCATGACCATGTTTTTCCCTGTTGTATTCCTAGCACCAAGCATAGTGCCTAAAATTTAGTCAGAGCTCAATAAATACTTTTATTGAATGAAAAATTATAGATTGTGTACAGATGATGTATTACAGAATTGTATACTTATAACCCATGTAACTTTACTAATCATTATCACCCCAATAAAAATTAAGTTTAAAATTATAGATTGCTTGTAAATTAACTGGAAATTATAAATACAACATTCTGGAGAGAATAAATGTTGTAGTTATATATATATATATATATATACAACAATATTAAGATACTAATATTCATATACATGTATTATTTATCTACATTATAAAGTAATTAAAAACACAAAAACTTAATTAAGTAAAGTTTTAATCAATACTCTCTCCTCCCATAAAAAAAAATCTCATTAAAAAAATATTTTCGGATACCGAATCAAACTGGCGGCGTGAGGTGAGCCTCTGTAAAGCTCTCCTGGAATTTACAACTAATTGGACAACAATAAATCCACAAAGGACTCCCTGCACAGCAGACAGGCAAGACGAAGAGGTCCACTACTGAATTCACCTCCAGGTGGGAGAATCGCATGAGCTGGGGAGAAGGGAAGGGAGAAGTGCGGGGACGGAGCCGCGTGGGCGCAGGACGCAGACCTAGCTCAGTGCTCCGAGCTCCGCTGCATCCCGGAACTACCACAGCTGCGGGAGAGGGAAGGACTCGGACTGCTACGGCTCCGCTTACGGCCAACAGGGCTGAGGGGACTGCATATAACACGGCTGAAACCAACGCTCCCGGCAGGCACCTCTGAGCAAAGACTGAGGGAAGAAGGCTGAAAACTGTGGTTTAAGGCCTCAATGCCGAGCAGAGAACGGAAGCCTTAGGCACTGAGACTAGCCACTCCTCCCTCCCCTCCCAGAGCTCGCCCAACCCCCAACTGCAGGGAATAGAAGTGATAAACTGGCAGTCAAATCAAAAGGACAGGAGTTTTGCTGTTCTGAGAACTGTGGACCACAGAAACAGATTTGCAGCCCAACTAGTTCCGGCAAAGGGGAGGGAGCTGTGGAAGCAGGACCTGCTGTGGTGGTGGTCACCACCATTGCTCTGGGCCACCTCTCACAACTCACCCCGCCCCTGTCCCCACCTATCTGGGCAGATCCCTGCAGGACTAAACAGAACTGCTGAAACATACGGGCTTTGAATCGGGTGCAGAAAGGGCTTTGGAACTTCAGAAGCTCTCCGCACCCCCCCAGGGACGTGGTGACCTATGACCCAGGTGAACTGTTAACAGAGGAGAGACCCATCTCCCAGGGTATCCCCCCATTGTGTGAGAAGCTGGAATAGTGAAGAGAAAATATAGCACTTCTGTGTCAGAAAGAAAGAAAAAAGGCTGCAGTCAGAGAGAAAATAAAACATTATTCCAACAAGTACTGGAAAACAAAAGAAAGACCTCTTCCTATCAACCTATTGCAGAAGCCACTCCTGTAGATGTCTAGGAAGAGAAATAATAAATTAGTAATTGCCATGAAGAACCAAGGCAAGAAGACATCTCAGAGAGAAAGTGAAAAGTCCCCAGAAAAGGAACTTAAAGATATGGAAATATGTGACTTAAATGATAGAGAATTCAATATTGCAGTTCTGAAAAACCTCAAAGAGATGCTAAAAAACACAGAAAAGCAACTTAATGAACTCAGAAACACAATCAAAGAACAACATGAGCATTTTAAGAAAGAGATTGAAATTTTCAAAACGAACCAAATGGAATTTCGGGAGATTAAGAACTCAATAGAAGAAATTAAGAATAAAATAACCAGCTTAGGTAGTAGAGTTGACCAGATGGAGGAAAGAATCAGTGACATCGAAGATAGAAAACTGGAAATTACACAGATGGAAGAAGAAAGAGACTTGAGACTTAAAAGAAATGAAAGAACTCTACAAGAACTTTCTGACTCCATCAGAAAAAGCAATATAAGAATAATGGGCATACCAGAAGGAGAAGAAAGAGAGAAGGGAACAGAGAATATACTCAAACAAATTGTTAATGAGAACTTCCCAAATTTGTGGACAGAACTGGATCTTCAAATTCAAGAAGCAAATAGAACACCTAATTACCTCAATTCCAACAGGCCTTCTCCAAGGCACATTGTATTGAAGCTGTCTAAAATCAATAGCAAAAAAAGAATCCTCAAGACAGCCAGGGAAAAGAAGACGGAAACCTACAAAGGAAAGCCCATTAGATTATCATCAGATTTTTCAGCAGAAACTCTACAAGCCAGGAGGGAGTGGAACCAAATATTCAAACTATTGAAAGAGAGAAATCATGAGCCAAGAATAACATATCCAGCAAAGATATCCTTTAGATATGAAGGAGGAATAAAGACCTTTCCAGACATACAGAAGCTGAGGGAATTTTCTAATACACAACCTGCACTACAAGAAATAATAAAGGAGGCTATTCGACCACCATCACAGGGACAATTTGTGGCAACCGAAACATAAAAAGGGGGAGCGTCAAGGCCTAAACCAAAATATGGGAATGGAGAAAGTAAGCATGCTGAAGAAAATGGAATACTCTAAATATCAAACTTTATTTTACATAATCTTAAGGGGAACCACTCAAAAAAATCCAGAACTAAAATATATACAGTAATAAAAAAAGAAACAGAGGGAAACATCATAGAATACCATCATACAGAAATAATAGACAACAACAAAAAAGCAAAGAAACAATGGAGTCACAGCCTTACCAGAAAACTAAAGATAGAATGACAGGAAATCCTCACGTATCAATAATCACCCTAAATGTAAATGGACTGAACTCACCAATAAAAAGGCACAGAGTAGCAGATTGGATCAGAAAACTAAATCCAACCATATGCTGTCTCCAAGAGACACATCTCAGCTACAAGGACAAGCATAGACTCAAAGTGAAAGGGTAGAAATTGGCACTCCAAGCAAATGGTACCCAGAGAAAATCCGGTGTAGCCATAATGATATCAGATGAAATAGACTTCAGGGTGAAAGAGATAACAAGAGATAAAGATGGATATTTCATAATGGTAAAGGGGAATATACAACAAGAAGACATAACACACATCAATATTTATGCCCCCAATCAGGGAGCACCAAAATATACCAAGCAAGTACTAACAGAACGAAAGGGAGAAATTGACCAAAACACCATTATACTAGGTGACTTAAATACAGCATTGACAGCTGTGGATAGATCATACAAACAGAAAATAAATAACGAAATTGCAGCCCTAAATGACACATTAGATGAAATGGACATCATTGACATATATAGAGCACTTCATCCTAAAACATCAGGCTATACGTTCTTTTCGAGTGTACATGGAACATACTCAAGGATAGACCATCTATTGGGGCATAAAATCAGCCTCAGCAAATTTAAGAAGATTGAAGTCATACCAAGCATATTCTCTGATCACAAGGCTTTGAAATTGGATATCAACTGCAAAAAGAAAGCAGGAAAAAACACAAATACATGGAGATTAAACAACATACTTTTAAAGAACGACTGGGTCAAAGAAGAAATTAGAGGAGAGATCAAAAGATACATAGAAACAAATAACAATGAAAACACATCCTATCAAAATTTTTGGAATGCGGCTAAAGCAGTTTTAAGAGGGAAATTTATATCATTACAGGCCTATCTCAAGAAACAAGAGAAATCCCAAATAAATAACCTCATGTTGCACCTCAAAGAACTAGAAAAAGAAGAACAAGTGAAACCCAAGGTCAGCAGAAGAAAGGAAATAACAAAAATCAAATCCGAGCTTAATGAAATAGAGAACAAAAAGACAATAGAAAAAAATTAATGTGACAAAAAGCTGGTTCTTTGAAAAGATTAACAAAATCGACAAATCCTTGGCTAGACTCACTAAGATAAAAAGAGAGAAGACACTAATTAACAAAATCAGAAATTAGAAAGGGGAAGTTATCACGGACACCACACAAATACAAAGGATCATTCAGGAATACTATAAAGGACTATATGGCACCAAGTTCAATAACCTAGACGAAATGGACAAGTTCTTAGAAACATATAGCCTTCCAAGGCTGAACCATGAAGAACTGGAAAATCTAAACAGACCAATCACCAGTAAAGAAATTGAATCAATCATCCAAAACCTTCCCAAAAGCAAAAGTCAGGAACCAGATGGCTTCACTAGTGAATTCTACCAAACCTTCAAACAGGATCTAATACCAATCCTGCTCAAACTCTTCCAAAATATTGAAGAAGAGTCAGTACTCCCTAACTTATTTTACAAGGACAACATTACCCTGATACCAAAACCTGGTTAAGGACAACAGAAAAAAAGAAAACTACAGACCTATATCTCTGATGAATACTGATGCAAAAATCCTAAACAAAATTTTAAGAAATCGAATACAACAATGCATTAAAAAGATTATTCATCACGACCAAGTGGGGTTCATACCTGGGGCACAAGGATGGTACAACATCCGCAAATCCATCAATGTGATACAGTACATAAACAAAATAAAGGACAAAAATCATATGATTATATCAATTGATGCAGAAAAAGCATTTGACAAGATACAACATCCATTTATGATTAAAACACCCAATACAATAAGTATAGAAGGAAAATCCCTTAACATAATAAAGGCCATCTATGACAAGCCCTCAGCAAACCTCATAATTAATGGTGAAAAACTGAAGCCCTTTGCTCTATGTTCAGGAACACGACAGGGCTGTCCCCTATCACCTCTGCTTTTCAACATAGTGTTGGAAGTCCTTGCCAGAGTTATCAGGCAAGAGAAAGAAATAAAAGGCATCCAAATTGGGAATGAAGTAGTTAAAATATCACTCTTTGCAGATGACATGATGCTATATATAGAAAACCCCAAAGACTCCACCAAAAAGCTATTAGAAGTAATCAATGAATACAGTAAAGTTGCTGGCTACAAAATCAACGTACAAAAGTCCATTGCATTCTTATACACTAACAATGAAATCTCAGAAAAAGAAATACAAAAAAACAATTCCCTTTGTAATTGCAGCAAAAAGAATAAAATACCTAGGAATAAACTTAACCAAGGATGTGAAGGATTTATATGCTGAAAACTACAAGACATTTTTGAAAGAAATTGAAGAAGACACAAAGAAATGAAAAGACATTCTGTGCTCATGGATTGGAAGAATCAACATAGTTAAAATGGCCATATTACCCAAAGCAATATACAGATTTAATGCAATCCCCATCAAAATCCTAATGGCATTTTTTAAAGAAATAGAACAAAAAAATCATCAGATTTTTTGGAACCACAAAAGACCCCAAATAGCCAAAGCAATCTTAAGAAAAAAGAAAAATGCTGGAGGTGTCACACTGCCTGACTTTAGCTGGTACTACAGGGCTACAATAATCAAAACAGCATGGTATTGGCAGAAAAACAGACACATAGACCAATGGAATCCAATTGAGAACCCAGAAATAAAACCACATAAATATGGACAGATAATTTTTGACAAAGAAGCTAAAAACATACAATGGAGGAAAGACAGCGTCTTCAATAAATGGTGCTGGGAGAATTGGATAGCCATGTGCAAAAGAATGAAACTGGACTGTTATCTGTCACCATGTACCAAAATTAATTCAAAATGGATCAACTATTTAAGCATAAGACCTGACACAATAAACTGCATAGAAGAAAACATAGGTACTAAACTTATGGACCTTGGGTTCAAAGAGCATTTTATGAATTTGACTCCAAAGGCAATGGAAGTAAAAGCTAAAATAAACAAATGGGACTATATGAAACTTAAAATTTTCTGCACAGCAAAAGAAACCATCAACAAAATAAAGAGGCAACCGCCTGAATGGGAGAAGATTTTTGCAAACAGTTCCTCAGATAATGGTCTAATATCCAAAATACACAAGGAACTCATGAAACTCAACAACAACAAAACAAACAACCCAATTGAAATATGGGCAGAGGACCTGAAGAGAGATTTCTCCAAAGAGGACTTACAAATGGCAAATAAACATTTGAAAATATGCTCAACATCACTAATCATCATAGAAATGCAAATAAAAACCACAATGAGTTATCACCTCACACCAGTCAGAATGGCTATCATTAACAAGACAAATAGCAACAAGTGTTGGAGAGGCTGTGGAGAAAAAGGAACCCTCATACACTGTTGGCGGGAATGCAGACTGTTGCAGCCGCTATGGAAGGCAGTGTGGAGGTTCCTCAAGAAATTACGCATAGAATTACCATACGACCCAGCAATCGCTCTCCTGGGTACCTAACCAAAAAATTTGAAAGCATTTCTCTATAGAGACACGTGGACTCCAATGTTCATTGCAGCTTTGTTTTTGGTGGCCGAGACATGGAAACAACCAAAATGTCCTTCGATAGATGAATGGATAAAGAAGTTGTGGTACATATACACAATGGAATACTATTCCGCGTTAAGGAAAGATGATAGAGGAACATTTGTGACAACATGGATGGATCTTGAGAGTATAATGCTAAGTGAAATAAGTCAGACAGAAAAAGCAGGGAACCCTATGATTTCACTGATATGTGGTATATAAACCAAAAACAAGACAAACAAATAGGAAACAAAAACTCATAGACACAGACAATAGTTTAGTGGTTACCAGAGGGTAAGGGGGGTGGGGGGAGGGAAATGAGGGGCAGGGGGATCAAATATATGGTGATGGAAGGAGAACTGACTCTGGGTGGTGAACACAGAATGGGATTTTTAGTTGATGTAATACAGAATTGTACATCTGAAATTATGCAATTTCATTAACAATTGTCACCCCAATAAATGAATTTAAATAAAAACTATATATATATAGATAGATAGATAGATAGATAGATAGATAGATAGATAGATAGATAGATGTAGATGTAGATGTAGATGTAGATATAGATATAGATATAGATATAGATATAGATATAGATATAGATATAGATATTTTCATCCCTTTAGTGCAATAGATCTGAGCTAAAGCATTTTAATAAAACAATATGAGATGGCTATTGGTCAAGATGGCAGAATAGGTAAATGCTGTGTTGACCTCCTCCTATGGTGACCTCAAATTGCAACTAAACTACAGAACAACCATCACTGAGAAATGTTGGAAGCCTAGCTGAACAGAGTTCTATAACTAAGGATGTACTCAAGAAGCTATATCCAGACTGGTAGGAGGAGCAAAGACATGGAGCAGGAAGGTCCCACACCCATAATTGGGGGTTAAATATTGGGAGGGATACCTTGGCCGTGGAGGTACACACTTAGAGAGGAGATTTCCCATCCCCTTTCCAGGTTTCCCAGTCAAGTGTTCCGGTACCAAGAAGAGAAGTCTCCATAACTTATGGCTGTGAAAGCCAGCACACTGTGGCTAAGTTAAAATGAGGCCTGTTAAAGTTCCAGGTCTTCCTATTGAAGGGCCCATGCATGGACTCACTCACAGACTGACTCAGTTGCTCTTAGTTCCAGCACTAGAGCAGTAGCTTGAAAGGTGCCAGTAACATGCTAGGAGGAACTGAATTATCTGGCTTCAAATTGAGAGTTGGAGGGGCAGCTTCTTAACAGACAGAATAACTGGCAGAAGTCATTGTTCCTTTGTCGATCCCTCTCCACACCCAGCAGACAGTGCAAGCTCGGGCCATACTTGAATCTCCATCAACCTGGCTAACACCGTTGGTCCTGCCATGGTGATTTCCTGAAATCCACTCCACCCAACTTGCTGGCCCACCCAAGGTGCTTCTAGACATTTTTCCATTCAAACTACCTATCTTAGCTCATGCTGAAAACATTATTAAAAACTCTCAATGCTTCACCAACTCCAAAAAAGCAATACCTGCCCATGGTATGACCTGTCCCTCTTGCTAAGCAACCCCAAGCCTGGCACTAGCAGCAGCAAGCCTCAGTTCACAGCTTAACCTTTCCCAGGCACCTCAAAGCCCAGTACCTTTGGCAACCACTTGCAGATCACCTTGTAGCTGATACCAAGTGGCCGTGGGCAGGACACAGCATCGATGAACTTGGCTGGCAACAGAGCCCCTCCCAAGAGGCCCCAGAACCAACACAACTGGTGGCCAATTTCAGAGCACAGCAGAGTACCATTCAACCAACCTCCACAAATGACACATTAAAAGGGCAGAATGAGCAGGCACCAGAGCCCTGCTAAAACTAATCCTGCTCTGTAGGGTCAGCCCTTGCACAACAGTCCTCCACTCTAGTCATGGTCAATCCTCAAAACCAATCAGTGTGAGCGTCAATCCCACCTACTGATATGCACACAGCGACCAGGACTCAACTACAACAGGAGGGCACACACAACCCAGACAAGGGATACCTGGAGTACCTGGCTGAGGTGACAAGAGAGACTGTGTCTCTGGGCCCCACAGGACACGTACTAAATAAGGCCCACTCTACTAAGACTAGGAGAAATAGCAGCTCTACCTAATACATAGAAACAAAAACAGGGAAGCAGCCAAATGGGAGACATAGAAATATGTCCCAAGTGAAAGAACAGAACAAAACTCCAGAAAAAGAACT
This sequence comes from Rhinolophus hipposideros, assembly GCF_964194185.1. Taxonomy (NCBI): domain Eukaryota; kingdom Metazoa; phylum Chordata; class Mammalia; order Chiroptera; family Rhinolophidae; genus Rhinolophus; species Rhinolophus hipposideros. The sequence continues at coordinate 30,521,592 of NC_138046.1, forward strand.
AAACAAAATAGAGACAAGTAATCTGTCAGATTCAGAGTTCAAAACACTGGTTATATGTAAAACATATGCATTCAGTGAGAAATTCAACAAAGAGATAGGAAACAACAATGGAGATGGAAACACCAGAAATGAAGAATATAATAACTGAAATAAAGAATACATTACAGGAATCAACAGTACATTAGATATAGCAGAGGATTGAACTAGTGTTTTGGAAGGTAAGGTAGCAAAAAATACCTAATCAGAACAGCAAAACAAAAACAAAGAAACCCCCCCCCCCCCGAATGAGGATAGTTTAAGGAGCCTCTGGGACAATATCAAGCATACCAACATTTGCATCATAGGAGTATCGGAGAAGATAAAGTAGGAATAGGAAATTGAAAACCTATTTGAAGAAGTAATGATAGAAAACTTCCCT